>NC_082701.1:23705891-24039400 GCF_949987515.2 Delphinus delphis
CCCAGTCGGTTTTTCCCACCAGTGGTGCTGTTGAGATATTTAAAAATATTGCCTCCGTTTTATCGAGGAGAGAAATAATAACTAAAAAAAGATACCCTTTAAAAAATCTATACTTCTCTGTCTAAAAATATGGGAGCCAAGATTCCATTAGTGGAAGAGACAAAGCCATCCTCTCGCCCTCAGAGAGGTCCGCCTGATTTGTTGTTGCAGTGCTTTTCACTTTTTGTTCTTGTTATTTCATTTCAATCCCGTCTTGCTATTCTCGGTCTTTTATCAACAGACCACGGGGCAAACAGTTAACCGCCCCCTCTGTCTCCCCGTCTTCTTTCGATTGATCTGATGGACTCTTAACCGTGGACCCAAACTTACCAAATTCTTGATTTAGGGTGGTGGGTGGCAAGGAGGGGCAGGGGATTCGGGAATGTGACTGGGGACACGTTCCTGCCTCATTTGTGTCTTGTCACTCTCTCCCCATGACATTCCTGGATAGCCCCCAGAACTGTCTACCCCAAAGAGGAGGAGGCAGGAAAGCATTTAGGGATGCTATCAGGCCAGTATAATTAAGCTTCCCACCTGTCCAAACCACAAAAAAAAAAAGGGTCTCCCAACTTCTCTTTCTGGCTCTATACGCTTTATTCCAAGATGAAGCAGATAACGTTCAGACGTCGGCCGTTTAGTGATGTAAGGTGAATTTCCGGCAGCAAGCATGCTTTGATATCCGGTTCAAACGCTACCATCGGAATAAAATCCCCACAGTACCTGAAATGTGATTGTTGCAGTGTTCAGTTTCCTTGGGATCCGGCTCCCTTCACACCTGAAGCCCACTTCCTTTCCCTTTCGCTGACTCAGCTCCCAGAAGAGACCAGGAGTGTGGCAAGGGACTGTCAGACTTGACCTGGATTAGGCACGGCTGATACTCGCCCAGCAGGAAAATGGTGGAAGTTACGCTACCAGAAAGCAAAGGAATATGGTTTGGTGGTTAAGGTTTAGCAGGATAAAAGGCCTGTCTTGGTGGGTCTGCCTTTGACCTATAGACGAGGGCTTTGGGCACCTCATGCCCGCCTGCACATCACCTCCATTTCCCCATCCTTGGTGAGATAACGTGAAACGCACTTGGGAGGTTTGGTTGATTTGAGAAAAACGACTTTGAGGAAAAAACAGCTTCTGTGCTCTGATATGTGTGTGAGCTACATATATATTTTGAAGAAAGGACCATCACTTTGGGATATATTGTTTAATTCTGTGGAACACGTAAAAAACCAAAATGGTTTTGATTCCCTGACTTTGAAGCTGCATCTGACAGTGACACCCAATGGCTTGAATCCCCTCGAGGGTCTGCTTGCCTTTTGCAGTTTGGGTTGTGGACTTGGCTCTTAGGGAGGGGTCTGGGGAGGAGAGAGCTGTTTTTAGGGACAGGGAGTTTCATCACCTTCTCTTTCCTCCCCTTCACCTGGTCCTTCTCAGTCTTTTTCCCTTTACCCTGAGCTCTCCACTTCTGGGGGGCGGTTGGGGGCTGTTAAGTTATGCCTCACGATTGGCAGAAAAGACCCTGTGTAAAACCCAGAGAACACTGGAGGGGAACACTCCAGTTGGTTCTGTGTGTCCGTTTTCCTCTGTGCCAAAGACAGACAGACAGAGGCTGAGAGACGCCATTTCTGAATCGAAGCAATAACCATCTTTTGACGTAGACCTGGGCTGTCTGAGTGGGGGAGGGCTCCCGGACGCAGCGTGGGCTTGGAGACCCGCCCCTTCCCTTCTGAGGCTCCTGGGGGATTGGGGGCGGTACGTGCCAGGGGGCGGGAGCTGAGAAGGGGGTCCGATGGCTCCTGGTTGCACTTTGGAGAAGGAGGGGAAGTTCGGGGCTCCTCCGAGTGGGGCTGTGCTCTGTCCCCTGACCCCACTGCAGAGGCAGCACTGCGAGTTCTCTTCAGGCCTGGCAGACTGGCAACGAGGAGGGGCCTCAGTTAGCTCTCAAGGGTGCCTTCCCCTCCTCCCACCCCAGACATACCCTCTGCCAAACTGGGAACAGCAGTACTACGTAACTACCTCACAGAGCCCCAGAGGGACTGCCCGAGCTTCTGCCTCCAGTCCAGCCTTCCCTCCTCCTCCTGGCTCAGGGGTGGGGAGTCCCCTTTCCCCCCTGAAGTGTGGGTGGGGAGATCCTAGTGGCTTTTGATGTTCAGATCCTGCCAACTTTTGCCTATTTGTTGAAAACTGGTAGGAGGAAAACAGCACAGCCTGCCACCGTAGCTGCAGGAAGATAGGAGAATCCTCGATGCCAGGGGGCATAAAGCCATTTCCTCTCCAAACTCTTGGTGATTTAGATGCGGGACTTTTCTCTTGTGTTCAGACTTAGAGGAACACCAGCTAAAAACTTCAGTTTCTTTCCTTTGGATACATAAGGCTTTTCTGTCGGGGTACAGAACAGGGAGGGGGCCTCATGACCGAAGGTGGATTTAGAGGGTGAGGGCGGGAGCCCCAGCCCTGGCCCTCGGCCCCGTGCAGCTCCTTGGGGGCACCATTCCTGGTGCCGTAGTCTGGTTGCATCTGGATGGACAAGACAAAAGAGAATTTCTTTCCTTAAATGAAATAGCAGGAACCTCCTCGGGGCATGTGTTCTGAGTAACCACAGGTGACGGATGCTAGGAGTATAAACGCATTAACTACCTCAATCCTCACAGAGAGATTAGAACCAAGGGCTGGGACTGGCGAGTAAGGGTTTGGATCCCAGTCAGGAGGAGTGAGCTGAGGCTTGTGCCACGAAAGGTTTGTCCTTGAGGAACAGGCATGCCTGCTAGATACTCATCGGTTGGGTTGGGAGGACTGGCCATTAGGCCCCCCTCTCTGCCTTCCTTGCCCCCGGGGTCCTATGCTTCACCTTGTTCCCCTCAGCCTGTCCCTCCCTCACCTGCTGTATCTTATTGGACCAGAGGGTGAGGAGAGGACTTGCCTCCTCTCTTCCCGCAGAGGGGGCTGCCTGGAGGTGAGATGTGGGGCTCAGCCTGGAACCCGCTACTCAGCCCCAAAGCCAGGAAGCCTGGGGAAGCCGGAGCTAAGACCTCTTCAACAGGGTTTCTTGGAGATGTTCCACCTCCTCTGTACCCCTTCCCAGTCTTCACAGGGACGGTTGGCTCTAGAAGGACAGGTGGTGCAGGACCCCTTATCCTGAGAGTCCGAGGGCCTGGTCCTCTGGTCACTCAGGAGTCTTTGTAGTCGGGGAGTTCCACTGGGCGATCCCAGCCCCTCCCCACCCTCTAATGGACCTCCTCATAGAAGCCCCATTTCACTTTTGTTTTATCTACCTCTTAGCAAGACAATAGAGATAAATTAGGTAGTGGCAACTCCACTTGCTTAGATTAGGGGGGGAAAAAGATTTCTTTTTCCAAAGGAAAAGAAAAATATTACCTTAAAAATACTTTCCAAAAAATTAAAAAAAAAAAACAAAAAAACCAAAAAAAAAAAAATTTTAAGAGGGAGACATTTTCCAGTGACTGCTGGAGTGTTTTAATTCCCCAAACTTTTCTCTTTTTTTCCCCCGCAAATAAGTTTCACTCTTCGGCGATTTTCTCCACTTGTTTAAGATGATGTGCTCTTCTAACAGGTTCAGCTTTCACAATCTGCCCCCCGGCTTGCCCCACCCCAGACGCCATTCCTGCCAGTGAGTTCCTACCTGTGCTCTCCCTGTTGCTTCTCAGCCAGGTGACTTCACTCACCCCCACCAAGAACCAAGGCTTGTGTATGTTGGGGTGCTGAAGTCTGGTCTCACCATTTCAACCTCCGGGGGTTGGGGGAGCACCTGTAACACTTCCATGCAAAGTTTCTGTAACCTGCCGCAGTGCAAAGGTGTTCGAGACGAATTTCAGCCGATAATGAGTTAGCAGGAGGAATAAAAACCCTCTGCCACCGTTTGAGGTCTCCCCCTTTCTCCAGCATCTCGATCCTGGTGCCAGAAACCAGAATAAAAGAGCCCCCTCCCCTGAGGCGAAGTGAATTGGTGTCTGGTCCTGAGACATCACTCACGTGGGAGAGTGAAAAATGTATTTTTATAAATGCGAAACATGGGTGGGGGCTGGAGGGGGGACTCACGCCTGTGATATGTGTAACCGTATTCTGTAACTGCGGCCACTTTGAAAACTGTACTTGGCTGGGAATCTGCCGGCCCGTCGCCACCGGGTTTTGATTGTACCCTTCCTTCCACCCTTTAACCTGCTCTGCGCTTGGTCTGGGGAGGTGGGGCGGCTGCCTCCGACTCTTGGGGTTTGTTCTTTTGCTGGGTGAGCGCGCTCCCGTTTTCTTTCCTGTGAAGGTTGTTTCAGCTACAAATCACTTCATTCCGCTGTTTCAATTTCAAAATAAAAGGAAACATATTGAAAGCTGTGAACTGTGTCTGTGTTTCAGGGAGGGTTTGGGAGATCTGGTAGCTGAGATGCTCAGACTTCTGGGGGGCTGAGCTCTGGTCTCCAGGGACCAGAGCCACTCAGATGCAAAGTAGGCGGTTTTTCTTATATTTACAGGTTAGCAAGAAAGGAGTGGCTTTTAAATGGCCTTGCTCCTAATTTACTTTGCATATTGGAGTAAGGCCTCCACCGTTAAAGAAGATGTTGGATAACGTCTGCAGAGGAGTTGCAGTTGCTGTTCCTGACACCTGCCCTAAGAAAAACGGTGCCAATGGCTTTTTGGGGGGGTTTCCTGGAAGGGAGCTTGGTCATCATCTACTGTGACCCTGCCCTCCCTTATTTTTTTTTCCTTTTTTGAAGCCCAGATTGGTTGAGGGACAGCCTTGTGTGACAACTTGGACCCGAACTTGGCTCTCCTGATTCTCGGTCCAGCCTTTTCCACTCTATCACCCATGCTTAAATGGTACTGGGCAACGCCACACTGAAAGAAACATTCCAGGTTATCTTTTGAGTGAATAGATGCGGCTACCCCCAGAAATCTGGTGTAGAAGGAACACACTAAGGACTGTCCCTCCCACTTAGGCTTTTTAGCAGCCCTGGATGTTGAGCAGATCAGTGAAAACTTGACTTCCACAGGGGACAGTGAGGGATATTTGCTAAGTATGGTGATCCCATACTTAACCCTCTTCCTCTGCAAAGTGACTGGATGGGGGAAGGTCACTGGGCTAGATTTAGTGTTGCTGTTGTAGTGCCTTCCCAAATAATTGGATAAATGTTGGGACATGATTTTCAAGTCTTAGTTTAAGCTTTATATAGGAGATTAATATTTATTGGCTCCCTGACTTTTTTTTTAGGAATAATTAAGGTGGAAAAAAAAAGCAGCTTAGGGAATTCCCTGGTGGTTCAGTGCTTTCACTGCCGGGGCCCAGGTTCGATCCCTGGTCGGGGAACTAAGATCCTGCAAGCCACTTGAGGTGCGGCCGAAAAACAAAAACAGGAAGAATTAAGGTGGTTAAACATGGGAATGAAACCCTGTGGATACTTTCCTAATGGTGGCCAGTGTTTGTCGAGATAAATATTGTGCTTGTTACACGTTTAAGGCATTAAGGGCTTTACGTGATGGATTATTTATTTAACCCTTAAAACAATTCTAAAGTGAATGTTATTCCCATTTTATAGATGAAGCAACTGAAGTTCAGAGTGGTTGTTACTAAAGTCACACAGACATTTGATTCTAGAAACTACCTTTCACAGCAAGGCTAACCAGCATCTCTGCGAGAGAAATCGTCATTGGTGCATGTGAGACAAGACGAAAGGTTTACTGGAAAACATGCATGTAAGTAATTAACTGTAAATCTCTTTGTATCTTTGCTGGTCAAGTCCGTTAGACCTTGACCTTGGCCCTGCCTTGTCACGTGTACATGAGTTTGACAAATTGGTGCCCAGTGTGGAGCTCATAAAGTTAAAATGCCCTTAAAAGAAGACTGGAGGCTGTGTGGACCAGGCTAGGGAATAATATACTTGCCCCCGGACCTGGTAACTCAGCGGTTGGCAAGAGGGCAGAGGTCCTATCTATTCAGGGGCTGTGTGCTTCGTGGGTCGCATTAGAGGACAGGACTTCCAGGGATCTGATAGCTAATGCCACTTGATAAATGTTGGAGGTCAAGTGGCCAGAGGTAGGATTGGAGCTTTCAGGTGTTAAAAGTGAGTTTGAGACTGAATTAATGATCACTTAAAACCCAAAGTAAGTGCAAAGCTGCTTATTGGTGCAAGTTGCTCCCTCAGCTTCCAGCTACTGCAGTGCCTGTGTTAAAACTCCTTGGTCTCTGTTTCTGTGAAAAAGCACCTAATAGAGTTTGGGCCGAAAACTTGCAGTGAAGACAGGAAAAACAACGGTTAAAGTAACTTTGCAGGCCCAGGGTCCAGCCCATTCATTGTATGAACTATTGTATAAACATGCAATAGGTATTGAAATGTGTCACCTGTTTGAATTGTGACTGTGCACGAAGTGTTAGAAAATTCCTCTGGTGTCCAGAACATTCACTCTATGCAGGTATCTTGTTTGGTGAGTTTAGAGGTCTTGTTCTTAGTGGCCTTGGATGCCTGCCAGTGGCAGCGACCACAACCCGTGGGCCTCAGCGAGACTCAGGCCTGCTTGCCAAGTCAGGTGTCTTGAAACAATGACTTTCTCTGACAGTCAAGGAAAAGCTGCTTTTTTTTTTTTTTAACAAGAAACTCCGTGTCCTAATTCAAAACTTGTAACTCTTGGCAAAAGTTGGTTGAAGTTGGCCTATTCATCTTGCTGTAAAAGAGGCCATATTAGTTTCCTTGGGCCGCTGTAACAAATTACCCCAAAACAAGTCAGATCAAGGTGTCAGCAGGTCTGTTCTTTCTGGAGGCCCTTAGGGACATCCATCTCATGCCTGTCTTCCAGCTTCTGGTAGTTAATAGCAATCACTGGCCCTCCGTGGCTTGAAGACAGATCACTCCAATCTCTGCCAACATGGTCTTCTCTGTGGCTCTGTCTCTGTTTTTCTGTCTGCTATAAAGACAGTCCTTACTGGATTTAGGGTCCACCCACATCCAGGATGATCTCATCTCGAGATCCTTGCACATATCTGCAAAGACCCTTATTTCTATTAAGGTCACATTCTAAGGTCTGGGGTGGGGATATCTTTTGGGGGGACACCATGCAACTTACTACAGAAGACATACTACTTGGGCCTACCTGACAGACTGCCTACATGGGTTTTTTGGGGTTTTTTTTAAGTTTATTTTTGGCAGCGTTGGGTCTTCATTGTTGCGTGCGGACTTTGTCTAGTTGCGGCAAGCGGGGGCTACTCTTAGTTGCGGCGCGTGGCCTTCTTGTTGCCGTGGCTTCCCTCGTTGCGGAGCACGGGCTTCAGTAGTTGCAGCACGTGGGCTCAGTAGTTGTGGTTCATGGACTCTAGAGCGCAGGCTCAGTAGTTGTAGCACACAGGCTTATTTGCTCCACGGCATGTGGGATCTTCCTGGACCAGGGATCGAACCTGTTTCCCCTGCATTGGCAGGCAGAGTCTTTTTATTAAAATAAATTTATTTATTTATTTATTTATAGCTGTGTTGGGTATTCGTTTCTGTGCGAGGGCTTTCTCTAGTTGCGGCGAGCAGGGGCCACTCTTCATTGCGGTGCGCGGGCTTCTCACTATTGTGGCCTCTCTTGTTGCGGAGCACAGGCTCCAGATGCTCAGGCTCAGTCGTTGTGGCTCACGGGCCCAGTTGCTCCACGGCATGTGGGATCTTCCCAGACCAGGGCTCGAACCCGTGCCCCCTGCACTGGCAGGCAGATTCTCAACCACTGCGCCACCAGGGAAGCCCCAGGCAGATTCTTAACCACTGCACCACCGGGGAAGCCCAGTTAGTGGGTGTCCGCCTCCACAGTGAAACAATGGCCTACCCTGCAGGAGCTTCCCTTGTCTGGTAAGCATCCATGGGTGATAGAAGGAGAACCTATACATTTCCTTAGGGTTACTGGAACCCCAGCCTGGAATTTCAGTGGAAACCATGAGGGCCGAGGTGATGAGATAGTTACTCAGGGTCAGACTGACTGGCTTGGTCAATTGGCACCAATCGTCGGGGACAATTAAGTCCAGAAAACTATTTAGCTACTGGGCAGCCAACTCCACAGGTCAGAGGCCTGACACAGGTTGAGGTAAATGCCCTTCAGACTAAAGAGGAGAGAAACGGATTGAACATCCAGTCTGTAGGACAATGTGGACCTAGCATTTACGTCAGGGAGTTCCCAAACAGGAGGTTGATGACTTGCCCACGAAGGAAATTATCACTCTTGGGCCATTAGAGGGCCACAAATTTTAAAGATCTGGGCTGTAGCAGGTGAAGATGCCTGGCCAGCTGTGACATTTACTGTGGACAAATAGGAGGACCAGGAGGGCTGAGAGGCCCTGCTGAGGTCTGCGCTGCTTACACTTGTGTTGGTCTGATGCCTTCACTTCGCCCGTCTAACCAGACGTCACCCTTCAAGAACAAACAGGACTATGGCAGAAGCCAAGGTCCCGTCTTCCCTAAGGGAGGCTGGAGGCTGTATGCACTGGTCAAGATGTGCTGGGGACCTGATGGCAACCAAGGTTGCCAAACATTTTCAGTCCTTTTGGACACTGAGGTACAAGTCTGTGGTGCCAGGAAACACCCAGGGACATGGCTGGAAAGCTACTGCCACTGGATTTGGGACTAACTCTCAGCTTGGACAGTGGACAACTGTAACTCGATGAGTGGGCCCTTTGGCCAATACACACTCAAGTGGTTGTCACTGATACTGCTTTTGACTACAAAGAATGTTCCCAATGGGGAAATGCCACAATTAGAACAGTGGTAGTGGGACAAGTCCACAGTCCGGAGCCCAACAGGCTTCCCTGGCCTACTCTTATGACTGTGAACCAATACAGGATGCTATGAGGTAGGGGCCGAAGAAGGGGTAGGAGGTCACTATACTGACCAAGAAGCTAATGGAGTCAGAGATGTTTAAGAAGTGTTATCGGGGCTTCTCTGGTGGCTCAGTGGTTGAGAATCCACCTGCCAATGCAGTGGACACGGGTTCGAGCCCTGGTCTGGGAAGATCCCACATGCTGCGCAGCAACTGAGCCCGTGCGCCACAACTACTGAGCCTGCACTCTAGAGCCCGCGTGCCACAACTACTGAAGCCCACGCGCCTAGAGCCCGTGCTCCGCAACAAGAGAAGCCACTGCAATGAGAAGCCTGCGCACCACAACGAAGAGTAGCCTCCATTGGTGAAAGTGGGTTGCTAAAGTCCCCTACTATGATTGTGTTGCTGTCGATTTCCCCTTTTATGGCTGTTAGTATTTGCCTTATGTATTGAGGTGCTCCTATGTTCAGTGCATAAATATTTACAATTGTTATATCTTCTTCTTGGATCGATCCCTTGATCATTATGTAGTGTCCTTCTTTGTCTCTTATAATAATCTTTATTTTAAAGTCTATTTTGTCTGATATGAGAATTGCTACTCCAGCTTTCTTTTGATTTCCATTTGCATGGAATATCTTTTTCCATCCCCTCACTTTCAGTCTGTATGTATCCCTAGGTCTGAAGTGGGTCTCCTGTAGACAGCATATATATGGGTCTTGTTTTTGTATCCATTCAGCCAGTCTGTGTCTTTTCGTGGGAGCATTTAATCCATTTACATTTAAGGTAATTATCGATATGTATGTTCCTATTACCATTTTCTTAATTGTTTTGGGTTTGTTATTGTAGGTCTTTTCCTTCTCTTGTGTTTCCTGCCTAGAGAAGTTCCTTTAGCATTTGTTGTAAAGCTGGTTTGGTGGTGCTGAACTCTCTCAGCTTTTGCTTGTCTGTAAAGGTCTTAATTTCTCCATCAAATCTGAATGAGATCGTTGCTGGGTAGAGTAATCTTGGTTGTAGGTTTTTCTCCTTCATCACTTTAAATATGTCTTGCCACTCACTTCTGGCTTGCAGAGTTTCTGCTGAAAGATCAGCTGTTAACCTTATGGGGATTCCCTTGCGTGTTATTTGTTGTTTTTCCCTTGCTGCTTTTAATATGTTTTCTTTGTATTTAATTTTTGATAGTTTGATTAATATGTGTCTTGGCGTGTTTCTCCTTGGATTTATCCTGTATGGGACTCTCTGTGCTTCCTGGACTTGATTAACTATTTCCCTTCCCATATTAGGGAAGTTTTCAACTCAATACATAAGGCAAATGCTAACAGCCATAAAAGGAGAAATCGACAGTAACACAATCATAGTAGGGGACTTTCACCAATGGACAGATCATCCAAAATGAAAATAAATAAGGAAACACAAGCTTTAAATGATAGATTAAACAAGATGGACTTATTGATATTTATAGAACATTCCATCCAAAAACAACAGAATACACATTTTTCTCAAGTGCTCATGGAACATTCTCCAGGATAGATCATATCTTGGGTCACAAATCTAGCCTTGGTAAATTTAAGAAAATTGAAATCGTATCAAGTATCTTTTCCGACCACAACGCTATGAGACTAGATATCAATTACAGGAAAAGGTCTGTGAAAAATACAAACACATGGAGGCTAAACAATACACTACTTAATAACCAAGTGATCACTGAAGAAATCAAAGAGGAAATCAAAAAATACCTAGAAACAAATGACAATGGAGACATGACAACCAAAAACCTGTGGGATGCAGCAAAAGCAGTTCTAAGAGGGAAGTTTATAGAAATACAATCCTACCTTAAGAAACAGGAAACATCTCAAATAAACAACCTAACCTTGCACCTAAAGCAATTAGAGAAAGAAGAACAAAAAAACCCCAAAGTCAGCAGAAGGAAAGAAATCATAAAGATCAGATCAGATCAGAAATAAATGAAAAAGAAATGAAGGAAACGATAGCAAAGATCAATAAAACTAAAAGCTGGTTCTCTGAAAAGATAAACAAAATTGATAAACCATTAGCCAGACTCATCAAGAAAAAAAGAGAGAAGACTCAAATCAATAGAATTAGAAATGAAAAAGGAGAAGTAACAACTGACACTGCAGAAATACAAAGGATCATGAGAGATTACTACAAGCAACTCTATGCCAATAAAATGGACAACCTGGAAGAAATGGACAAATTCTTAGAAATGCACAACCTGCCGAGACTGAACCAGGAAGAAATAGAAAATATGAACAGACCAATCACAAGCACTGAAATTGGAACTGTGATTAAAATCTTCCAACAAACAAAAGCCCAGGAGCAGATGGCTTCACAGGCGAATTCTATCAAACATTTAGAGAAGAGCTAACACCTATCCTTCTCAAACTCTTCCAAAATATAGCAGAGGGAGGAACATTCCCAAACTCATTCTGTGAGGCCACCATCACCCTGATACCAAAACCAGACAAAGATGTCACAAAGAAAGAAAACTACAGGCCAATATCACTGATGAACATAGATGCAACGATCCTCAACAAAATACTAGCAAACAGAATTCAACAACACATTAAAAGGATCATACACCATGATCAAGTGGGATTTATCCCAGGGATGCAAGGATTCTTCAATATACGCAAATCAATCAATGTGATACACCATATTAAGCAACTGAAGGATAAAAACCATATGATCACCTCAATGGATGCAGAGAAAGCTTTTGACAAAATTCAACACCCATTTATGATAAAAACCCTGCAGAAAGTAGGCATAGAGGGTACTTTCCTCAACATAATAAAGGCCATATATGACAAACCCACAGCCACCATTGTCCTCAATGGTGAAAAACTGAAACCATTTCCACTAAGATCAGGAACAAGACAAGATTGCCCACTCTCACCACTATTATTCAACAGAGTTTTGGAAGTTTTAGCCACAGCAATGAGAGAAGAAAAAGAAATAAAAGGGATCCAAATTGGAAAAGAAGTAAAGCTGTCACTATTTGCAGATGACATGATACTATACATAGAGAATCCTAAAGATGCTACCAGATAACTACTAGAGCTAATCAATGAATTTGGTAAAGTAGCAGGATGCAAAATTAATGCACAGAAATCTCTTGCATTCCTATACACTAATGATGAAAAATCTGAAAGTGAAATTAAGAAAACACTCCCATTTACCATTGCAACAAAAAGAATAAAATATCTAGGAATAAACCTACCTAAGGAGACAAAAGACCTATATGCAGAAAATTATAAGACACTGATGAAAGAAATTAAAGATGATACAAATAGATGGAGAGTATACCATTTTCTTGGATTGGAAGAATCAACATTGTGAAAATGACTCTACCACCCAAAGCAATCTACAGATTCAATGCAATCCCTATCAAACTACCACTGGCATTTTTCACAGAACTAGAACAAAAAACTTCACAATTTGTATAGAAACACAAAAGACCCCGAATAGCCAAAGCAATCTTGAGAACGAAAAATGGAGCTGGAGGAATCAAGCTCCCTGACTTCAAACTATACTACAAAGCTACAGTAATCAAGACAGTATGGTACTGGCACAAAAACAGAAACATAGATCAATGGAATAGGATAGAAAACCCAGAGATAAACCCAGGCACATATGGTCACCTTATCTTTGATAAAGGAGGCAAGAATATACAGTGGAGAAAAGGCAGTCTCTTCATTAAGTGGTGCTGGGAAAACTGGACAAGTACATGTAAAAGTATGAAATTAGAACACTCCCTAACACCATACACAAAAATAAAATGGATTAAAGACCTAAATGTAAGACCAGACACTATAAAACTCTTAGAGGATAACATAGGCAGAACACTCTATGACATAAATCACAGCAAGATCCTTTTTGACCCACCTCCTAGAGAAATGGAAATAAAAACAAAAATAAACAAATGGGACCTAATGAAACCTAAAAGCTTTTGCACAGCAAAGGACACCATAAACAAGACCAAAGGACAACACTCAGAATGGGAGAAAATATTTGCAAATGAAGCAACTGACAAAGGATTAGTCTCCATAAAATACAAGCAGCTCATGCAGCTCAATATCAAAAAAGCAAACAACCCAATCCAAAAATGGGCAGAAGACCTAGACATTTCTCCAAAGAAGATATACAGATTGCCAACAAACACATGAAAGAATGCTCAACATCATTAATCATTAGAGAAATGCTAATCAAAACTACAATGAGATACATCTCACACCGGTCAGAATGGCCATCATCAAAAAATCTAGAAACAATGAATGCTGGAAAAGGTGTGGAGAAAAGGGAACCCTCTTGCACTGTTGGTGGGAATGTAAATTGATACAGCCACTATGGAGAACAGTATGGAGGTTCCTTAAAAAACTACAAATAGAACTACCATATGACCCAGCAATCCCACTACTGGGAATATACCCTGAGAAAATCATAATTCAGTAAGAGTCATGTACCAAAATGTTCATTTAAGCTCTATTTACAATAGCCAGGACATGGAAGCAACCTAAGTGTCCATCATTGGATGAATGGATAAAGAAGATGTGGTACATATATACAATGGACTATTACTCAGCCATAATAAGAAACGAAATTGAGTTATTTGTAGTGAGGTGGATGGACCTAGAGTCTGTCATACGGAGTGAAGTAAGTCAGAAAGAGTAAAACAAATACTGTATGCTAACATATATGAAATCTAAGAAAAAAAAAAAGGTCATGAAGAACCTAGGGGCAAGATGGGAATAAAGACACAGAGCTACTAGAGAATGGACTTGAGGATATGGGGAGGGGGAAGGGTAAGCTGTGACAAAGTGAGAGAGTGGCATGGACATAGTATACACTACCAAATGTAAAATAGATAGCTAGTGGGAAGCAGCCGCATAGCACAGGGAGATCAGCTTGGTGCTTTGTGACCACCTAGAGGGGTGGGATAGGGTGGGTGGGAGGGAGGGAAACGCAAGAGGGAAGAGATATGGGAACATATGTATATATATACCTGATTCACTTTGTTATAAAGCAGAAACTAACACACCGTTGTAAAGCAATTACACTCCAATAAAGATTTAAAAAAAAAAAAAAGAGTAGCCCCCACTCGCCACAACTAGAGAAAGCCCGCTTGAAGCAATGAAGACCCAACGCAACCAAAAATCAATCAATTAATTAATGAAGAAAACCCGAAGTATTATCACCTTATAATAAGCCTTGTGGTCAGTGAAAAAGCCATTGGCACCTGGCATCTTCCTGTGGACCCCTACAAGCTCAATGTGGCCTAGTGCCCCACTGTGCAGACTGGAGCGGCCTCATACACCGTGGGGGAGCGATGCTAACGCCGACTCCAGCATCCCACTGCTTCCAGATGATCAGAGCCGATGTGCCTCCACGTGGCTTAGGTTACAGTGTTGTCACTGGGCTGCTGCAAGGCGGCCTGATCTCTCCCACAACTTGTCACCAGTGCATAGATCGAGACCTAAAAAGGCTGACATCTCACCAGCAGGGTCCAGTACCATTATATGGAGACATTATTCTGACTGGAAGGGCTAAGGACAGTATACCGACTGCCTTAGATAAGATGGTTCAGTTTCTGAGTGAACAGGGCTGGAAGATGAACCCCATCATGAATCTGGGACCAGTAACCCAACCAAAGTTCTTGGAAACTGTTATGGTCTGAATTGTGTCCCCTTAAAATTCATGCGTCAAAGCCCTAACCCCCAGAATTCCCATGCAGGGGTGCAGGGGTTCGATCCCTGGTTGGGGAACTAAGATCCTGCAAGCCACGTGGCACAGCCAAACAAAACCCCTGACCCCCAGTACCTCAGAATCGGATTGCATTTGGAGAGAGGGGCTTGAAAGAGGTGATTAAGTTCAAATGAGGGTGTTAGAGCGGGTCCTAATCCAGTCTGCCTGGTGTCCTTATAAAAAGAGGAAATTTGGACACACACAGGCACCCGGGATGTGCAACACAGAGGACAGGCCATATGGACATACGGTGAGAAGGTGGCCGTGTGCAAGCCAGGGACCGAGGCCTCAGAAGAAACCAAACTCGCTGACACCTTGGTCTTGCACTTTTAGCTTGTAGAACTGTGGGAAAATAAATTGCTGCTGTTTAAGCCGCCCCGTGTGTGGTGTTTTGTTGTGGCAGCCCTAGGACATGGTTGCAGACTGCATGGGCAAAGGGATTCTGCCCAGTAGGCAGAGTGCAGACTTCGATGCTTGTCTTGAAAACAGCCCCCCAAAAATGTACCTTGTGATCTATTTATTAACTCATGGGACTGGCAGTGTGGTCTGGTGCCTGGCCGGAGTTGACCGGATCAACACGTCTCAGGCCCCGTGGGGCCGAACACCATGGCAGCAGATCGCACAAGAGCCACACCCCCTGTTCATGACCCCTGGGGAAAGAGACCCTTCGAGGATGAACATGGGTGGAGTCGACAAGCTGGTCTGCACTGCCCAGGTGAGGACCACAGCTTTGTGCATATACACGGTCGCACAGGGTGTGGTCATCCATGTACAGTTCAGAACTGGGCCCTAAAACAAGGCCTAGTGATTCCAGCCCAGGAGGCTAAGGAAGCCTGGAAAATGTGCCTGGACTGCCAGCTACATAGTTGAGTAGCAACGGGGACTTCAGAGTGTATAGTTAGGGGTACCAGGCGGGGCTGGCCGTGGCAAGTAGACCACGTAGGCCCCTACTCTTTCTTTTTTTTTTTTTTTTTTTTTTGCGGTACGTGGGCCTCTCACTGCTGTGGTCTCTCCCGCTGCGGAGCACAGGCTCCGGACACGCAGGCTCAGCGGCCATGGCTCACGGGCCCAGCCGCTCCGCAGCATGTGGGATCTTCCCGGACTGGGGCATGAACCCGCGTCCCCTGCATCGGCAGGCGGACTCTCAACCACTGCGCCACCAGGGAAGCCCCCCTACTCTTTCTTGAGGGCACTGGCTGCAGGAGACTTGTGTTCTTTCCCTATCGCTGCTGTAACAAGTTGCCGCACGTTTAGAGGTTTAAGTCAACATACAGTTATTATCTTACAGTTCTGCAGTTCAGAAATACAAAATGGGTCTCACCGGGCCCACATCAAGATGTTGGCAGGCCTGCATTCCTTCCTGGAAGCTCCGAGGCAGAACCCTTTTCCCTGTCTTTTCCAGTTTCTGGAGGGTGCTCACACCCTTGACTCCTGGCTTCTTCCATCTTCACAGCTAGCAATGGCCGTTCCAGTCTTTCTCACGCGCATCATTCTGACGCTGACCCTCCAGCCTCCCTCCTTCACTTACAAGGATCCTTGTGATTTCACTGGGCCCACCCAGAAAATCCAGGATAATCTCCTCACCTCAAACTCAGCAACCTTAATTCCGTCTGTAACTCCAGTTCACCTTCCCAGGTAACATATGTTCACAGGTTCCAGGGATTAGGATGTGGATACCTTTGGGAGTCCATGGATATCTTCCTGGGGTGGCACAACCATCTCTGTCTGCACAAGAGATGGGTGCCGACTGTTCAAGGACTCTTAGATGGACTGAGTAACGTTTTTGGATTCCCCGAACACATACAATCAGACAGTGGCATTGCCTTTGCAGCAGAAAGTACAGCATCAGTGGGCAGCCCCTGGAACATTCACTGGATCTTTCGTGCCCCATATCACCCCCTGGCTGCACGTGCCGTTGACGCCTAGTATGGACTCCTTTTTTTTTTTTTTAAATAAATTTATTTATTTTATTTATTTATTTTTGGCTGCATTGGGTCTCCGTTGCTGTGTGCGGGCTTTTTCTCTAGTTGTGGTGAGCGGGGGCTACTCTTCGTCGTAGTGTGCAGGCTTCTTATTGCGGTGGCTTCTCGTTGTGGAGCACGGGCTCTAGGCGTGTGGGCTTCAGTAGTTGTGGCTCACGGGCTCTAGAGCGCAGGCTCAGTAGTTGTGGTGCACGGGCTTAGTTGCTCCGCGGCACGTGGCATCTTCCCGGACCAGGGCTCGAAGCCGTGTCCCCTGCATCGGCAGGTGGATTCTTACCACTGCGCCACCAGGGAAGCCCCCCTACTATGGACTCTTAAAGGAAAAACTGGAAAAGACAACTAACCAGACAACCGAGGTTCAGTTTCCAGCAAAGCACACTTAAGAAAGGCAGTTTGGTCTCTGAATGTGGCAATTTTCTAGAAAGTACCTCCCGTTTAAATAAATTGCTTAATTATGAGGTTGGGGAGGAGGGGCGGAGACCCAGAATGGCTGTAAGAGACCCAAACCACATAATGAACCGTTCTCAGGTCACACTTTTCCTTTCCACATCTACCCCTGGGAGACTGGACCACTGGAATTGGAGAGTAACAGAGAAGATCAGGCACCGCCAACCCAACCCGGTGATTCTTTTGCCCCCACCCCCCACCCCCTGCCCATGCTTGCTGGATTTGGACAATTATGGACACCGAAGTTAATGATCAAGAATGCAAGTGACAACTCCTAAGCTAGTCCTGGCATAGATCACAGAGTGGTGGAGCTCACACAGTGGGTAAGGTACAGGGTGAGATGGTCTAGGATCGTACAAGTTATATAAGAAAGAAATTGCTGAGCCACCTAGGGATGAGGCTGAGTGTGCGATGCAGGCAGGACATGGGGAGGACTAGATAAAGGGTGGAATGATCCCTGCAGAGACTGGTCATATAATCACGTGGCTGTGGAAGGCAGGGAAGAACCTGGGTCGGTGGGAGAGACAATCCTAGACCTCGAGAGGCTAGTCAGTGAGGCTCAGGCAGTGTGACAAGGCAGAGTGGGGCAATCCCACCAAGTGGGTCTCGCCGCGCTCTCGGCAGGGAGAGGGGTGGTACCTAAGTGTGCAGATTCTACCTCCCGTCTTTCCACCTGAGAGCCTGACCCGTGCAGATATGTGATTCCAGGTGCTGCATCTTTCATTCCAATCAGCTGAACTGTTGTGTCTTTCCTTTCCTGACCGAAGCGGAGAGCCCAGGGCAGAGTCCTGACAGTTCAGCAGGGGAAGCGGTAGATGAGGCAGGGAGCTTTGAGCAGACGCTCCTGCAGGAGGCTGGAAAGAACAAGGAAGTGGCAACATTCCCAGCAGCAATGGTTTCCAGGGCAGAGACGAATCTACCCATGTCACTGAGCACAAACTGAGCCTCAGGAAGGGAAAATAAGGTGATAACATCAGATCTGGGAGGGGAATTGGGGTGGGGGACAAAATGGGCTAAGAAACTGATAAAGACTGGAAACTTAATCCAGAGAAGGGAGGAAAGAGAGGGAACTCAGGATGGGTTTACGTATTATTTTCACTCTCCAGGATTAAGGGTCTTGCTCAGAGGGTCCTTGGTTTCTGGACATCAAGTGGAGGTGAAACCGTACATTTAGATGCAAACACCTAACTCGTTTGCCTTCTCTCCTCCTTGCCGAGATGGCTTTTATAGGTTTACTAATTGTTTGAAGCCAAAATTCTAAGCCAGTCTCAAGGCATGGCTTGGAAGGCGGGTCCAGAAACTGTCCAAACAGCTGTCTACTAGGCCCCGCTCTCCTGTGAGAGCATCTGCAATCTTCTCCTGGGACAGAACCAGCCCTGCCGCGAGGGAAGAGCCCCTGCACCAGGAGGAGAGAAGAGGCCTTCTTTCTGGCTGTAGTGTTCCGACAGAAGAGTGAAACCTTCCCAGGGAGAGTCAGAGCTGATATGCGACCCTGACCCCAACCCCAGGGGAAGAGCTAAGATGCCCTGACACTGCGGGTTGGGGGGAGGAGTCGGCACCTGGACTGGGGCCTGAGGAGACTACTGAGTTTAGGATGATTATCTCTGCCGCCAGCCCCATTTTTTTTATGTCCCCAAGCTAGGAACTATTTTCTTGACCGGACTAGAAGAAACCAGCACCTGTTTCTTCCACCTGGACTCCCAGCGTCAAAATCAGCTCTACTTTCCCTGTAGGCTCAGCCTTGACTTAGGCTCCTTCAGACCACAGCCTCCTTCCTGCCGTGCGCTAACCCCGGGTTTGCAATCACTCAAACTCTTAGGCAGAGTGCGGGAGCCATGTAGACCTAACCTCAAATCCACAACTGTTCACTCATCTGCAAGATAAGGCTATTAATACTTAAGTTCCAGGATTGCTTTGATAATTAAGAAAACAACCTACCATATTTAATCAATGCCAAAATGATATCAGTTGTAAGATGCAGCATTAATCACCATGAAAAGAAAGTCCCGTCATTGCTTCTTTTTTTTTTTTTTTTGCGGTACGCGGGCCTCTCACTGTTGTGGCCTCTCCCGTTGCGGAGCACAGGCTCCGGACACGCAGGCTCAGCGGCCATGGCTCACGGGCCCAGCCGCTCTGCGGCATGTGGGATCTTCCCGGACCGGGGCACGAACCCGTGTCCCCTGCATCGGCAGGCGGACTCTCAACCGCTGCGCCACCAGGGAAGCCCCATTGCTTCTTTTTGTTTGTTTGGTTTTGGTAACCATATAGTCCCATATACCCATATAATTCCATAACATAAAATTCACCCATTTAAGTATACAATTCCATGGTGTTTGTATATTCATAGAGATTCATATTCATCTATTACCACAATCTAACGTTAGAACATTTTGGTCCCTCCCTCCAAAGAAACCCCATTAGAGGTCACATCCTCTAGCCCCTGGCAACCACTAACTTACTTCCTGTCTCTATAGATTTGCCTGTTCTGGACATTTCATATAAATGGAGTCATACAATATGTGGTCTTTATGACTGGCTTCTTTCACTTAACATAATAATGTTTTCAAGGTTCATTCATGTCGTAGATAAGTTAGCTTTTCATTTCTTTTTATTACCAAGTAATATTGCCCTGTATGGATAGAGCACATTTTGTTTATTCAGAAGTTGATGGACGTTTGGGTTGTTTCTACTTTTTGGCTGTTATGAATAATGCTGCTGTAAATATTCCTGTGCAGGTTTTTGTCTGGACATATATACTTTTTTCTCTGGGTATATACCTATGAATGGAAGTGCTGGGTTGTATGGTAATTCTATGTTTAACTTTTTTTTTTTTTTTTGCGGTACGCGGGCCTCTCACTGTTGCGGTCTCTCCCGTTGCGGAGCACAGGCTCCGGACGCGCAGGCTCAGTAGCCATGGCTCACGGGCCCAGCCGCTCCGCGGCATGTGGGATCTTCCCGGACCGGGGCACGAAGCCGCGTCCCCTGCATCGGCAGGCGGGCTCTCAACCACTGCGCCACCAGGGAAGCCCTATGTTTAACTTTTTGAGGAAGTGCCAAACTGTTTTCCAAAGTAGCTGCATCATTTTATTTTTCTACTAGCAACGTATGAGGCTTCCAGTTTTTTCACATCCTCACCAGTACTTGTTACTTTTGTCTGTCTTTTTGCTTACAGCCACCCTAGTGGATGTGAAGTGGTGTCTCAGTGTGGTTTTGGTTTACATTTCTGAGATGGCTGATGGTGTTGAGCATCTTGTCATTGCTTCCTTTCACTTAGAAATTTTATTTTATTAAAAGAGTCTTTTAAGACTTATTTAGACATTTTAAAAATCATATTACTATTATGCACACGTAAGAGTGAAGCTATGCAGCTTTTCACCTAATGTTTTTAGCAGCTGCTTACAACCCCTGCCTAGTTTCATTATTCCATTAGCCATTTTCTAATTCTATCATTCCTTCTTTATTTATTAACTGGAACGTTTCTATCAAATAGTTTCCCTCGCCAACTATTTGGTGGCCCTGAGGAACAGTTCATACAGGAAAGACAGGATAAATGCTTAAAATTTCACCTTTATTTACCTGTTTTCTGAATAACAAGTTGGTTTCTAAGCATTCTCCAAAGTCAAAGATGTTTTTGAAAAGTATTATTATGAGTTCATGAATTTTGACGTAATTGATGTGTTTCAACTCACTGCTGTTGTTATTCTTTTTGCTGCTGGTCCAGTGAGGAGACAGAAATCTTAATAGTTATTTGAAAAGATAGAACTTAATATAATTGTTATTAAGAATTGTTATCATGCGCCCCTACGTTCATTACAGCATTATATATAATAGCCAAGATATGGAAACAACCTAAGTGCCCATCAGTGGATGAACGGATAAAGAAAATGTGAGATACACACACACACACGCACACAACATAATATTATTCAGCCGTAAAAAAGAAAGAAATCTTGGGGACTTCCCTGGTGGCACAGTGGTTAAGAATCCGCCTGCCAATGCAGGGGACACGGGTTTGAGCCCCAGCCCAGGAGGCTTCCACATGCCACGGAGCAACTAAGCCCGTGCACCACAACTACTGAGCCTGCGCTCTAGAGCCTGCGAGCCACAACTACTGAGCCCGTGTGCCACAACTACTGAAGCTTGCGTGCCTAGAGCCCGTGCTCAGCAACAAGAGAAGCCCCTGCAATGAGAAGCTCGCACACTGCAACGAAGAGTAGCCCCCACTCTGCAACTAGAGAAAGCCTGTGTGCAGCAATGAAGACCCAACGCAGCCAAAAATAAATAAGTAAATAAATTAATTAAAAAAGAAAGAAAGAAAGAAATCTTGCCATTTGTGACAAGGATGGACCTTGAGGACATTATGCTAAGTGAAATAAGTCAGACAGGGGCTTCCCTGGTGGCGCAGTGGTTGAGAGTCCGCCTGCCGATGCAGGGGACACGGGTTCGTGCCCCGGTCCGGGAGGATCCCACATGCCGCGGAGCGGCTGGGCCCGTGAGCCATGGCCGCTGAGCCTGTGCGTCCGGAGCCTCTGCTCCGCAGCAGAAGAGACCACAACGCTGAGAGGCCCGCGTACTGCAAAAAAAAAAAAAAAAAAAGAGAAAGACAAATACCATATAATCTCACTTATATGTAGAATCTTTAAAAACCTGAAAAACAAAGAACCAAAAAAACGTATTCATAGATTCAGAGAACAGATTGGTGGTTGCCAGAGGTGGAGGATGGATGGTGGTCAAAATAGGTGAAGGGAGTCAAAAGGTAGAAACTTCCAGTTATAAGCAATGTACAGCATGGTAACTATAGCTAATAATATCCTATTGCATACTTGAAAGTTGCTAAGAGGATAAATCTTAAAGGTTCTCATCACAAGAAAACAAATGTTGTGACCGTGGATGGTGACAGCTGTTAACTACTTACTGTGGTGATCATTTTACAATATATATAAATACTGAATCATCGTGTTGCACATCTGAAACTAATATGTCAATTATACTTCATCATGTTATATATCAATTATACCTCAACAATGGGGAAAAAAAAGAATTGTTAACTAGGTGAAGCTAGGTATAAAATGGTAAAAGAGGTAACTCAAAGTGTAAAAAGAGAAGTCTAGGGTATCATGGAGTGAGGAACTGAAGTAGCTACAAATAAAATGAAGAAGCTGCTTCTATTGGCTTTTAGCTACAGGTTATGAGTTACTTTCTTCCTTCTCATGTCCAGTAATTTTTTTTTTCATTTTACAAATTTTTTTTAAAAATTTATTTCATTTATTTATTTTTTGGCTGTGTTGGGTCTTCGTTGCTGTGCAGGCTTTGTCTAGTTGCGCGTAGCAGGGGCTACTCTTCCTTGCGATGCGCGGGCTTCTCATTGTGGTGGCTTCTGTTGCAGAGCACAGGCTCTAGGCGCGTGGCTTTAGTAGTTGTGGCGCATGGGCTCAGTAGTTGTGGCTCACGGGCTCTGGAGCGCAGGCTCAGTATTTGTGGCACACGGGCTTAGTTGCTCCGCGACATGTGGGATCTTCCCGGACCAGGGCTCAAACCTGTGTCCACTGCATTGGCAGGTGGATTCTTAACCACTGCGCCACCAGGGAAGCCCCCATGTCCAGTAATTTGTATTGTGTATTGGACATTGGGATAATATGTTGTAGAGGTTCTGGATTATTTTATCTTCCCATAAAGAATATTACATTTGGTTTTGGCAGGCAGTTAAATTGCTAATAGGTAACCCTGACTTAGGTTTTGTTAGAGTGAGTCTGTTTAATTTTTTACTTTATTCCTAGAGTGTGTGTAGCCTTACTTCTACGACATGGTCTGTCTGGGATCTCAGATTGTTCTCAGAACAGCTCAGATTGTTTGCCAAGCTCTTTTCATTCTGGATGGGGAAATTTGGGCTGACCACAAGAAACCATATCTAAGAAGCATGAGAATAAAATAAGATTTTATGGGAAATTTGCTGCCTTCAGCTGGCCCTTCTAGAGAGAAATTTTATTTTCCAATTATATATTTCACTTTTCATTTCTCAGGATTGGGTTTTCGTCCTCAAACTTTGAACAAGAGTAGAAACAGCAGACAGAACAGAACAGGCATAGTTTGGGAGTTGAGGGTGTTAAAAATTCTGGAAGAAACAGGGAACACACTGCAGTCTTCAGTAGAAGTTTTGAACTGCTTATATTAGAAAAAGCAGAAGTTAGGAGGGTAGGGGAAGAAATAAAGCAAGTAGAATTTGATAGAAGAACGAAAGCTGTTTTCCCCTTTACTTCTTTTTTAATAAAAAATTGGGTTAGTTAGTAAATTGCTTTAGGCTAGGCATTAGGAGTCCTGAGATCTATTCTCACTGATTGAACTATCATTAGGGACATTTATTTCAGCCAAGTCTCTTAGTTATTTATGTTATTAGGGAAGACCTATGCATAATCAGAATTTTAAACCTTCACCCGAAGCAATATCTTTATCTGCCTTCTCTGTCTTTTAAACCCTTTATCAGAAGCACTCACACAGGGAAAACCATGATTTGCAAAATCATGATTTGGAAATCGTCTCTCTAGTCCTCTTCCTGTTTTGTGGTGGAGATGCTGTGAGAAAGCAGTGGCCTGGTTAAGTCATAAGCAGAGAGCATCACACTCCTGAATCCCTGAGAACCAGCTGCATCCCTCACTCAGGGGCTCAGTTTTCCATCTGGCTTCCTGGGGGCTTCAAGCAGGCCATCAAAGGACCTTGGAAGAGCCCTAGTCAGTGGTGGGGGTCCTGGAACCCACAGGTCTCCTCCCCTAGGGAGGTGGTCAATCGAATAGATACCTTCTGGTGCCCGTGGGCTGTGTTCTACCTGAGGGTGCCAGAATGAGGTACAGGAGCACTTTGGGCAGCCAAGGATTCTGGGGTGTGAACTCAGGTTGGGCACGGATGTGGAGGTGGAAGGGCGTTCTGACCTCACATTGTCTCCAGCTGCTAGAGCCATTCGTGGCCTCTTCCTCCAGCGGCCGTGCGGGCCCTGCAGCAGCGCTGTCGAAGCCATTACTCTGCCTCATCTCGTGCTCACTCTCTCCCCTTAGACGCATCTGACCTTCGGGAAGGCATTCACAGAAGCGCTGGAAGCCAAACAGGTGGCTCAGTAGGAAGAAGATGCAGCAGTTACACACGACCAGATGATTGAAAGGACTCATGAGACTTAGCAAAGTATACTTGTTACGACAAAGGGTACAATACAGTAGAAGAAAGAGAACCCAAGCAAACATCAAAGAGGTCCAAGACATTCAGGTCCTATCTCAGTCACCTAGGACATGATTTTGGGGGACATCACAAACCACCAAGATGTGTGTAAAAGATCTAGGTCTTGCAGAAAAATAAGATAACAAAAAACTGCAGTGCTGTGGAAGAATTGTGTCCTCTCCAAATCATACGCTGAAGCCCTAACCCCCAGTGTAATGGTATTTGGAGATGGGGCCTTTGGGAGGTAATTAGTTTTAGATGAGTTCGTGAGGATGGGACCCTAAAGAATGAATTAGTGCCTTTAAAAGAAGATACACAAGACTTCCCTGGCGGTCCAGTGGTTAAGAATCCGCACTTCACTGCAGGGGGCTCAGGTTTGATCCCTGGTAGGGGAACTAAGATTCCGCATTGCATGCTGCACGGTGTGCCCCCCCACCCCCCCCAAAAAAAAGATATACAAGAGAACTTCTAGTCTCTCTCTCCACCATTTGGGCACACAGCAAGAAGGTGGCTGTCTGCAGGCCCGGAAGAGAGCTCTCACCAGAACCTGACCATGCTGGTGCCCTGCTCCCAGACTTCCAGCCTCCAGAACTGTGAGAAAAGAACTTTCTTTTGGTTAAGTCACCCAGTTTATGGTATTTTGTGATGGCAGCCCCAGCTGACTAACATATACAACCATGTTTTTCCGGAATGAAGGAATGCAGGACAAACTAGCTCAGCCTTAAGCTGAGTGAGCATAGCTCATCTAATTTTATTCCCAGACCTTCTGTTATGTGTCTCTTCATTTAGCGGGTCCTGATTTGTATCCTTTATAAGAAAACTGTAATAGTAAGTATAGAGTTTCCTGAGTTCTGTGAGTCATTCCAGCAAATTATTGAATCTGAGGGGGTGTGGTGACCTCTGAATTTGTAGCCAGTTGGTCAGAAGTGCAGGTGGTCTGGACACCCCTGCACTTGGCATATGAAGTTAAGAGCAGTTTGGGAAATTGTGCCCTTAAACCTGTGGTGTCTGTGCTAACTCTGGGTGGTTAGTGTCAGAACTAGAGATACAGATTTGATAGTCATTGGCATGGAGATGGTATTTAATGCCATGATCTGGATGAAATTTCCTAGGGATACTGTATAGTTGGAGAAAGGACTCTCAGGAATGACCTTGGATTACATTTTGAGTTTGAGCAGATAACAGAGCCAGGAAAGAAGACTGGAAAGCAGCTGCCAGGGTGTGGGAGGGAAACCTGAACTATGTGGTGGGGTAGAAACCAAAAGAAGAATGGGTTCCTAGAAAGAGGGAGCAGTCAACTGCTAAAAGCTCCTAAGAAGACAAATAGCATGAGTGTAGAGAAGGGACCATTGCATTTGGCATCGTGACGTTCTCAGTGGAGTGTTTACCACCTGGGCGTCCTTCCTGTCAGACCTAGCTCAGTATTTACAAGATCCTTCCTTTCTCATTCTCCTCGGTCACTTTGGAAGAAGGCGTTGAAAATATGCCCCCTGTGTTAGCGGAGAAGCTCTATTAACCTTCTTGTCTTCAGTGTCAATGAAAATAATGCAGGAGCTGCAGATAAGAAAAGAATTTACTTATTTATTTAATTGGGGTCTTGAGAATTGCGATTGAGGGCTTCCCTGGTGGCGCAGTGGTTAAGAATCCGCCTGCCAATGCAGGGGACACGAGTTCAAGCCCTGGTCCGGGAAGATCCCACATGCCGCAGAGCAACTAAGCCCATGTGCCACAACTACTGAGCCTGCGCTCTAGAACTACTGAAGCCTGCGCACCTAGAGACTGTGCTCCGCAACAAGAGGGGCCACCGCAATGAGAAGCCCGCACGCTGCAACGAAGAGTAGCCCCCGCTCGCTGCTATTAGAGAAAGCTCGTGTGCAGCAGCGAAGACCCAATGCAGCCAAAAATAAATAAAGTAAATAAATTTTTAAAAAAATTGCAATTTGAGAGGCACAGATTTGGGTAATACTGAAAGAGTGTTCCAAGGAAGAGAGAGTCAGGGGTTTATAAATACAAAAAGCCACTAGGTTGTTAAAAGTTGCCTGGTGAGAACTGTGATTGACTTTGACGAAAATCGGAAAATATTTGTCCTCAAGGAATCCCAAGTTGTTGTAGGGTAGGTGTCTGATAAGTAGATAGATTATCACAAGTTATTCTAGTGTAAGGGTCCAACACATATGTTGAGTTTCTGGCAGGTGTTCTGTGTGACTTCGTCAGGTCAAAAGGTCAGATTCCATCCAGGCTGAGAAGTGCATACATCACACTTCCCTAGTGTCCTGCTGGCTCCTTTGTGGAGAGCGCTCTTAGCAATGCAGACTCCCATTGTGATTTTCCTTTCATAGTAGAAACTTGGGGGCATCGAAGTTCTTTTACATCTCCTGTCTCTTTCAGTCCAAGTTGGGGCCACTTTGTCAACATAACTGCCAGAAATGAATATTTCTTATGTATTTGATTTCAGACAACTTCATGGGCCAGAAGCCATGCTCACAATTCTTTTATGCTCTCTAGACTTAATATTGGATATTTATGAACAGGCATATCAACTGTTTACAATAGCCAAGACATGGAAGCAACCTAAATGTCCATTGATAGAGGCATAGATAAAGAAGATGTGGTACATACATACAATGGAATGTCACTCAGCCATAAAAAAGAACAAAATAATGCCATTTGCAGGACTTCCCTTGGGGTGCAGTTGTTAAGACTCTGCACTCCCAGTGCAGGGGGCTCATGTTCGATCCCTGGCCAGGGAACTAGATCCCACATGCATGCCGCAACTAACGGTTGGTGTGCCGCAACTAAGGAGCCTGCCTGCTGCAACTAAAGGAGCCCACATGCCACAACTAAGGAGCAGACAAGCTGCAACTAAGGAGCTCGCCTGCCACAACTAAGACCCAGAGCAACCAAATAAATAAATAAAGAGTTTCATACAGTAGAGCATTAAAAGAATAATAATAATGCCATTTGCAGCAACATGGATGGACCTAGAGATTGTCATACCGAGTGAAGTAAGTCAGACAGAGAAAGAGAAATATCATGATATCGCCTACATGCGGAATCTAAAAAAAAAAAGATAAAAATGAACTTATTTACAAAACAGAAACAGACTCACAGACTTAGAGAACGAACTTATGGTTACCGGGGGTTGGGGGAAGGGGTAGTTAGGGAGTTTGGGATTGACATGTACACACTGCTATATTTAAAATGGATGGGGACTTCTCTGGTGGTGCAGTGGTTGGGAGTCTGCCTGCCAATGCAGGGGATGCGGGTTCAATCCCTGGTCCAGGAGGGTCCCACATGCTGCTGAGCGACTAGGCCCGTGCGCCACAGCTACTGAGCCAGCACGCCTGGAGCCCATGCTCCACAACAAGAGAGCTCACCACCGTGAGAGGACCCTGCTCGCTGCAACTAGAGAGGGCCCACGCGTGCAGCGACGGGGACCCAACGCAGCCAAAAATAAATTAATTAATTAACCAATTTTAAAAAGTAAAGAAAATTAAGGTTTAAAACAAAATGGTTAACCAACAAAGACTTATTGTATAACACAGGGAACCCAGCTCAATATTATGTAACAACCTAAATGGGAAAAGAATTTGAAAAAGAATAGATACATTTATATGTATACTTTGCTGTACACCTGAAACTAACACAACACTGTTAATCAGCTATACTCCGGTATAAAATAAAAAGTTAAAAAAAAAAAGGCAAAACAAACAAACAGAAAAAGAACTGGCATATCACTCTTCTGTGAGTTTACAGTTAATCATTCCAGGAACCCTTCTGTCTAGCTGAGTGGATTTATTAGGCCCTGCCTTCATCTTTTCAGAGGTCTTTTTAAAAGGGTGTGATAGCCACACACTTGACTTTTTCTTTATCTTAAAGCCATGTAGTAGATGGCAGTAATGGCCACAAATTCCTCCAGTGGGTGTGCGCACACCCCTTTCGTTGTGACCGCCAATCCTCCATCAAGAGGTAGATCCTGTTTTTCACGCTTTCAGTCTGGGTTGGGCCAGGTGGCTTGCTCTGTAGGATGTTACATTATTAGCAAAATTGATGAAAGCAGAGACTTGGGAAGGGTTTGCCCTCACTGAAGTTGGGAACCTTTCTCCCTCAGAAGGGTTCCTAAATGTGAAGGGTCCTCAATTCCAGCTGAGGTCTCCTTAGGCCACTCAGCCTGCCAACAATCAGACATGCCATGAGGCTCTCAGGTTATTCAGCCCCAGCTCCAGCTGAGTCCAGTCCGGAGCAGAGGAGCTGCCCAGTCTACCCACAGTATCATGAGAAAAAATAAGTGCTTGTTGTTTTTAAACCATTCAGACCGGAGAAGTTTTTTACGTAGCAAAAGCTAACTGATACAGGCTGTATCTTAATGGCAGCGTCATAGTATAGATGGTAAAGCAGTCAGAGGTTAAGAGATACGTGAATGTCTGGATAATAAAGAATAGCTTGGCTGGATGCTCTGGGGTCTGGAAGAAGCAAGATTGAAAGACTAGAGAAAGGAGGTCTAGAGATGTGTGCGGATGGACCTGTGGGAGTGGGCATCAGTGTGCATATATTTATGTTTTCCATCAATAACCGTAAGAGGGCATCCACCTCAGAGGCACTCAACAATGAGGTGGATACACTAATTCAGTGGAGGCCAGCCAGCCTCTGTCCTGCCCCACCCCCCAGCCCCACCCCATGCTTGCCAATGGGCCCATGAGCAGAGTAGCCATAATGGCAGGGATGCAGCTAGGCATGGCCCTGTGCGTGGGCTCCCATCATCAAGGCTGGTCTCCGTTCTGCTGCTACCTCTGAGTGTCTGACCTGTCAGCAGCAGAAACAATGGCTAAACCCTCAAAATGGTACCATCTTTAGGAAACCAACTTGCCAGTCAGAGGCAGGTTGATTATATCAGATCCTTTCTGCTCCGGAGGGTCCTAACTAGGATTGATGTAAATACCAGGCAGGGGGTTGTTTTCGCTGCCCAGTCACCCTAGTGCTTGCTCAATGGGCCCAGGTACAAAGTGGCCATAGTGGAGACACGTTCTTCCCTTCCCAAGGTTGATTTGGCCTCTGCCACTGCTGAGTGCCGAACCTGCCAACAGCAGAGACTAACACTAAGCTCCCCCAATCCCCTGGGAACCAGCTGGCTACCTGGAGGCAAGGTGGGTGGACTACACTGGACCCTTCCCCATCATGGAGGGCAGTGCTCTGTCCACATGGGGATAAGACACGTTCGGGTACAGATTTGCCCGCCTACCCTCAGCACTTCTGCCCGAACCCCCTGTACAGAATGCTTCGTCCATCACCATGATGTCCCCCATAACATGTGGAATGCCAACCAGGGGACACGTTTTGTGGTGAAGCAAGTATGATAGTGGGTTCATGCTCACAGAATTCCTGGTCTTAACAAGTGGCCCCATCACAGAAGCAGCGGCTTGACAGAACAGCAGAAAGGTCTGCTGAAGACTCAGCCACACGCTAGCTGGGAGACAGCACTGTGCCTTTGGAGTTCTGTCCCACAGCGCACAGGACACAGGCCCAGTGGCGAGGCTAAGGCAGGAGTATAAGAGGCAGACATACCGTGTGTCTAAATACTTTAAGTTACAAATGAGGCTAGCAGTCAAATATAAAATGTTCTGCCCTCCTACCTTAACAAATACACTTTCATAATGAATTGGAAACTCAATTTTTTAGTGCATCTATTCCTTTTTTTAAAAACTAAATAAATTTATTTATTTTTGGCTGTGCTGGGTCTTTGTTGCCGCACGTGGGCTTTTCTCTGGTTGTGGCGAGCAGGGACTACTCTTCATTGTGGTGCACAGTCTTCTCATTGTAGTGGCTTCTCTTGTTGGGAGCACGGGCTTTAGGTGCGAGGGCTTCAATAGTTTTGGCACGTGGGCTTGGTAGTTGTGGCTCACGGGCTCTAGAGCGCAGGCTCAGTAGTTGTGGTGCCCCGCCCGGGCTTAGTTGCAACGTGGCATGTGGGATCTTGCCAGACCAGGGCTCGAACCCATGTCTCCTGCATTGGCAGGCGGATTCTTAACCACTGCGCCACCAGGGAAGCCCCAGTGCATCTATTCTCTATTTCTGTATTACTATTTTTATTGAAATATAGTTGGCTTACAATATTATATTAGTTCCAGGTGTACAAATGGCAATTTGATACAAAGTTATTACAAAATATTGACTATATGGCCTGTGCTGTACTTTACAACCCTAATACACTGCTGGTGGAAATGTAAATTGGTACAGCTTCCATGGAAAACAGTATGGAAGTTCCTCAAAAAATTAAAAATAGGACTACCATAGATCCAGCAGTTCCACTTCTGGGTATTTATCCGAAGAAAATGAAAAGATATGTGCATTCCTGTGTTAACTGCAGCACTATTTACAATAGCCAAGCTATGAAAGCAACATAAATGTCCATCAACAGTGACTTCTCTGGTGGACCAGTGGCTAAGACTCTGCACTCCCAATGCAGGGGGCCGGAGTTCGATCCCTGGTCAAGGAACTAGATCCCACATGCCACAACTAAAGATCCCGCATGCCCCCAACTAAAAGATCTCACATGCCGCAGCAACTAAGACCTGGCGCAGCCAAATAAATAAATATTAATAAAAAATAAGTGCCCATCAACAGATGAATGCATAAAGAGGTTGTGGTATATATATATATATATATATATATATATATATATATATATATACACAATGGAATATTAACCATGAAAAGGAATGTTGGCATTTGCAACAACATGAATGGAGCTGGAGGGTATTACGAACTAAGTCAGACTGAGGAAGAGAAATACTGTATGTTTTCACTTATATGTGGAATCTAAAAAACGAAACAAACAAGTGTAACAGAAACAGCCTTACAGATACAGAGAATAAACTAGAGGTTACCACGGGGGAGAGGGATGGGGGAGGGGCGAAATAGGTGTAGGGGATTAAGAGGTACAGATTAGAAGGGGAAACTCAAATTTGAATTGAGAGTTTTCGGATCTCTGTAGTGCAAGGCAAACCAACGTCCAGCTGCAGCCCGTGGTCTAGCCCCTTCCCTTTCCAACCACTGCCTTTGTCTTTCCGTAAATTTGTATAGACCAAACCTTCACATCTCAAGCGCCATCCACACGCCCTGCAAATAGCTAACGCTTGGCCACTCTGTGAGTCTAGGGATGTATATGTTGATGGTGGTGACACATTCCTAGGGAAGAGGCCTGTGCAGATTCCGGAAGTGGGCAGGGAATTCCAGGGTCCTGGGCACCTAGAGAGTGGCCTGAGTGTGTGTGGGCTCTGGGTTGGTACATCCCCTTGGCCCAGACTCTTCCTCCCATGAGAGTGCCCCCACAGGAGAAACACAACAGGGCCTCTGAAGTTCATGGCCCGAGTCAGGGTTCCCTTTCGCTTGCGTCTAAAGGGCATATGCCTTAAACCTGTGGCCAGTACATGCCATCTTCTTCCCCTTAGCCTGGAAGCACGGATTGGGGAACCATGGAGTGAAGGATGAAGCAGTCCTCTTACTATTACACATAAAAATTTGCTTGAATAATTTTTCTTCCCATCCCCCATGACCTTGTGTTTGGGGATGTGAAGGTCCTAGTGAACAAGGAGGAATGTTCTCACTGAAATGCACAGTCATGGTTTCACAGAATTAGGAACTGAAACTATCTCCTGGAGGTTTGGGGAGAGAAGTGAATATACAGGTTGGTTGGCCTCCTTGTTTTCCTTAGCCCCTCACTTGCTTGTGCTGCCCTGATTTTACTCTGAGGACACCTGGAACAGCTCTGAGTCACCACAGGTGTGGCCAGGCATGAATTGTTCCAAGGTAATGGCATAACTCCAATAGCTCCTCCTTGAGTTTATATAACCACCTTCGGCTAACCTCGAGCCAAAGCTGCTGTCCTATACCTTCCACCCACCCCTCCACCCCTAGGTTTTTTCACAATCTTCCCATTTCATGGTATTTTCCCTCCATAGTTAGTTCAGCTTACTGGTAAAAACCAGAACCACACCATAGTTCACTTCTAAGTATTTAGCAATTTCCATTGAGATTTCCTCTTTAAGGCATGCATCATTTTAAAGTATGTGTCTCAGTTTACAAATTAATAAGGGTTCCTGGCGTGTGTGTGTGTGTGTGTGTGTGTGTGTGTGTGTGTGTGTGATTCTAACTGCTCTGCACTGTGGTTAGAGAATGTGGTCTATAAGATGCTGACTTTTTGGAGATTTTGGGGGGCACAGTAAACAGTCCATTTCATAAATGTGTGTGTGCTTAAAAAGAATGTATATTCTCTCTTTTGAGTACATATATGTGTGTATGTGTATATATGTCAGTGTACATAAGTGTGCGTGCGCGTGCACACACACACACACACACACACACACACTTGATCAAGGTTGTTAACTGGATTTTTCGATTCTAGTAAATCCTCACTAGAATTTTGTCTGCTTGAACTGTTTACGTTAAAATCTCCACCTATAATTGGATGCTTGTTAATTTCTCCCTATAATTACATTTTGAGGTTCTATTATAAAGAGACAGAAGATTTCCTGATTACTATCTATTCTTTTAAGACTGTTCCTTTTATCTTTACAAAATATTGCTCCTTGTCTCTGTTAATATTCATTGCCTAAGATTTTCCTGTCTGCTTTTAATATTGTTCTACCAGCTTTCTTTCAGTTAGCTATTTGCCGAGTAAATATTTTCCATCATTTTATGTTTAACCTTCCTGTGCCCCTTTTGTTTTGTTTTATTTTGGTTTGGGATGTGCCTTACGAGGATCATATAGCTCATTTTAATAATCCAAGTTGATAGGCTGTCTTTTTTTTTTTTTTTTTTTTTTTTGGCCACACCTTGCAGCTTGCAGGATTTTAGTTCCCTGACCAGGGATCGAACCCCCGGTCCCTGGACAGTGAAAGCGCCGAGTTCTAATCACTGGACTGCCAGGGAATTCCCAATAGGTTGTCTTTTATATATGAGTTTAGTCCTCATAGCTATCTTGGTTTCTAATATAGCTGTACATATTTCTAACATCTTATTTGCAGGTGATTCAAAGACAAGAGGTATAGCTAATATAGCAGATGACAGACCCAGCTCACCACCTCTGTTTGGTGCTTCTGCTTCTCCCGAGCCTGGGTCTGCCACCAGGTGCCCAGCTAAACCCTGTGGTATTACAGGTAACCTGAGGCTTATGCAGTGCCATCCGGCTGAATGAAGCACCTGTGTAAAGTGTTCATGAAAAACTGCAAACAAGCTGTACCCACTCGTTCACCGGCCGTTTGGGTCTCCATGGGGCCTCTGAATTAACTAAAGGGCCATGCAAATAGACAGTTTTCCCAGGGGTGTCAGATGACGGGTGGACAATGCCATTAGGTGTCCTTTGGAGTGGGAGGTCATTGGAATATCCCTCTTTCCACCTCTTGCCCCTCAGCCTAAGGTGGTAACAGCTTCTTGCTGCTGCTCATCACCCAAAGGTTTCACCATCTCATTTTGGTTTCTTTAACCCTACCCACATCTCTGTAAATAATTCTTATTCTAACTCCCTTCAGCCAAACCCTTTGGAGTGAGCCAACTGTGAACTTGACATTGACCGATGCATACGATTATTAAAGGAACTTTAAATATTAATCAAAGTTTTCCTTAAAACTTAGGATTAAAATGTATTGGACTTGTTGATAGAAATATGTCTTAGTTGACTTTTGTCAAAATAGTGCTGTGTAAAAACCATCCCAGGGCTTCCCTGGTGGCGCAGTGGTTGAGAATCCGCCTGCCGATTCAGGGGACACGGGTTCGTGCCCCGGTCTGGGAAGATCCCACATGCCGCGGAGCGGCTGGGCCCGTGAGCCATGGCCACTGAGCCTGCGTGTCCGGAGCCTGTGCTCCGCAACGGGAGAGGCCACAACAGTGAAGAGACCCGCGTACTGCAAAAAAAAAAAACCATCCCAGAAATGCTTACAAGCATTCATTCTCAAGTTTGTGGCGTCCAAAGATCAACTACGTTTCAGCAGACCTAGGCTGTGCTCAGCTAGGTGACTCTGCTATAGACTGCTCGTCAGTTGGTCTTGGCTCCTGGCCATGGGTTCGGTTTGAATCCCCTTCCTGGGTTTTCTTCTAGAGTCAAAAGCTGAAGGGACAACAGCTAGCTGGGGCGTGTTCTTCTAAGGGCAGGTCACTGGAACTCAGGAGAAGAAGCCGACCCACACAAACGTGTTTCAGCCTCTGCTAACATCCACTTGGCTCAAGCAAGTGTTGTGACTGAACCCAAGGTTGCTGGGCTTGGCCCGCCCTGAGGCCATGGCGAGCATGTGATGTAGAACTCTACAGGGGAGTGAAGTACTGGAACCCATAATTCATTCCACCACAAATAATAAGATTTGCTCATTGAATATGGAGCTTGTAGTTGTGATTTCAGTACATTCAGTATTAATTTGTGAGTCAGAAAAAGACAAATACCATATGATATCATTTATATGTGGAATCTAAAATATGACACAAATGAACCTATCTATGAAACAGAAAGAGAATCAGGGACATAGAGAATAGAATGGTGGTTGCCAAGGGGGAGGGGTTGGGAGAGGGAAGGATTGGGAGTTTGGGATTAGAAGATGCAAACTGGTAGATATAGAATGGATAAACAACAAGGTCCTACTGTATAGCACAGGGAACTATATTCAATATCCTGTGATAAACCATAATGGAAAAGAATATGAAAAAGAATATATATATGTATAACTGAGTCACTTTGCTGTACAGCAGTAATTAACACAACATTGTAAATCAACTAGACTTCAATAAAAAATAAAATTTAAAAAATATTAACTTAAACCCTAGTAGTTACAGAGACTTCAAAGCACAAAAGCGGCCCTTCAGGCAGAAACTGGGACACAGATGTAGAGAACAAACGTATGGACACCAAGGGGGAAAAGCGGTGGTGGTGGTGGTGGTGGTGCTGTGGTGAATTGGGCGATTGGGACTGACATGTATACAAGGATGTGTATAAAACTGATGACTAATAAGGACCTGCTGTATAAAAAAAAAAATTAAATTAAAAAATTAAAAAAAAAAGCTGCCCTTCTGCAAGAGGGAAGACATATGGGAACATATGTATAACTGATTGACTTTGTTATAAAGCAGAAACTAACACACCATTGTAAAGCAATTATACCCCAATAAAGATGTTAAAAAAAAAAAGCTGCCCTTCAAATAATAATTGCCAACACTTACTATGAGAGTACCACTTGCAGGCACTGTCTGAAGCACTTTACATGTATTAACTCACTTAATTCTTAAAACAATCTCATGAGGTAAGTGATATTATCATCCACATTTTCACAGCTGAGGGTACTGAAGCACAGAGATGTTGAAGAACTTGTCCAAGGCCACACAGCAGGTAGGGGGCAGGAGCAGAGCCAGGCTCTGGAGTTCACCTTTTAACCAGTACACTCTGCCTCTTGAAGGCATCCAGAGAATTCAGAAGACAATTGAGAAGAAATCCGCAGCCTTTCAAGTCTGCTTTCTTTTCCCCTCGGTCCTCATCAGTGAGGCACTATTTTTTTCTTTTTTGGCCGCACCATGCAGCTTGTGGGATTTTAGTTCCCTAACCAGGAGTTGAACCTGAGCCCTCAGCAGTGAGAACATGGCGCCCTAACCCCTGGACCACCAGGGAATTCCCAGTGACGCACTTCTTGACTCAAGTTAAGGCTAAAGACAGCGAGGCAGTATCCTCCACTTCAGTCCTCGTTTCACTGTTCCAGACTTGGCCCTATCCTTCCTGACTTTCTGTCTCTTCCTGTCTCTTCTGTCTCTTTCTGTTTCTCCCATAATCACTAACCTGGACCCTCCCTTCTACACAGGCAGCAGGGGAGGTATAGGGCTTTAGATCCAGCAGACCCGGCTCCAGTCCCTCTGCCTCCCCTCACAAGTCTCTGAGCTCACTTTCCTCATGTGAAAATGAGACAAACACAACACTGAAGGCCCGAGATTGTTCTGAGCATCAAATGGTAAAGCAAAACGCGTTCATTCTTTTCTCCATGAGATAGTTTTGAACATTAACTATGAGCCAGCTCCTACGCTAGGGATAAACTGGAGAGCAAAACAGAAGTGGTGACGTTCCTTGTTTTCAGGGAATGTTGGAAACAGGCAGCAAACACACACACACACACACACACACACACACACACACACACACACACACACACGAGCACACACACACACACACACACACACACACGAGCACATTAATATAACTTACAAACTCTGCCCAGGACGGCGACCAGGAAGTACTGGGTGCTACAAGGACACCGAAAGAAGAATTTGACCTGGTCCCTGTGTTACCGAGTCCAAGGTCGCTCTGCTCACCACACGACTGGCCAGTGAATCGGAGGTGTTGAGGCGAGGAACATGACTTTATTTGGAAAGCCGGCAGACCAAGAAGGTGGCAGACTAGAGTCTCTGAAAAACCATCTTATCTGGGTCTGGCTGCCAGTTTCTCTTACAGTATCAGAGAGGGAGAGGCAGTAAGGAAGTAAAGTAAAAGGGCCATCAGTCTTGCAAAACATCTGCTGGAATGGCCAGCTTCAGGGAGGGGATGTGTTAGTTTCTTTTTTCTTGCAGCCATTCACAGGTGGGCAGGGTTTCCTGAGGCAGGTATGATTATAATAACAAAAGCAACGAAAAGCAAAGGTTAAAGTCAAAGAAACAGGTCGAACAAGGAGTCCGATTTAGCTACACCTGCTCTGGAAAAGGCCACTTTGAGGAAGTGACATTTAACCAGAGACTGAAAATAAAAGCCAGACAAAAGAAGCATGGAGGATTGGAGGAGTCTTTCGGGGAGAAGGAACAGCATGTGAGACCTTGAACAACCTTTGAGCCCACCAAGATCATAGCCTAATTTATTTAGGACCTTCCCTCCTTGAGGGCCCAACCCTGTACATCTAGAGCTTAATTCTTATTCTCGGGCAAAGGGTACCACTTTCCTTTTGAGATTATGGCAAGCCAGGTGTTGGAGGAGGTAATCAAGAGGACATGGCCTCTGGTTGACCCTTGAGGTGGATGTAGGCAGCTCCTCGCCCCCTCCTCTGTCCTTGGAAGGTACACTCTGTACATTGTTCCCACAGCGAGAGCCATTCCAAGGACACAACCTTGAGAGAGCAAGGTGGTGTTGGGACCATCAACAACGGTATACGATTGAACCCTGTTAAGGCCTCTAGATAAACTTAAGATTCTGGCAGATGGATGCTGAGATCCACTTGTCTTGCTGCTGCTCAAGACAAGCCTTGTAAGTTCCTTTGCTTAGTAAAATTGCCAGCTACCAGTCTGGAGTGATCTGCTGCTTTCTTCAGTCGCTTCTTGCCCTCCGTGTACACGGGCCAGTTTGCAAACCAACACCAGGGTATTTTGTCCCTGCTCCTTCAGTCCTTTGAACAGCTGACCCCCACCTTCTTTTTTTTTTTTTTAATTTCAACATAGGACTTCCCTGGTGGCTCAGTGATTAAGAATCCACTTGCCAATGCAGGGGACACGGGTTCAAGCCCTGGGCCGGAAAGATCCCATATGCCACGGAGCAACTAAGCCCGAGAGCCACAACTACTGAACCCCGTGCGCCTAGAGCCTGAAGCCCGCGCACTGCAGCGAAGAGTAGCCCCTGCTCGCCGCAACTAGAGAAAGCCGGAGCACAGCAATGAAGACCCAACGCAACCAAAACTAACTAACTAAATAAATTTATATAAAAATAATTTCAGCATACATTTATTGAGCATCAGCAAGGACTAGATTTGGGGAGGAGGAAGGGCTAGTGACTATGTGGATAAGAAAGCAATTCCACCAGTCAAGGTAATCATCCACTCAGTCAATGAACAGTGCCTAGTTTGTGCAATTTGCTGTACAGCAGTAATTAACACAACACTGTAAATCAACTATACATCAATCAAAAAAAAAAAAAAGAGTTTGGACTTTGACCCAGTGACACCAGTAATGGAGGTGGGTGTAATGGGACACTGGGAGTGCCTAGAATAACCAAACACAGAGGAGGTTCAAATGACTTAAGAACTTGCCAATTTATCAAGTGACAGCCAGAAATGGGCCCACACATAGGGAGAAGTGGAGGTCTTGTTATGGTGGTAAAATACATAGTAACCAGCCACCATGAAAAAGCCTGAAGTCATCCTGGGAGAGGCTACCCTCAGGCTGGCCCAGACAGCACCTGGTGTAAGATGTGCACAGACCTGGCCACATGTTAGGGCTCCAGGTAGACGGGAGGGGCCCTTTCTTCCCAATGTCTCAGGGCAGCAGCGAACACTGCTTGGCTCTGGGTCTAGACACCCAGGGACCACAGCCAGGCTTTTGCCATGGGGAACTGGTGTTTAAACCCCTGGCTAATCGAACTGAAAACCAGCAAACATCCTCACTTAGCTAACTTCCCCTTCCTGCCCATCACAAAGAATGCACCCTGGAACCAAAATCACAGGTCACAATGTTACGGAAGAAAAGTTCTGTGTCCAGTGCACAATGAGGCCAAGCTGAGGCTTCGGAGTTCGGAGCAGAGAAAGGTTTATTTCAGAGCCAAGCAAGGAGAATGGGTGGCTCGTGCTCAAAAACCCCTAACTCCCCAATGGTTTTTGGGGAGAAGATTTTCTAGGCAAAATTTGGGGTGAGGGCTGCAGTGTGTGTGACTTTATTCCGATTGGCTGGTAGTGAGGTAATGGTTGGTGTTCCAGGAATTGAGACAGGCTGGGATTTGGGACCTGGGACACTTTGCTGCAGTGCTCGCACCTGGACAAAAGTCTCCTCAAGCAACAAAATACAAAGAAACTATAAGAGACTAAAAACAACTGTGTCCATGAGCAATTGGGGCAAATTATGGACAAGATACAAAAAGACGAAAAAAAAACCCCAGCTGCCATCTCTGAAGAGTGGGAGCAAATACCAGGGTGTCGGGAGCAAAAGCAGGGTACTGCGCATGCCCCCTGCACTCAACACAGCCAAAAGGGTGGGTAAACCTCCTAAGCCACCCCTTTGGCTAGACCCCTGGACACACCCTCTACCCTCACCCCCTGTAAGGGACCAGCTCATCCCCCCTCATCTCTCCTCTGGAGCCAGAAAGGAAACTTGTTACTTGTTTTCGCTCCCCCTCCCTGCTGCAGCAGGGGCCCCAATAAAGCCTTGCCTGAATTTCTTGTTTGGCCTCTTAATCAATTTCTATTGATGGGGGAAGACCAAGAACCCTGGTTGGCAACAGAATCTTGTGTTCAGCCTTAAGTTACCACCTCCGCTTGGGTGGGGGCCTTACTTCCTGTAGAAGAACTCAAAGGTATTGTTATGTATATTCCCTGAGGAGGAACCAGGATCTTGCCCCATCGCTGCACTATAGTTTCTTGATAGTTCCTCCTTTGTTTCTGCATTCCCTATTTCCTTATTTGAATCTGCTCTTTGGTACTCAGGGAAGGTCTAGAAGGCTGAAGCCTTTATCCTGCAAATATGAAATGGGGGACCTGATCAACTATACTTCAATAAAATTAAAAAAAAAAAAAAATTCAAAAAAAGAAAAGAAATAGGGGACACCCAAAAGGCTTTTGTGCCCAGGAGGACCCCACAGGGTCCTTCTCGGTTCAACAATACTTCTGTGAGGCAAGAGTTAATCTGGCTGAATTAATCCAGTCCCACTTCCAAGTCACAAGAAGAGCTCCCCATTTAGATAGAGCTGGGGGGGGGGGGGCGCGGTAGAGTGGAGTCAGCACTGGCCTTAGAGACACAACTCCTGGGTGCAAGTCCTAGCTCCAGGCTGGCCACAAAAGTTTGAACAAGTCATGAAATCTCTCACAGGCTGGGTGTTCACATCTGCGAAGCGGTTCACAGCTTTATTATCCGTTGAATTAAGAAGGACAATGCATGTGAAAGCCCTTGGTAAACGGTGAGGTGTTTTTATTACATGTACATGGCAAATAGTACAACGTACAACGCTTTGCTGATTAGTCTTGCCCGGGAAAGCATAGTATCCCTCTCACAGCTATTCCTAGAAAATAGTTACCTATAATAGCTGCTTCAGAACTCTCTCCAGCAGGGTTTCTCTTTTCTGCTGGCTGCTGAGAAGCTCTGAGCCGAATTTGGGACTCACCTGCAGCAAGGTCGTAGATCCCTCTGGTAGCAGATCTCTTTCCAGACTTATTTGGTTTGACTGATTGACTGTCATTTTTCTCTTTTATTTGCACGACATTCTATTTTATGTCTCTGTCTTAAATTCCTTTTTGGGACACGGCAGGGTATAAGTAAGGACGTACTATATACACATAGAAACACCGGTCATTTTGCAAGCATTTTAAATGCCTTTGTTTTATTTTTTTTTAATAAATTTATTTATTTTATTTATATAGTTTTGTCTGTGTTGGGTCTTTGTTGCTGCGCTGGGGCTTTCTCTAGTTGTGGCGATCTGGGGCTACTCTTCGTTGGGGTACTCGGGCTTCTCACTGTGGTGACTTCTCTTGTTGCGGAAAATGGGCTCTAGGCGCACGGGCTTCAGTAGTTGTGGCGCATGGGCTCAGTAGTTGTGGCTCGCAGACTCTAGAGCGCAGGCTCAGTAGCTGTGGTGCAGGGGCTCAGTTGCTCCGTGGCATGTGAGATCTTCCCGGACAAAGGCTCGAACCCGTGTTCCCTGCATTGCAGGCAGATTCTTAACCACGGTGCCACCTGGGAAGCCCAGTGCCATTGTTTTGTCTAGTTTAAAGCAAGGTTATGTTTGTGACTTAAGCTGGGTCATAGTAAAATACAGTACAATTGCACTTGAGATGAAGCACAGGAAGCCGTCCGGCACCGCACCTGGCTTATGAAAAGGTTCCAGCAAATGCTAATTTCATGTGAAATTCACCAGACTCGTCCAGACACAGAGGCATTAAGTGGCTGTAAGGGGCTGTTAGAGGGTTTCAACCCACTCCAGTTTTCCTCCCCGCCTCTTTTGCCGGAACTGTTCCGGTGGGGTGTGGAGTGCGGAGCGAGGTGGAGGCGGGGCAAAGACGGAACTCTAGTTTGAGCTGCGCGGGAGGCAGTGAGGCTCGCGGACAGGTGGATACGGTTTCAATGGGAAGGAAAGCGAGAGGCCGCGATGGTAGGGAGGCTAGAGGTGGGCGCAGGGATTTTGTTGCTCCTTAAGGTGGAGCGGGAACTCCGTTTACCCACCGAGCGGGAGAAGTGGTCCCAGACCGAGTCTGGGAAGTTGGGAGAGAAGCGCGGGAGCGGGACTGCAGCCCTTGGGTAGGGTGCGCTACGCGTTCGAAGAGCGCTGCGAGGACGGGCTCCGACAGCCCAGGGCTGGTGACCCGGCCGGGAGAAGGCAAGCGCGGGTGCCGCGGGGTAAAACGCAGGGTCCACGCGGTTCTCCGCAGAAAGGCCCCTTCTTTCACCTCGGACCACTAACAAGGTGGCGTCTGGCCGGTGTGGGGGTTCCGCGTACAAGGGACAGAAACTGCTCCACTCGCCCGGGGCTTCCGAGTCACCCAGACTCACTTTGAATTCCAGCCCTTCCACCTACTAGCTGATCACCCCACTTCTCCTCAGCTTCCCCATCCTAAAAGTGGGGCTAATAACAGCACTCGTCTCTTGGGGCTGTTGCGACGAATAAATGGTACAACGTAAATAAAGCGTTTAGCCCCCAAGCCCTTGCCTAGTAGCTATCACAAGCAGGGGCTGTGGTCATTACTGTCACCTTTTCGGCAATTCCCTGGCGGTCCAGTGGTTAGGACTCGGGGCTTCCACTGCAGGGGGCACTGGGTTCGATCTCTGGTCCGGGAACTAAGATCCTGCAAGGTGCGGTCGTCCCCAAAAGACCACAAAGATGCTGGGACGGACTGGCGCCAAGCTGGGCGGAAGGCAAGACCCAGGAGGTGGGCGGGGGTTGGTGGTGACGTGGACAGGTCCGACCCAAGCTCCCGCGGCTTCCTCTACCCCGGGTCGGTGCCAAGGGCTGGACAATCGGCGGGGTGGCTGCCCGGCTCCACCACCTCGGAACGTGCTAGGCGGCGGGTTTCGGGATGACTTCGTGCGGGTGAGTGTCCCCGAAGCAGAGAAAAGTGGGAGGTCAGACTTGGCCAGCCGGACGCGCCGTCGGGAAGCGGCCAGGTGCGGGGGCCGCGGAAGCCAGGGCCGAGGGAGGGGGCAGCCGGTCTCTAAATTAAGTCCAACCGGTCCCCTGCGTAGGTGGGGCAGCGAGGAGACAGTACCTGGGGACGGTATTGAGAGCCCCTGCTCGTTTTCCAGCGCTGCGCTCCAGGGAACACTGGTTTTCGAGGTGGAAAATTCGACGTGGAGGCTGCCTCTCGTGCTTGGAGTGCGTAGCGCTGTGGTGCCGAGCGTGGGGGGCGGCCTGGAACCCGGACGCTCTGACCAGGGCTGGACATGTGGGTCCCTGGTGATGTGGGTCCCCGGCGAGGGGACCGCGGGCTCCGGGCAGTTGGGAAACCTAGGCTGCTCCTTCTTACGCAGCTTCAGAAAACAGCCCGGGGTTTTGGAGTCAGGGGTTTCGAAAAGTAGGTTTTCAGGTTCAGGCGACAGCCTCGAGGCAGAGTGAGCGTCTGTTTTGGGGCTCCGGGCGCTAACGCCTCTAAGGAATAGCATATTAATTAACGGGGGAAAAGTAGACTTGGAGGGCTCATTTAGTTTTTATAAACCAGGAAGAAGGATCAGAAATACATTTTGTGCCTTTTATCCCCAAAGTTTACTTTTTCTTTTTCAAAACTAGAACGATCATTTAACGCTAACAAGGAAGGTGTCTCCCGACAATGCAAAAACGTGCTGGTCAGATGATGTTTTATGAGCACTAAAATGAAGCACACGTTGTACAGAGGCTGTGGCGGAGCGAGGGGAAGGAGGCAGCCCTCGTGTCGCCGAAAGTCCCTGGCTAAGGCTTTCATTCCAGCACCTTCCTCATTCCCTCACCCCACATTCCTGGTGCCAACGAATGTAACGCTGGCAAGTGCTCGGCAAACTTGACTTTCCTTTCACATATGGGCAGCTGGAACCGTGAACAAAAGGTCTGGGTTTTAAATGATGTTGTTGCTGTTTAATTTACATCTCTATGATCTTAAGGCGGCTGGCCTTTGTGGCCTTGGGGAAGTAACGTTTCTTCCTCCGAAGAAATTATTTCTTTTCTTTGCCTTTTTAGTTTTCCTTTTTATTAAAAAGTATTTGGCTTTGGGGCTTCCCTGGTGGCGCAGTGGTTGGGAGTCTGCCTGCCGATGCAGGGGACACGGGTTCGTGCCCCGGTCTGGGAGGATCCCACATGCTGCGGAGCAGCTGGGCCCGTGAGCCATGGCCGCTGAGCCTGCGCTTCCGGAGCCGGTGCTCCGCAACGGGAGAGGCCACAACAGTGAGAGGCCCGCGTACCGCAAAAAATAATAATAATAAATAAATAAAATAAAAGAGATTGTTAGTTAACTTTCCAGCAGATTATACGGGAAGCCAGAGACACTGAAATATCTTCTATACCATCAGAACTATTCAAAAATGAAGGTGCCCATAAAGGCATTTTCAGACAAGCAACATTTGAGGGAATCTGTCACCAGTATACTTGCACTAAAGTAACTACTAAAGTAACAATGTTACTGAGCTGTACACTTAGAAATGGTTAAGGTGGTAAACTTTATGTTTATTCCCACAATTAAACATTTTTTTTTAAAGAAAAAAGACAAGTGACAAATTGGGAAAGACAACCTTAGCTATTTACACCACAGACAAAAGGTGAATATCTCTATACATCAAGAGCTTCTAAAATTAGGGAAGGAAAAGCCTGTAGAAGAATGCGCTAGAGCAGGGCTTCTCCAATTGTGGGCCGTAGAATCCCGAGGGTCCCAGTGACCCTCAGGGAGTCTGCAAGGTGAAAACTATTTCATGATAATAGTAAGATGCTACTTGCTTTTTTCACTGTGCTGACATTTGCACTGATGATGCAAAGGCAATGATGGGCAAAACTGCTGCTGGTACCTTAGCTTGAACTGGTGGGAGTTGTACTTTCCCACCACACTCAGGGAAAAAAGCCAGTTTACTTCAGAATATCCTTGATGAAACAGTAAAATCGATTGATTTTTTTTTAAAAAAGTGTCAATTTTAAGTAGATTTTTTGATGATGTACACGTAAAACATTCCTGACAGAGACTGAAGTGCAGTGATTGTTGTCTCAAGAAAAAGTGCTTGTGCAATTTGAGTAGCGAGCTGAAGTAGCTGCTTTTCTTTTTTTTTTTTTTTTAACTTATTTATTTTTGGCTGTGTTGGGTCTTCATTGCTGCAGGAGGGCTTTCTTTAGTTGTGGCGAGCAGGGGGCTACTCTTCATGGTGGTGTGTGAGCTTCTCATTGTGGTGGCTTCTCTTGTTACAGAGCACAGGCTCTAGGCGCGTAGGCTTCAGTAGTTGTGGCACGTGAGCTCAGTAGTTGTGGCTCACGGGCTCTAGAGCACAGGCTCAGTAGTTGTGACACACAGGCTTGGCTGCTCCGTGGCATGTGGGATCTTCCTGGATCAGGGCTCTAACCCGTGTCCCACGCACTGGCAGGTGGATCCTTAACCACTGCACCACCAGGGAAGACCCTGAAGTAGCTGCTTTTTAATGGAAATCTCTTTTTTTCTTTTTCTGTTTTTGGCTGCGTTGGGTCTTTGTTGCTGCGCCCAGTCCTTCTCTAGTTGCAGTGAGCGGGGACTACTCTTTGTTGCAGTGCACGGGCTTCTTATTGCCGTGGCTTCTCTTGTTGCCCAGCACTGGCTGTAGAGCGCGGGCTTCAGTAGTTGTGGCTCGCGGGCTCTAGAGCACAGGCTCAGTAGATGTGGTGCAAGGGCTTAGCTGCTCCGCGACATGTGGGATCTTCCCAGACCAGGGCTCGAACCCATGTGCCCGCACTGGCAGGCGGATTGCTAACCACTGCGCAACGAGGGCAGCCCCTGAAGTAGATGCTTTTTAAAGGAAATTTGTTTTTTGCTTGAAAGAATAAGAATGAAATAGAATAAGCTGGTTATTCAGACTTCTGTACTGGGTAGATGTCTTCTCAAAAAAATGGACCATGTGATGCACCAGTTGCCAGTACTAGTTGCCAATCATAAAGTTCAAGCTTTCCATAAATTAGAACTTTGTAAAACTTATTTCCACCGCAATGAGTTTGACAGTCTTAATATTTAAAGACTTTTCTATGAGATTGGTGTTGATATTAATGAATGTGAATTCTCGATATTGCATTAAAAATACATCAGCAGGGCTTCCCTGGTGGCGCAGTGATTAAGAATCCGCCTGCCAATATAGGGGACACGGGTTCGAGCCCTGGTCCAGGAAGATCCCACATGCCGCGGAGCAACTAAGCCCGTGCGCCACAACTACTGAGCTCACGTGCTGCAACTACTGAAGCCCTCACGCCTAGAGCCTGTGCTCCGTAACAAGAGAAGCTGCGACAATGAGAAGCCCGAGCACCACAAGGAAAAGTAGCCCCCGCTCGTCGCAACTAGAGAAAGCCAGTGCGCAGCAACAAAGACCCAACACAGCTAATAAATAAATAAATAAATAAATAAATAAATAAATAAATGCATAAGCATTTGGGGGATCAGCATAACTCAGTTAACCAATATTTTCCATATGACTAATGTATAGTGTAATAAAATCATGAGTAGGTAAAAGATTCATTCAAAGTCCAAGTCATACCAGTGGATTTTAATGTAACAGTGTACAAAAAATTCATTGACTTAGGGCTGGAAAACGAGAGTCACACACACACACACACACCAAAATTTCCATTACTAAGAGTCAGATTTTGGCTTCAAAACCAGCCCCCAAGAAACCTACCCAAAGCCCCCGAGAAATTACAGGAATTCTAATTTTCTTCTTCTGGGCAACCTTCTCTGGGTCAACCCTCTAAACACCCCTCTCCCAGCATCTTCCATTACTCACCACCACTCCTCCACCCTCAGCATCACCCCAGACCCTGATTTTCTGATGATGCCCATTCTAACTGGTGTGAGGTGATACCTCATTGTAGTTTTTTTGGTGTGTGTGTGTTTTTTGTGTGTGTGTGTGGTACGCGGGCCTCTCACTGCCGTGGCCTCTCCCGTTACGGAGCACAGGCTCCGGACGTGCAGGCTCAGCGGCCATGGCTCACGGGCCAAGCCGCTCCGTGGCACGTGGGATCCCCCCGGACCAGGGCACAAACCCGTGTCCCCAGCATCGGCAGGCGGACTCTCAACCACTGCGCCACCAGGGAAGCCCTCATTGTAGTTTTGATTTGCATTTCTCTAATGATTAATGATGTTGAGCATTCTTTCATGTGTTTGTTGGCAGTCTGTATATCTTCTTTGGAGAAATGTCTATTTAGGTCTTCTGCCCATTTTTGGATTGGGTTGTTTGTTTTTTTGTTATTGAGCTGCATGAGCTGCCTGTAAATTTTGGAAATTAATCCTTTGTCAGTTGCTTCATTTGCAAATATTTTCTCCCATTCTGAGGGTTGTCTTTTGGTCTTGTTTATGGTTTCCTTTGCTGTGCAAAAGTTTTAAGTTTCATTAGGTCCCATTTGTTTATTTTTATTTCCATTTCTCTAGGAGGTGGGTCAAAAAGGATCTTGCTGTGATTTATGTCATAGAGTGTTCTGCCTATGTTTTCCTCTAAGAGTTTGATAGTTTCTGGCCTTACATTTAGGTATTTAATCCATTTTGAGTTTATTTTTGTGTATGGTGTTAGGGAGTGTTCTAATTTCATACTTTTACATGTACCTGTCCAGTTTTCCCAGCACCACTTATTGAAGAGGCTGTCCTTTCTCCACTGTACATTCCTGCCTCCTTTATCAAAGATAAGGTGACCATATGTGCGTGGGTTTATCTCTGGGCTTTCTATCCTGTTCCATTGATCTATGTTTCTGTTTTTGTGCCAGTACCATACTGTCTTGTTTACTGTAGCATTGTAGTATAGTTTGAAGTCAGGGAGCTTGATTCCTCCAGCTCCATTTTTCGTTCTCAAGATTGTTTTGGCTATTCGGGGTCTTTTGTGTTTCCATACAAATTGTGAAATATTTGTTCTAGCTCTGTGAAAAATGCCAGTGGTAGTTTGATAGGGATTGCATTGAATCTGTAGATTGCTTTGGGTGGTAGAGTCATTTTCACAATGTTGATTCTTCCAATCCAAGAAAATGGTATACTCTCCATCTATTTGTATCATCTTTAATTTCTTTCATCAGTGTCTTATAATTTTCTGCATACAGGTCTTTTGTCTCCTTAGGTAGGTTTATTCCTAGATATTTTATTCTTTTTGTTGCAGTGGTAAATGGGAGTGTTTTCTTAATTTCACTTTCAGATTTTTCATCATTAGTGTATAGGAATGCCAGAGATTACTGTACATTAATTTTGTATCCTGCTACTTTACCAAATTCATTGATTAGCTCTAGTAGTTTTCTGGTAGCATCTTTAGGATTCTCTATGTATAGTATCATGTCATCTGCAAACAGTTACAGCTTTATTTCTTCTTTTCTGATTTGGATTCCTTTTATTTCTTTTCCTTCTCTGATTGCTGTGGCTAGAACTTCCAAAACTCTGTTGAATAATAGTGGTGAGAGTGGGCAACTTGTCTTGTTCCTGATCTTAGTGGAAATGGTTTCAGTTTTTCACCACTGAGGACGATGTTGGCTGTGGGTTTGTCATATATGGCCTTTATTATGTTAAGGAAAGTTCCTCTATGCCTACTTTCTGCAGGGTTTTTATCATAAATGGGTGTTGAATTCTGTCGAAAGCTTTCTCTGCATCTATTGAGATGATCATATGGTTTTTCTCCTTCAATTTGTTAATATGGTGTAACATGTTGATTGATTTGCGTATATTGAAGAATCCTTGCATTCCTGGAATAAACCCCACTTGATCATGGTGTATGGTCCTTTTTTTTTTTTTTTTTTTTTTTTGCGGTACGCAGGCCTCTCACTGTTGTGGCTCTCCTGTTGCGGAGCACAGACTCCGGACGCGCAGGCTCAGCGGCCATGGCACACAGGCCCAGCTGCTCCACGGCATGTGGGATCTTCCTGGACCGGGGCATGAACCCGTGTCCCCTGCATTGGCAGGCGGACTCTCAACCACTGTGCCACCAGGGAAGCCCATGTGTGATCCTTTTAATATGCTGTTGGATTCTGTTTACTAGTATTTTGTTGAGGATTTTTGCATGTATGTTCATCAGTGATATTGGCCTGTAGTTTTCTTTCTTTGTGACATCTTTGTCTGGTTTTGGTATCAGGGTGATGGTGGCCTCACAGAATGAGTTGGGGAATGTTCCTCCCTCTGCTATATTTTGGAAGAGTTTGAGAAGGATAGGTGTTAGCTCTTCTCTAAATGTTTGATAGAATTCACCTGTGAAGCCATCTGGTCCTGGGTTTTTGTTTGTTGGAAGATTTTTAATCACAGTTCCAATTTCAGTGCTTGTGATTGGTCTGTTCATATTTTCTATTTCTTCCTGGTTCAGTCTCGGCAGGTTTTGCATTTCTAAGAATTTGTCCATTTCTTCCAGTTTGTCCATTTTATTGGCATAGAGTTGCTTGTAGCAGTCTCTTAGGATGCTTTGTATTTCTGCGGTGTCTGTTGTAACTTCTCCTTTTTCATTTCTAATTCTATTGATTTGAGTCTTCTCTCTTTTTTTCTTGATGAGTCTGGCTAATGGTGTATCAATTTTGTTTATCTTCTCAAAGAACCAGCTTTTAGTTTTATTGATCTTTGCTATCGTTTCCTTCATTTCTTTTTCATTTATTTCTGCTCTGATCTTTATGATTTCTTTCCTTCTGCTAACTTTGGGGTTTTTTTGTTCTTCTTTCTCTAATTGCTTTAGGTGCAAGGTTAAGTTGTTTATTTGAGATGTTTCCTGTTTCTTAAGGTAGGATTGTGTTGCTATAAACTTCCCTCTTAGAACTGCTTTTGCTGCATCCCATAGGTTTTGTGTCATCGTGTCTCCATTGTCATTTGTTTCTAGGTATTTTTTGATTTCCTCTTTGATTTCTTCAGTGATCACTTGGTTATTAAGTAGTGTATTGTTTAGCCTCCATGTGTTTGTATTTTTTACAGATCTTTTCCTGTAATTGATATCTAGTCTCATAGCGCTGTGGTTGGAAAATATACTTGATACAATTTCGATTTTCTTAAATTTACCAAGGCTAGACTTGTGACCCAAGATATGATCTATCCTGGAGAATGTTCCATGAGCACTTGAGAAAAATGTGTATTCTGCTGTTTTTGGATGTAATGTCCTATAAATATCAATTAAGTCCATCTTGTTTAATGTATCATTTAAAGCTTGTGTTTCCTTATTTATTTTCATTTTGGATGATCTATCCATTGGTGAAAATGGGGTGTTAACGTCCCCTACTATGATTGTGTTACTGTCGATTTCCCCTTTTATGCCTGTTAGCATTTGCCTTATGTATTGAGGTGCTCCTATGTGCATAAATATTTACAATTGTTATATCTTCTTCTTGGATTGATCCCTTGATCATTATGTAGTGTCCTTCTTTGTCTCTTGTAATAGTCATTTTAAAGTCTATTTTGTCTGACATGAGAATTGCTACTGCAGCTTTCTTCTGATATCCATATGCATGGCATATCTTTTTCCATCCCCTCACTTTCAGTCTGAATGTGTCCCTACGTCTGAAGTGGGTCTCTTGTAGACAGCATATATATGGGTCTTGTTTTTGTATCCATTCAGCCAGTCTGTGTCCTTTGGTGGGAGCATTTAATCCATTTACATTTAAGGTATTATCGATATGTATGTTCCTATTACCATTTACTTACTTGTTTTGGGTTTGTTATTGTAGGTCTTTTCCTTCTCTTGTGTTTCTTGCCTAGAGAAGTTCCTTTAGCATTTGTTGTAAAGCTGGTTTGGTGGTGCTGAACTCTCTCAGCTTTTGCTTGTCTGTAAAGGTCTTAATTTCTCCATCAAATCTGAATGAGATCGTTGCTGGGTAGAGTAATCTTGGTTGTAGGTTTTTCTCCTTCATCACTTTAAATATGTCCTGCCACTCCCTACTGGCTTGCAGAGTTTCTGCTGAAAGATCAGTTGTTAACCTTATGGGGATTCCCTTGTGTGTTATTTGTTGTTTTTCCCTTGCTGCTTTTAATATGTTTTCTTTGTATTTAATTTTTGATAGTTTGATTAATATGTGTCTTTGCATGTTTCTCCTTGGATTTATCCTGTATGGGACTCTCTGTGCTTCCTGGACTTGATTAACTATTTCCCTTCCCATATTAGGGAAGTTTTCAACTATAATATCTTCAAATATTTTCTCAGTCCCTTTCTTTTTCTCTTCTTCTTCTGGGACCCCTATAATTCGAATGTTGCTGCGTTTAATATTGTCCCAGAGGTCTCTGAGACTGTCCACATTTCTTTTCATTCTTTTTTCTTTTTTTTTTTTGTGGTACGCGGGCCTCTCACTGCCGTGGCCTCTCCCGTTGCAGAGCACAGCCTCCGGACGTGCAGGCTCAGCGGCCATGGCTCACGGGCGCAGCCGCTCCGCAGCATGTGGGATCTTCCCGGACCGGGGCATGAACCCGTGTCCCCTGCATCGGCAGGCGGATTCTCAACCACTGCGCCACCAGGGAAGCCCCATTCTTTTTTCTTTATTCTGCTCTGCAGTAGTTATTTCCACTATTTTGTCTCTCAGGTCACTTATCCATTCTTCTGCCTCAGTTATTCTGCTATTGATCCCTTCTAGAGTATTTTTAATTTTATTTATTGTGGTTCATCATTGCTTGTTTCCTCTTTAGTTCTTCTAGATTCTTGTTAAATATTTCTTGCATTTTCTCTATTCTATTTCCAAGATTTTGGATCATCTTTACTATCATTATTCTGAATTCTTTTTCAGGTAGACTGCCTATTTCCTATTCATTTGTTAGGTCTGGTGGGTTTTTACCTTGCTCCTCCATCTGCTGTGTTTTTCGGTCTTTTCATTTCGCTTATCTTACTGTGTTTGGGGTCTCCTTTTCGCAGGCTGCAGGTTCGTAGTTCCCGTTGTTTTTGGTGTCTGTCCCCAGTGGCTAAGGTTGGTTCAGTGGGTTGTGTAGGTTTCCTGGTGGAGGGGACTAGTGCCTGTGTTCTGGTGGATGAGGCTGGATCTTGTCTTTCTGGTGGGCAGGTCCACGTCTGGTGGTGCGTTTTGGGGTGTCTGTAGCCTTATTATGATTTTAGGCAGCCTCTCTGCTAATGGATGGGGCTGTGTTCCTGTCTTGCTAGTTGTTGGCATGGGGTGTCCAGCACTGTAGCTTGCTGCTCGTTGAATGAAGATGGGTCTTGGCGTTGAGATGGAGCTCTCTGGGAGATTTTCGCCGTTTCATATTACGTGGAGCTGGGAGGTCTCTTGTGGACCACTATCCTGAACCTGGCTCTCCCACCTCAGTGGCACAGTCCTGACGCCTGGCTGGCGCACCAAGAGCCTGTCCTCCACACGGCTCAGAATAAAAGGGAGAAAAAATAGAAAGAAAGAAAGAGGATAAAATAAAGTAAGGTAAAATAAAATAAAGTATTAAAATAAAAAATAATTATTAAGAAAAAAGTTTTAAAAAGTAAAAAAAAAAAAAGATAAAAAACTGGATGGTCAGAACCCTAGGACAAATGGTGAAAGCAAAGCTATACAGACAAAATCTCACACAGAAGCATACACATACACACTCACAAAAAGGGGAAAAGGGGGAAAAAATAATATATCTTGCTCCCAAAGTCCACCTCCTCAATTTGGGATAATTCGTTGTCTATTCAGGTATTCCACAGCTGCAGGTACATCAAGTTGATTGTGGAGATTTAATCCGCTGCTTCTGAGGCTGCTGGGAGAGCTTTCCCTTTCTCTTCTTTATTCTCACAGCTCCCGGGGTTCAGCTTTGGATCGGGCCCCGCCTCTGCGTGTAGGTCGCCTGAGGGCGTCTATTCTTCGCTCAGACAGTACGGGGTTAAAGGAGCAGCTGATTGGGGGCTCTGGCTCACTCAGGCCGGGGGGAGGGAGGGGCGCGGAGTGTGGGGCGGGCCTGCGGCGGCACAGGCCAGCGTGACGTTGCACCGGCCTGAGGCGCGCCGTGCGTTCATCCGGGGTAGTTGTCCCTGGATCCCGGGACCCTGGCAGTGGCGGGCTGCACAGGCTCCCCGGAAGGGGGGTGTGGAGAGTGACCTGTGCTCGTACACAGGCTTCTTGGTGGCGGCAGCAGCAGCCTTAGCGTCTCATGTCTGTCTCTGGGGTCCGCGCTTTTAGCCGCGACTCGCGCCCGTCTCTGGAGCTCCTTTAAGCAGCGCTCTTAATACCCTCTCCTCGCGCACCAGGAAACAAAGAGGTAAGAAAAAGTCTCTTGCCTCTTCGGTAGGTCCAGACTTTTCCCCGGACTCCCTCCCGGCTAGCCGTGGCGCGCTAACCCCTTCAGGCTATGTTCAAGTCGCCAACCCCAGTCCTCTCCCTGCGCTCTGACCGAAACCCGAGCCTCAGCTCCCAGCCCCGCCCGCCCCGGCGGGTGAGCAGACAAGCCTCTCGGGCTGGTGAGTGCCGGTCGGCCCGATCCTCTGTGCGGGAATCTCCCCGCTTTGCCCCCCGCACCCCTGTTGCTGTGCTCTCCTCCGCGGCTCCGAAGCTTTCCCCCTGTGCCACCCGCCATCTCCGCCCGCGAAGGGGCTTCCTAGTGTGTGGGAACCTTTCCTCCTTCACAGCTCCCTCCCACTGGTGCAGGTCCCGTCTGTATCCTTTTGTCTCTGTTTATTCTTTTTTCTTTTGCCCTACCCAGGTACGTGGGGGGTTTCTTGCCTTTTGGGAGGTCTGAGGTCTTCTGCCAGCGTTCAGTAGGTGTTCTGTAGGAGTTGTTCCACGTGTACATGTATTTCTGGTGTATCTGTGGGGAGGAAGGTGATCTCCGCGTCTTACTCTTCCGCCATCTTCTCCAAACCCCCCCAGGTACGGTGATTCCGGCCCGCTGTCCCCACTACTGTCGCAGCTTCGGCCGCCGGGGGCTCTCCAGAGCCGGCAGCCTCAGTGAGGCCGCCCTCTCCTCGGGCTCCGGGGCAGTTCCGCGACGGCGGAGGAAGAGACCCCGAGCCAGGAGTTCCAGCTCTGCGGAAACGCGGGCTGCGTTCTGGGCGCAGGGTGTAGGACCGCTCTGCCCCGAGGCCTTCTGGGAGGGAGGGGGCGCCGGGGGAGGGAGCTTCCAGGAGTGCAGGGCCCCGTCGGGGGTCCTGGAGGGCTGCTAATCTTTTAAGAAACTACCACTTCTTGATTTTTGGTGTGGTATCAAAGATGAATATCCACAATTATCTGAAAACGCGATTAAAATGTTTCTCCCTTTTCCAGTTATACATCTGTGTGGGGCCGTATTTTCTTCATATACTTCAACCAAACAACATATCATAACAGATTGAATGCAGAAACAATGTGAGGATTCGTTTTATCTATTAAGCTAAACATTAGATAGGCAAAAATGTTAAACGATGCCACTTTTCTCCCTACTTTTTATTTGGAAAAATGCAGTTTTTTTTCCATAAAATATGTTATTTGTGTTAACATGTAATGGGTTTATTATTTTACTTCTAAATTAATAAATATTTCTAAAAACTCCTCAAATTTAATTTCCAAAATGGTAAACATTGACAGAAATAAGCCACAAATACAAAAGCTCTTTGGGGGTCCTCCATAATTTTGAAGATTATAAAGAGGTCCTGAGACCAAAAATACTCAGAACCAGTGATTTGGGCAAGCATCAAATGGCTGCTAATATCCCCTGAAAGAGAGATGATGAGCTATTCTGTGCCTCGCCTCCCGGATGGAGGGGCACACATCATCACCTATGAAGTAGTTTTCTCAGAAATCAAACCTGAATTTGACTGAGCCTCTCGATCTAACTACAAATTTATAGAAAATTCAGGGGACAAAGGAACATGACCCAGGGGGCTGAAATCAGCACAGTCCAGATGTGGAAAATCCAAATCATGTAGGATAAACAACATGGTTCCTTCAACAAATAAGTTGCAAGAAAAAAAATAGATATAGGGGAATCTGTATATTAAAAGGAACTGATGAGACATATCAACCCGTGTATGGACCTTATTTGGATTCTGCTTTGATCCTTAAAAAAAAAAAAAAGACAAAAGGGAAAGTTAAACTCTATGGACATTTGATGGTATTAGAGAATGATTGTTAGATTTTTAGCTGATAATGGTATTGTGTGTCTGTGTAAGAACCCTTATCTGAAGCCTTAAGCAAAGAAGGAAAACTTCTATGAGTATTGCAGAATAAGAAATATTTTTTATAGGAATTAACACAATTGTGGGACAAGCTGGGGAAAAAAAGTTCCAAAAAAAAAAAAAGAATTAGAGAAAAGTCACCAGCCACCTTGTCACAGGTGAATGAGCTGGAACTTGCAAGAATTCAGAAGCAGGGCTTCCCTGGTGGCGCAGTGGTTAAGAATCTGCCTGCCAGTGCAGGGGGCATGGGCTTGAGCCCTGGTCTGGGAAGATCCCACATGCTGCGGAGAAACTAAACCCATGTGCCACAACTACTGAAGCCCGCACACCTAGAGCCCATGCTCTGCAACAAGAGAAGCCACCGCAATGGGAAGCCTGCGCACCACAACGAAGAGTAGACCCCGTTCGCCGCAACTAGAGAAAGTTTTTTTTGTGCGCAGACACAAAGGCCCAATGCAGCCAAAAATTTAAGAAATAAATAAATTTTAAAAAGAAAAAAAGAAAGAATTCAGAAGCATCTGTTTTTCTGGAGTACAGCCACAAACAGAGTTGCTGGAGAAGTATATGAAAGCTTGTCCCTCATGGTTACCACTACTGTGAATTCTCAGAGGAAGTTCTGATAGTGAACCTGGGGTAGCTGGTCAGCAGGACCAGTAGTTGGGAAGGAGTGCTGGACCCAGAGTCGAGGGAAAGAGGATCAAGTGGATGGAACTTGCCAGTACCTGCAGTGCCTCTAAATCTCATGCAAACTTCTCTTGTGGCCATCACTAACCTGGCGTTACACAGGAAAGGGAATTCAAGGAAACGTGGTTCCAGCTCGGTTCATTTGAGTACAAAACTACCACATTACCCTTCAGAGACAGAATATTTGCTGATGAAATGATATGATGTCAAGATTTTCTTCAAAATGATTTGAGAAGTGAGGGAAATAGGTAAAGAAATAGATAAATCCATTTTGTACAGGAGTAGAAGGTGGGTAATGGGTACAGTAAAATTTATTTTATTTTTCTCTTTATTTTTTGTATTTACTTGGATTTTTTTCTATAATTAAAAAGTTTTTTTTTTTTAAGTACCCCACTCACCCCTTGCATTTTTTTCCCTTGGGTATCATTAGCTTCATGGGTTTTATTTATTTATTTATTTGCGGTACGCGGGCCTCTCACTGTTGTGGTCTCTCCCGTTGCGGAGCACAGGCTCTGGACGCGCAGGCTCAGCGGCCATGGCTCATGGGCCCAGCCGCTCCGCGGCACGTGGGATCCTCCCGGCCCGGGGCACGAACCCGTGTCCCCTGCATCAGCAGGCGGACTCTCAACCACTGTGCCACCAGGGAAGCTTCATGGGTTTTATTTTATTTTATTCAATGTGTTATAGTTAATTATAGCCATTGTTCTTGTTGATGTATCAATTGTCCCAAATATGGCTGGTAGAAGACCCTAAACTGGCTTCTTTTTCTTTGGACATAACTGTGGTCTTCTTAGATAGCTTCCTTCCTTTCTGACACCACAGGATATTCCAGACCTGCTTTGAATTTTCCTTGCCCCAAAGCCAGAATCAACCATTTCTCCAAGGGGCTCTGATTTCCTTTAGAAGGGAATACTGCATGTAAACCAAGATCCAGATGTTAGGTGTGCTTACGATTATTAGTGTGGTGTCATTTCTTTTAGGTCCTTTCTTTTTAAAAATTTTTTATTATAGTTGATTTACAATGTGTTAATTTCTGCTGTACAGCAAAGTGACTCAGTTGTACATATATATATATATTCTTTTTCATATTTTTTCATTATGGTTTATCACAGGATATTGAATATAGTTCCCTGTGCTATGCAGTAGGACCGTGTTGTTTACCCATTCTCTATATAATAGTTTGCATCTGCTAATCCCAAACTCCCAGTCCTTCACTCCCCCACTCCCACTTCTCCCTTGGCAACCACAAGTCTGTTCTCTATGTCTGTGAGTCTGTTTCAATTTTATAGATATGTTCATTTGTGTCATATTTTAGATTTCACATATAAGTGATATCATATGGTATTTGTCTTTCTCTTTCTGACTTACTTTGCTCAGTAATCTCCAGGTCCATCCATGTTGCTGCAAATGGTATTATTATTTTATTTTTTATGGCTGAGTAATATTCCATTGTGTGTGTGTGTGTGTGTGTGTGTGTGTGTGTGTGTATTATATATATATATTATATATATATATACACACACACCACATCTTCTTTATCCATTCATCTGACAACGGACATTTAGGCTGTTTCCAGGGGGTCTGGCTATTGTAAATAGTACTGCTATGGACATAGGGGTGCATGTATCTTTTCGAATTATAGTTTTGTCTGGGTATATGCCCAGGAGTGGGATTGCTGGATCATATGGTAGCTCTGATTTAGTTTCTCCATAGTGGCTGCACCAATTTACATTCCTAGCAGCAGTGTAGGAGAGTTCCCTTTCTCCACACCCTCTCCAACATTTATTATTTGTAGACTTTTTAGTGATGGCCATTCTGACTGGTGTGACGTGGTACCTCATTGTAGTGTTGATTTGCATTTCTCTAATAATTAGCGATGATGAGCATCTTTTCATATGCCTCTTGGCCATCCGTATGTCTTCTCTGGAGAAATGTCTATTTAGGTCTTCTCCCATTTTTGATTGAGTTGTTTTTTTGTTATTGAATTGTATGTTTGTATGTTTTGGAAATTAAGCCCTTGTCAGTCACATTATTTGCAAATATTTTCTCCCAGTCCGTAGGTTGTCTTTTTGTTTTGTTTATGGTTTCCTTTGTTGTGCAAAAGCTTGTAAGTTTGATTAGATTCCATTTGTTTATTTTTGCTTTTCTATTGCCTTGGGAGACTGTTTTTGGTCCTTTCTTAAATGAGGGATGTTTAACAAATTAAGAATGGATGTTGGATTTTATTAAATACTTTTTAAATCATCTGTCAAGGGCTTCCCTTGTGGCGCAGTGGTTAAGAATCTGCCTGCTAGTGCAGGGGACACGGGTTCTATCCCTGGTCAGGGAAGATTCCACATGCCACGGAGCAACTAAGTCTGTGCGCCACAACTACTAAGCCTGCGCTCTAAATCCCGCGAGCCACAACTACTGAAGCCCGCGTGCCTAGAGCCTGTGCTCTGCAACAAAAGAAGCCACCGCAATGAGAAGCCCGCGTGCAGCAACGAAGACCCAACGCAGCCAAAAATAAATAAATAAATTTATTTAAAAAAAATCATCTGTCAATATAATCATATTGGGTTTTCTCCTGACCTGAATTTTCTCTTGGTGAAATTTATTAATAAATTGTGTGATTGTTGGGAGACAGAGACATCGAATAATATCCTTCTAACTGAGAATGAACTTTGATACCGGAAAACGAAGCAGGCAACTCCATGAAGTGCAGTTATGAAGTTTATTGTGGGTAACTTACATATGGGCTGGATCTGGCAGAGGATCCAGAGGCATTTGATCCATAGGCATTCAAAGCTGCGCTCTGTGCTGCAGAAGAGGGTACAGGGGGATTTAAAGGGCCAAAGCTAAAAATAGAATCTGACTACTAGGGAGAATCATGTCCATATTGATGGGAACCGGGTTATTTTCCCCTCCCCTTGGGGCTCTCATGACCATTAACCATCTGCGTCAGCAAAAGGCGTCCTTCCAGGACTGAAAAGGCCAGGGGAAAAGTTGATAGGAAACTTACCTTGCTTGGGCACATTCCTTGTGAGTAGGCTCGATGACATGGAAAAGGGAGCAGGTAACAGTTGAAGGAGAAAAAAACTATAGAATACCAGAGAAGCCATTTACCTGGAGAATTTTTTTCTCCCCACTTTCGTTTTTACTCAGTGACATAATTCTTAGTTTTATTTCCTGACGGCAAAAGGAAAAAAACCCAACCCTCAAAAAGGTCAAGACCACGTCCCTCTGTTGTCGGTGATTTGTTTCTTTTTGTTAGGTTGAAAATTGTGTCATGAATTTGATGACGCTGTCATTCTTTAAAAAAGGAAAAGGAAAGAAAGGGGAGCGAGTAGGACTGTGGGCCTAAGATAAGCTGACAAAATGGAGTCAGAGTGGTTCAGCCACACTATAGCACTGAGACATCTTTGCTCTCCTAGAGAAAACTCCATTTGTTAGTGGTGAATCTTTCATTTAGGATACCACTGTACTGTATTTGCTAATATTTGTTTAGCATGTTTACATCATTATTCATCTATACCTACATTTGCATTGCTGTAAAACTTTTTTTAAAATATTTATTTAATTTATTTATTTGGTTGTGCTGGGTCTTAGTTGTGGCTCGCTGGCTCCTTAGTTGCGGCACGTGTGCTCCTTAGTTGCGGCTTGCTGGCTCCTTAGTTGTGGCATGCGAACTTTTGGTTGTGGCATGCACGTGGGATCTAGTTCCCTGACCAGGGATTGAACCCGGGCCCCCTGCATTGGGAGCCTGAGTCCTAACCACTGCGCCAACAGGGAAGTCCCTAAAACTGGTTTTTATAAATCGGCATTGAGTTGTTTACTTATGAAACATGGATTTGGGACTTTGTTGAGTACATAGGCCTTTGACAACTTCCTCAGTTTTTTTTCACTTTTACAGATCTGTTTAGGTTATTTGTGGTTTTCTAGAAAGTCATCTCTTTCATCTAGCTATTCAAGATCTAGGCTTCTTGTGTTGCTCATCTTCTATCTCCTCTGCCTTCTCTCCTACCCTCTATTCTCAGTTCAGGGGACCAGGTTTAACTGATCAATATCTCTGCTTCCCGATTCCTGGGAATAAGTTCTGGCTGATCAGCCCAGCTCAGAGGTGTCCACCCTTGGTCCAGTCAGCCATGGCCAGGGGAGCATCGTGTGGTACAACTGGACTCACAGGTGTCACCTCTGTGGGTCAGGAGAAGAGTCTTAGAGCAGGGAGGCTATAAAGTAGGCAGATATCTCAAAAATTTTCTCCTCAGTGCTTAGATTTAGCAATTATTTCATTTCAGGTTTTTTTCTAATTTGCCACTTTCCATTTGCATTGTTATTAAGTCCTTGTTTCTGCTTTTCCTAGATTCATTTTGTTATCTATTTTCAAACTTCTTATTTGATTGTTTAATTTATTAATTTTACGTCTTGTGATCAGAAATTTGTATTTAAAGCTTCAAATTTTCCACTCAGTATAGTTTTAGTGTGTTCCACAGTTTTGTATGTAGTACCTTCATTAGTTTTATATTTTTGTCCTAATGTTGTCCTTGATTCAAACACTTGCTTTGGAAAGCTTTAAAAAATTTTTTCCACATTGTTGGGAGAGGGGGCTTATTATTATAGGTTTCATTTTGATTGTACTTGTCAGAGTGTGGAGTGTATAATCTGAACGATTTCTACTTTATTATGGTTTTCTTTGTGTTCAAATAAGTGGCCCATTTTTGTAAATGTTCTAAAAGCTCTTTCACAGAATATGAGTTCTATAATTTAGTGGCTCTATTGCTTTATATAGTTTTGAGACTTGATCCGTTGAGGACTGAGATTTTAGAGTGTTAGATGTGAGAAGGTTAGAATCTATGACTGTCTTCGTATTTGTAATCCTTCTCCTTCCATGTCCTGCCGTTCTTTGCTTTGTGTGCTTTAATGCTATTATCTAATGGATAAAGGTCATGACCTCTGCATCTGTTTTCTGGATCATGCATGTGATCATGATAAGTGATCCTTTTGGTCCCACTTAATATTTTTGCCTCGAATTCAACTGTGTTGACATTAATATTGCAAACCTTACTCTTTATTTCCCCTTGGGCTCTTTTTGCCTATTCTTTTTTTTTTTTTTTTTTTTTTGCGGTACGCGGGCCTCTCACTGCTGTGGCCTCTCCCGTTGCGGAGCACAGGCTCCGGACGCGCAGGCTCAACGGCCATGGCTCACGGGCCCAGCCGCTCCGCGGCATGTGGGATCTTCCCGGACCGGGGCACGAACCCGTGTCCCCTGCATCGGCAGGCGGACTCTTAACCACTGCGCCACCAGGGAAGCCCCCGCCTATTCTTTTATTTCTGATTTTTTATTGAGTCTCTCTGTTGCAAATTGATTATTTACTCTTCTATTTAACAGAAATCAATCTTGCTAAGTAGTGTAAGATACAGGTTTAACTGACGTTTTTCCTCCAGTTACTGTTCCCGTCTATATTACACAATCAAGTCTTTTTTGTTTACATAATCAAGAAAAATAACTTTAACAGCCTTTGCTCTTTTGTGTCCCAACAGCCGTAGATGTCTGTGGATCCTCAAGATGCCGGTCTTACTCTTGGTCCTGGGTGTTGTGTTATTTATGTTCAGAAGTGTATACCTTTATACACAGTCCAGTAACCACAAACCACGGCTCCCTCACCCTGCTCCGGCTGCTGGGATGCTGAAGCTTCTACCTGAGGAACGTGTCAGGAGCCTCTTTGCCTATGATGGAATCTGGTGAGATAACAAGTTATTCCACCTTGGTCTGACCTTTCCTTCCTGTGGCTCACAGTGTCCTGTTGTGCCCACTTTACAGCCAGTTCCCTACCTTCCTGCACCTGTGTTGATTGTGAACGTGATTCCAAACCACGGAACCAGGAAAAGGCTTGGTCTGCAGGGCACGGACTCTGTTCCCAGCGAACGAAGTCCCTTACGATTTTGGAGGGCCTGTTTAACCCAAACCACAGGAAAAATGCTGCCTTTCTGTCCCTCTGGCCTCCTCTTCTGGTCGGGGTTGCTGAGATGCCACTGACATTCCTGCGACTCTCAAGTTTAAAGAAGCTTGGGGAATTCCCTGGCTGTCCAGTGGTTAGGACTCTGAGCTTTCACTGCCGGGCCTGGGCTCGATCCCTGGTCGGGGAACTAAGATAGCACAAGCCGTGCAGTGTGGCAGAAGTTTGGTGCAGGAGATGACTCAAGAGAGGGGGCCTTTTTTTGGATTATAAAATTTATTTTTTATTATTTTATTGGAGTCTAGTTGATTTACAATGTTGTGTTAGTTTCAGGTGTACAGCAAAGTGATTCAGTTATATACAGAATATTGTGTAGAGTTCCCTGTGCTATGCAGTAGGTCCTTGTTGGTTATCTATTTTATCTATAGTAGTGTGTCTATGTTAATCCCAAGCTCCTAATTTATCCCTTCCCCCCACGTTTCCCCTTTGGTAGCCATACGTTGGTTTTGAGAGAAGGGCCTTCTTGCCCTTTCCCCTTCCTTCCCCTCCCTGTGTCTTTGGGAACAGCCACTGCTGTCATTCTAGAGTCTCAACCCAACCCAGATGGTGGCTATGGGAAAGGAGAGTCTGAGGGGAAAAACACACTGGCTTAGGCTTCAGGCCTCGCCTTACCCACCAGCCCACCCACCCAATCCGTGACCTTGGTCCTCATCTTGTTCTAGGCTCTTCCCGAAAAACCAGTGCAAATGTGAAGCCTCGGGACATCAGGGAAGCTATAACTTTGAGGATGCCTATGGCCAGAGTGACCTCCCTGCGGTGAAACTGAGGAGACAGGCTGAATTTGAACACTTTCAGAGGAGGTAATGCAGACTATGAGGGCTCTTGGGCCCTGAGGTGGAACAGAAGCTCTCCCTACTGTCTCCTGAGGGTGTGGGTCCAGGGAGAGAAGGAAGGCACTCCCGCTCTTGCAGGGTCCCTGGAAGGAACTATTAGGAATAAACCAAGTAAAGAGAATTGAGGAAATAGTCCTTCAATAAAGATTTATAAAACTTGGGAATTCGGGCTTCCCTGGTGGCGCAGTGGTTGAGAGTCCACCTGCCGATGCAGGGGACACGGGTTCATGCCCTGGTCTGGGAGGATCCCACATACCACGGAGTGGCTGGGCCCGTGAGCCATGGCCGCTGAGCCTGCGCGTCCGGAGCCTGTGCTCTGCGATGGGAGAGACCACAACAGTGAGAGGCCCGCGTTCCGAAAAAAAAAAAAAAAAAGATCAATCTGATCTAGACAACATCTCTCAATGAGCTTACAGTATAATAGAGGGATACAGACTGTGCCCTCCCACCGGGGTCAAGTGGCCACTCTCCCCACCACATCCTCCCTGCGCCACCATCATCACAGAGCACACGAGCAGTCTGTGGCCCAGGGAGTGTTTTCAGCAAATTGCATGGAACTCAAGAGTTCAATCCCAAGCTCAATGTTATAACAGCAGTCAGAGGGAGGGATGTGGTAGGTTTTAAGAGGGAGAACAGCATCTAGCTCTGAGAATTGAAAAAGGAACTTCAAGAAAAAGGTGACATTCAGAGCTGGCCTGACCTCTGTTACTGAACAGATGACTTTGTATTCTAGCTTTTGGAGTCTGGCTCTGGGTTCTCACCCTTCCAGGAAAGGAACTTTATTGATCTCTTTGTCCTCAGTTTAGCACTGTGCTGGGCAAGTCAAGAAATGAATGAATAAGAGGCATGGGGTGATGTGTGACTCTGGACAGAGCTCTGGGTGTGATTCACTTCCTGAGGGAAGAGAAGCAGTTTGGAGGATGAAGCTTCAGGCATTAAAAAGGAATGAAGTAGATCCCGCTGTACCTTTAGAAGGTGAAGTAGAATAGCACCTTTCCGCATCAAGGTGCAGAAAGTTTGTACAGTGTATTAGTTTGTGTTTTTAGAAGAGGGGTGGACATTTGTGTGTTGCGTGTGTGTGTGGAGGTGTGTTTATGGATGTTGGGGGGAGAAGTATGAACAGTGGTGTAAATGTTTCACAATGGTCTTTTGATAGTGGCTTGTAGTGTCTGCCAATTTCTGTGGTTTAATAATCACACTGTGGCTGATTTCAAGCTACAGACAAGATATCACTGAATTCCAGTTATAAAATATCTCCACCACACAGACACAATAGATGAAAATAACCTCAAGAGCAGAATAATAGGAAAATGTAGTAAAATAATTTGGAAGTGGAGAGTTTTGAGTATTTATTACCTGTGTTCCCATTGTATTTAATTTTAAATGTATATAATTTAATTTTTATTACTGGCTGTGTTTAAAAGCTGGCTTTCAAAGTTCCTGAAAATTCAACAATTGACTCTCCTGTGTCAGTACAACCAGATCTCACACACCACTATTATACATGAATATCAATGGCTGTGTGTCCCTTGGCGGCAGACAAGTGAGTAAGCAAGATATTGCCTTACAAGCCCCTTTCACACAAAGTGTCTAAGCTTTCCAGGGGACAGCGGGCTGGGCCAAGTCATTGAGGCACCTGCTTTCAATGGCTGATACGCTGGCTACCAATTTAGGGGTATCCAAGAGGCCCGGCTCTGGGAAATTTTTCTGCTAGTCAGTCTCCCATGCTCAGGAAAGAAGATCCTGCTTGGGGCTTTCTCCTCACCTCAACCCTTCAAGGGCTCAAGATCCTCACATTTTCCCCTGCGGTCTGAGGGACGCCCCCCACCCCCAGTTGTAATTACACTCTGGATAAACTATACTCAGATGCACAAACTCTTGGGCTTTTTGTCCGTCATCCGAGCGCCGGGAGTCTCCTCAGCTGCCGTTTCACAAAAGAGGTACCAGGTCTGCACCAAATGAGCACTCAAGCAACACCAGGAGCCTCAATGATACATTTTTAAGAGCGTTCGATACATCCAACTCATTCCTTTTAATTGCTATACAGCTATGAATATGAATGCAATGAATTTTATTAAGCCATTCCCCTATTGAAAGATATTCAGATTTTTGCAAATTTTTCATTATTACATTTACATAATTTATAATAATATTACATTATACTTCCATTCTTTCTTTCATTTATTAAGATGTGTATAAGGATGTTCACTTCAGGCAGTACTGAAACAAACCTCCTTATGCATGTCCTACTGTTGACAACCACAAGTTTCTCCCCTTACCTAGCATCTGAATTACTCAATCATAGGATATACTTATTTCTGCTTTTAATAAATATGGCCAGATTGCCTTCAAGAGGACCAATATTAATTCACACTTTCATGAAGAGTCGGTAAGTGTAGTACCTTATTTACATACTGTCTACCTGATCAACACTGGCTATCATAAAATTTTAAAGCTTCAAGGAAAAGGTATCATTGTTTTTTGCATTGTTTTTAAAGTTGCATTTCCCTGATTAATATTGCAGCTGAGCGTGTTCCATATATTTATTAGCCATTTGTATTTCCTCTTCTGTTAATTGCCTATTTCTGTACCTTTCCATTTAAAAATTTTGTCCTTTTCATGTTCCCGTAAATACTTCAGGAGTCTAATCTTCCTTCCAGGTAATCTAAATGATTTCCATGGTTAAGCGGATCCCTGAAGCCTACCTAACAACCGTATTACCTTTAGTCCCTCAAACAGTCAAAATATCACTGGATTGTGTTATGCGTTTGACTGAAGGTTGTTACAACAACAAAGCCACCTGGAAATGGTCACTGTGGTTGCTCTAAAAATATTGAGACAACATCCACTCCTAGATAAAGTTTTATATATTTTATTTGCTCAGTGACAAGAAAAGTTTTACCACCGTTCAGGAGTTGGTCTGCTTTGCCTTTTGTCCAGCGTATTGGTTGTCAATTACTTTGTACCTTGCCTACCAGGAAGTTCAGATGTGTCTTTGGTGTTTAGCCACTGCTGCTGGGTTGGCCGATATGGTCTGATTATTTTGCTTCTTCTTTTTTGCTGGTTGTGATTTTGACTTTGAATGTGCTTTGTTGTAATCTGCTTCAATTCCTGTGCGGAATTAGAGGCTGGAGGGAGGGGCAGGAATAAAGGAGGAGAGAAAATGGAGGGCAGATCGGGCCAATCTACTTTCAGTTTCTCACCATTGGCAGCCCAAAGCTCTGGGTACAAACATCACTTTAAGAACTAACTAGGGACAGGCGTCGAAGCAGCTGCCAATGGTTTTGTTTCTCTGCAGAGAAGGGCTGCCTCGCCCACCGCCCCTGCTGGCTCAGCCCAACCTGCCCTTTGGGTACCCTGTCCACGGGGTGGAAGTGATGCCCCTGCACACGGTTCCCATCCCAGGTAGGTACATCTCCGTTCAGAAAAGACCCGAGCAACTTTCTTATTCCTTCTTAAGCAAAAGGAGGAAGCAGAAGGGAACAGTCATTCATAGGGTACCTGCTGTGTACCCAGCACAATGAAGCTTGACATGGTTTCATTTAATGAAATGAAACCATTTCATTAGTCTCACTCTTGCCACCACTGGGAATCGCCCTTAGTAGCTGTGACCTCCCTGGGTATCCGAGATAACAGAAGAGGACAGAAATCTATGTGCATCGAGGAATCTTGGGACATAATTGGCTTTTTGGTGGCCTCCAGCATCATGGGAGCAGGCAAAGCATGAGCCCATCTCCAGGGAGTGCATATGGCAAAGGATATTTATGCCAGTTAAAACTCTCCTCTACGAGGGAATTTTACACACTCTTTTAGTTCAGCATCACATCCCTGTGAGGTAAATATGATTTTGCCAACTTCACAGAGTTATCTGAGGCCACATAAGAAGAATATGTCTGAATTAGAGCTTGAACTGATCATATTATAAGAACAGAGATAGATTCTAAAATAAAATCATTTCGGATGAATTGCTAGTGTTCTTGAATAGTCATTTAAAAAATGATTTGCCATTTTGGGTAGTTCTTTTTTTATTGCGGTAAAACATACATAACATAAAATTTACCATTTTTAAGTGTCTAATTCTGTGGCATTAAGTACATTCACATTGTTCTGCGACCATCACCAGCAACCATCTCTAGAACTTTTTCATCTTTCCAGCTGAAACTCTGCACCCATTTAACAGTAACTCCCTTTTCCCCTCAGTCCCTGGCAACCACCATTCTATTTTCTGTCTCTATGAATTTGACTATTCCAGGAAACTGAGCGTGTTCAGGATAATTCATTATTTATCTATTGCTTCCTTCCCTTTAGTAACAGAGATACCTAGAAGGGACTGGATTAATTCACAGCACCCATCCAAAACTGAGGGTGGGCATTGGTGGCTTTAGAACTGCTGGAATTTGAGAAGGACCATGGGACACCATCTAATAGAGCCCTGGTGAGAGGGGAGTGGTCAGCAAACTCTCTGGATAGGTGACACTTAAAGGGCCTCTGGAGGGATGTGTAGGAGTCAGTCAGGAAGGTGAGAGCATCAGGGAGTCCTTGGCATCCTCTCAAATGTTGTTTTTTGTCCTTTTTCCTGTGTTCTCCAGGTCTCCAGTTTGAAGGACCAGATGCTCCCATCTATGAGGCAAGGGTCCCCTTCCCAGCTCCCTTTTGCACTTGGCATCCTGTCCTTTGCTCACTGCCTGTGCCCTCTTCCCCCCATGGTAGCCGGTTTCAGATTTTGACAGAGTCTCTATCCTGATTAAATATTAGACGTGAGTCCATGGTGGGGAGAGGGGGAAGGGTGCCTATAGACGTCAAGAATTTTCCAGCCGTGGGGTAGCTGGAGTTCCAGGGAGGACTTCCAGAGGACTGGGCCACCAAGGGTCCTGCTGCCTTCAGCTACAAGAGGAAGCTGCGGCCACAGCCGGGCTGTATTGCCTCTATTCGGGTCAGTGCCAGCAAGGTGGATGCTCTGTGGCTGGCCCTTCTTTCCCATTTAAGATAGCTCCAAATCAAGGTCTATGCAAGTATGTCTAAGGGGTGGGATGTAAATCACATCCAGACCCTAACTGAAAAGGAGTCTGGGAAATTTAGTTTTCCTCCTTCTGCATGCCACACGGGGCTGTAATAGGTGGTGATTGAGCAAAGCTGCTCTGTCCTCCAGAGGGCGCCTCTGGACACCTCCCCCGCAACTACCCTCACCGCCGCTGCCCCCTACACCTTTGTCACTTTGTCTCTACTCTGTGTTCCCTTCTTCATGGCACTTATCATACCTGAATTACTTTATATGTGTCATGATATGCTTATTGCCACTCTTCCTCACTAGACTATAAGCTTCTTGAAGGCAGGGAGTCTGTCTTATTCACTGCTCTTTTCCCAGTGCCTGTAGTTTGGATCTCAGAAAGCACCTCTCGAATGACTAAAGTGTTTTCAGCAGGAATGACATAATCTAGGCTACTTTTCCTAAAGATAACTGGCTGTTGCAAAAGACAAGAAGGCAAGGGAAGAGAGTAGCAGTGGGGATGGAGAGAAGCAGATGGCTTCTAGCTACATGTTGAAGGTGGACCGGGCAGGACTCACTCATGGATTGGCTGTAGGTGTTGGGGAAAGAGCAGGACAAGAATGACTTCAGTTGGGGACTGGAACAGCTGAGTGGGTGGAGATGCCATTCACAAGGCAAGGAGAGCCAGGGACGGGGTGGAAAACAGGTTTATCGAGAAAAAAACATAGTTCAGTTTTGAAGATATCAGTTTGAGCTGCTTGTGAAACTTCCTAGCAGAGCAACCAACGAAGCAGCTGGATTTCAGAAAGATAGGAGCTGAAGATGTACTTAAAAAAAAAAATTATTTATTTACTTTATTTATTTTTGGCTGCGTTGGGTCTTCATTGCTGCACGCAGGCTTTCTCTAGTTGCGGCGAGCGGGGGCTACTCTTCATTGCGGTGCGCAGGCATCTCATTGTGGTGGCTTCCCTTGTTGCAGAGCACAGGCTCTAGGTGCGCGGGCTTCAGTAGTTGTGGCGCGTGGGCTCAGTAGTTGTGGCTCACAGGCTCTAGAGCACAGGCTCAGTAGTTGCGGCGCATGGGCTTAGTTGCTCCACAACATGTGGGATCTTCCAGACCAGGGATCGAATCCTTGTCCCCTGAATTGGCAGGCATATTCTTTTTTTTTTTTTTTTTTTTTGTGGTACGTGGGCCTCTCACTGTTGTGGCTTCTCCTGTTGCAGAGCACAGGCTCCGGACGCACAGGCTCAAAGGCCATGGCTCACTGGCCTAGCCGCTCCGCGGCATGTGGGATCTTCCCGGACCGGGGCACGAACCTGTGTCCCCTGCATCGGCAGGCGGACTCTCAACCACTGCAGGCAGGTGTATTCTTAACCACTGCACCAGCAGGGAAGTCCCTGAAGATGTACATTTTTAAACCATCAGCATATGAATAGTATTTAAAGCTGCTGCCTCCTCTAGTGAGAAGGTGTAGATTAAGAAGGGAAGAGGATGCAGAACCAAACCCTGAAAAACTCTCTTTGGAGGTCAGATAGACAAGGAGTCGGCAAACGGAATTCAAAAGGAGCAGCCATGGGGCTTCCCTGGTGGCACAGTGGTTAAGAATCTGCCTGCCAATGCAGAGGGCACAGGTTCAATCCCTGGTCTGGGAAGATCCCACATGCCGTGGAGCAACTAAGCCCGTGCGGCACAACTACTGAGCCCATGTGCCGCAACTACTGAAGCCTGCATGCCTAGAGCCCATGCTCAGCAACAAGAGAAGCCACTGAAATGAGAAGCGCCTGTGCGCTGCAATGAAGAGTGGCTCCCCCTTGCCACAACTAGAGAAAGCCCGTGCGCAGCAACGAAGACCCAACGCAGCCATAAATAAATAAATTTTAATAAATAAATAAATGAGAGAGAGTGAGACAGAGAGAGAGAGAGAGAGAGAGAGAGAGAGAGAGAGAGAGGGAGAGAGAGGGAGAGGGAGAGATAGATATATATATGAGCAGCCGGGGTAGGAAAGGGTAGGAAGAAATCTTTAAGAATGGTATCCTGCAAGGCAAGAGTTAAGAATGCTTCAGAAATGGCCCTTGAACACACCAGGTCCTAGAACTTGATTCTTCTTTACTGGGGCTGGGGCAGCAACCGCAGAGCCAGACCCTAGGTTTCAGGGGCACCCGTGATCCTTCTCCTCTCGTGTTTATGCACTCTGCTCCCTACTGGCCATTCTGGGTATGTGCTGTTCTTTGCATTTCATCTTTCTATCTCATCCACCCTAGGTCACCCTGACAGCTTCTCTGGGGACACTGAACACCCTCGCTGACATCCCAGACAGTGTGGTACAGGGCAGAGGCCAGAAGCAGCTGAACATTTCGACCAGTAACCGGAAGCTTTTGAATTTCATACTCCAGCACGTGACATACACAAGCACAGAGTATCAGCGCTGCAGGGTGGATGTAGGTGAGAGGCTGTCCTTGGATGCTTAGGGACCTGTCCAAAATGCTTAGGGACCCAGAAAAACACCATCAGGCCCTCAAAGTCTTCCTCCTCCAGGAAGCCTGCCTCTCTAGCTCCTGTTTCTAACTCTAAACACCTAACTTCCCAATTACTGTACCCAGTGCTATCCCCCACATTGCCATTGACCACATAGAGTGACTCAAAGGAAAGGACAGGCAAAATGCCTGCTCGACTCTCCATGAAGACAGATCATTCATGCTGTGTCCCTAGAAACCATCCAGTTCTGTTCCTCATTCTCAGTAGCAAGCAAACCTGAAGATGTTGGCTGCAGTAGATGGGAGGCAGTCTATGCATCAGTATTTTGTCCTGGGCACTAACAGGAAAGAGGGATGTGGGGAACTAGAAGCCCCCAGGTCAGTGGCTTTGTCTTCCTCCTCCCATCCCAGTCCCCATTCCCATCCCCAGAATTCCTGGGAGAACAACTCCTGCCACCGGCAGGGCAGCCCCAGTTTCTTTCTGGTTGAATTCAAGGCACCCGTTCCCATTTTGAGCAACTACACAGGATGCATTCCCAGGACACCAACAGAAAAAATGAAGTGTGGGACAGATTTCCCATGAGCACAAACTAGAGGCAAAGTTCTCTTCACCTTCAGATTTTCAAACGTTTCTTATCACAAAATGACCCTGTGAGGTATAAAATGGGGCAGGTAGTATTATCTTGCTTTTGTAGATGGAGAAGGAGGTGAAGTGATTTATCCAAGGAATTTCAGATTACAAGGCAAAGTCAAATTTAATCCATCCCTCTGATTCCAAGCCCACTTTACCCAACAGATTCTTACGGGGAGGAAACGTGAGTTTTGGAGGTGATCAGCAGGTTGCCCCAGGGATGCACAGCAGGTTATGAGCCACACTGCCATAGACTATGCGGTCCTCAGTCTCATTCCACCAGTCCACTCCCGCATCCCGTCGGCTTCCCGGGCAGCGTGGGGAGTGACCCAGACACAGTGCACCCAACCTGACCTTATTTCTCTCTCCAGTGAGTCTGGAGTCCAAGTCCTCAGTGGCCAAGTTTCCAGTGACCATCCGCCTTCCTGTTATGCCCAAGTTATATGATCCTGGACCAGGTAAGGCCCTTGTCTCTGGGGCTTCATGGTGGGTCCTATAGAATATTGGTGAGATTCAGAAGGGATCCCATCTGAGATGGAGGAGAAGAATAATTATAAAGATAGAGTGGTACTAGAGCAGGAATATGTACATCAATGGAATCAAATTAGAAATCTAGAAATAGACATGTTGATAGTTTACCATGTGATAAAGGTAGCTTTTCAAATTAAAGGGAGAAAAGATGGATTATTTAAGAAATCATGCAGGATAACTGTGTAACTATGTGGAAAAGAACAAGTTGAATCTATCTCACAGCTCATACCAAGATAAATTCCAAATAGGCAAATATCTATTTTTTTTGAAGTACTAGAAAAAAACGTGGAGTTTAAAAATAACTTTGGAGGGACTTCCCTGGCAGTCCAGTGGTTAGGACTCTGTGTTTCCACTGCAGGGGCATGAGTTCAATCCCTGGTCCGGGAACTAAGATCCCGCATGCTGTGTGGCACAGCCAAGTAAATTAATTAATTAATAAAAACTTTGGCGTATAATGCTTTTCTAAATATGACACAAAACCCACGGGCCATAAGGAAAAGACTAAAAACATAAAATACATAACAATTTTTAATGTTTTTATGACAGAAACTTACCATATGCAAAGTCAAATGACAAAGGATGAATTGGGAAAAAATATCTTCAACACACATTAAAGTCAAAGGTCTAATTTTACTTAAGAGCACTTGTGAATCAATAAGAAAAGAACATGAATAAGAAAAGAACAATAAGAAAAGAATAAGCCAATTCACAAAAAGTTAAATTCAAGAATACTTTTAGCCATTAAAATATATGCTCAATTTCATGCTAAGAAAAGTGCAAATGAAAACTACATTCATATTGTGTTGGAAGAGTGGGGAAATATAAACTGCGAGCCGTATCTTAGTTCCCTGACCAGGGATGGAACCCGTGCCCCCTGCAGTGGAAGTGCAGATTCTTAACCACTGCACCGCCAGGGAAGTCCTATCAGCATTTTAAACGTATATGTGCTTTGGTCCAGCCACTTATCATGTGGCTTCTAGAAATTATCCTAAGATGCTTACATCTGTGTGAAATGACATTTGTTTGAAGGTATTTATTGCAGCATTGTTTGCAATGCCAAAAACCTTAAAAGTGGGAGGCACGGGTTAAATCAAGTGTGGTCCATCGGTATAATGAAATGCCACGCAGTGCCATTCAGAAGGATGGAGGAGGAAAACAGGAGCAGGAAGGTTTTTATTCTGATTCAAAATACTTTCCAAGATGTACAGAAAAGAGTAAAGAGTAAGCTACCTTTTCTGTAAAAAGAAAGGGGGAAAGAAGACATAACTGCTTGATTACAGAAAAATAAACAAGAAATTAGTAATACTGGTAAACTCCTGGGAAGAAACCAAGTAGTTGGGAACAGGGATGGGAAGAAGTATTTTCATGGTATAACTTTCAATACATTTAGGATTTTGAACAGTTGACATTTTTTTACTGTATTACCTATATATTCAAAATGTAATCTATTCAAATAGATTCTTTTCAAAATATAAATTGTTATTTTAAAGTAATAGTATTAAATATCTGTGGAGAGGGATTTAAAGTATGGGCTTAACATCATAACTATCTCAAAAATAAAAGAAATAAGTACAAGGAGTTCACAAAAAAACCCTTTCTGGCTTCAGATTTGTTTAAAGATAAAGTGTTACCAATAAAATGGAAATCACCACAATCTTCTTCCCCTCCCTTCTTCCAGCAGTCATGATCTTTCTTTTCCCTGTTTTTGTACATTTTAATATGTAGATTTCTATTCTTACACATGTGTACACACACACACACACACACACACACACACACAGCATATACAGTGTGGTACAATGCATTTTTGAACTTCTCATAAAAGTTACATTGTATGGCATGAAGTTCTAGTTTCTGACCTTTTGTCAGTCCATGGCTTGTCTTTTGATTTTGCTTTGGGGTCTTTTGTTATTAAAAGCTTTATCCTTTAATAGAATTGATTCGTTGTTTTCTATCTTTTGCTTTTTGTGCCTTATTCAAGAACTTCTTCCCGGGCTTCCGTGGTGGCGCAGTGGTTGAGAGTCCGCCTGCCGATGCAGGGGACACGGGTTCGTGCCCCAGTCCGGGAAGATCCCACGTGCCGCGGAGCGGCTGGGCCCGTGAGCCATGGCCGCTGAGCCTGCGCGTCCGGAGCCTGTGCTCCGCAACGGGAGAGGCCACAACAGTGAGAGGCCCGCGTACCACAAAAAAAAAAAAAAAAGAAATTCTTCCCTACGTTGGAGCCATAAAGATACTCTCCTCTATTTTTTTCAAAAGTTGCACATGTTTGGTTCTTACATTTAGATACTTATGTGTGGCATGTGAAGAGGACCTAACTTTTTGTGTATGGAGAGCCTGTTGTCCCACCACCACAGACCTAGTGGTGCAGCCGCCTACTGCTCGTACAGCCAGCCGTTCACACACCCACTTTCATGCATGCAGGGGTCTGAACCTTTCTTAGGTCACATCGATCTATTTATCCTTGGGCTCATTCCATAATGTTTCCATACACTTTATAACAGGTTTTGTATCTAGTGGGGATAAATTCTATACTTCAGGATGACTGTATTTCATTTAGCAAACTTTTCTCAGCCCTTCTTGGTCTTTTACTTTTTCATTAGCGTTTTGGCATCAGCTCATCAAGATCCTCCAAAATCCCTTGAGATTTTGATGAGAATTTCATAGAATTTGTAGATTAATTAGAGATGAATTGACAGTTTTATGAAGTTGAATATTCCCAACCATGAATCTGGTATACCTCTCCATGTTATAATCTCCATGTCATAGTCTCTTCATAGGTTCTTCAATAATTTATTTTCTAGTTTTATTTGTAAAGGAATTGCACACTTCATTGGATTTAGTCTTAGGTACTTTATATTTCTTATTGCTTTTATAAATTGGATCTTTTTCTTCTACATTTTAATTGGTTGCTGTTGGTATATAGGACATTAGTGATTTTTGAATGCTGAACTTACACAAGCAGCATCGTTCTTGCACTCATATTAGTGATCGTTTTTAACATAGAGTCTCTTGAACAAATAATAATTTTTGTCTCTTCTTTTCCAGTTCTTATCATTTGTTTAGTTTTCTTGTCTTACTGCATTTTGCTAAAATCTGCAGTACAGTGTTGAATGATAGCAGTGGTAGCAGGCACTTTTGCTTGTTCCTGAGTTTAAGAACATTCGAATGCTCTACCATTCATGTTTGCTGGGTAGGAGTGTGGTAGATGTGTCAGGGTAAGAAAGTTTCCTTCTTTCCTTCTATTTCTGATGTGGACCATTTTTTTAAAGTCTTTATTGAATTTGTTACAATATTGCTTCTGTTTTATGTTTTGGTTTTTTGGCTGTGAGGCATGTGGGGTCTTAGCTCCTCGACTAGGGATTGAACCTGCACCCCTTGCATTGGAAGGCAAAGTCTTAACCTCTGGACCACCAGGGAAGTCCCTTTCCTTCTATTACTGCTGCTAAGAATTTTTCTATTTCTACTTTCTATTTCCTTGCAGAGAGTTTTTATATGAATGAGTATTGAACTTTATCAGATAAATTGTCTGTACCCATTGAAATAATTTTTCTCCTTTAATTGGGTTTATGTAGTGACTTACATTATTGATTTCCTGCTGTTGAAATTGTTCCTGTATTTCTGGAATAAACCCATCTTGATTGCAATGTATTAGTTGATTAAATGCTGAATTAAATTTGATGAAATTTTATATAGGATTCTTGCACCTGTATTCAAAACTGAGACTATTTTTTCCTGTAATGTCCTTGCCCAGTTTTGTTGTCAATATTATACAAGTCTCGTAAGACAAGTTGGATAGCTTTCCTTTTTTCACTGTTTGCTGAAGTGAATTGTAATAAAATAAGAATAATACGTCTCTTGGAGTTTTATTACAACTTATCTGATCCTTATGTCTTTTTTTTTTTTTTTTTTTTGGTCCAAGTTTTGGGGAAGGTGGTTAAGGATGGGAATGTGGATGGGAAGGAGTGAGAGAAAGGGAAGAAATTTAAAACTATCAGTTCTGTGTCTTTAATGGTTATTGATCTGTATGTACATTGAGTCAATTTTTAAAATGTTTCTGTAAAGTTGTCTTAAATTTGATGTAAATTGCCTACTTTTTTTTTTTTGTCATAGAGCTGTTCATAGCATTCTCTTATGTTAGTTAAAAAATTTTAAATATCTGAAGTCAGGTCTCCCTTTTGGTTCTTTACACTTATCTTCAGTAATTTTAAGTTGGTTTCATATCTAAATATTCTCGTTTCATTTATGCCTGTTTTTGTTCCATATTTTCTTTTTCATATAGGTGATTCTGTGATTTGTCACTTTAAAGATTTTAAACATTCTCATTTTAAATCCTTTTCAGCTTCCTCTATGATTTTGTCTATCTAGAGTGGTAGATACACACTGTGCAGGGTCGATTTGCTGGCTGTAGTTTTCTTTGAGTGTCTTGGAATTTTTGCTGGTGGCTCATCTTGAGTAGGAGGCTTTTGCTTGTTTGTTTCGTTTTCTCCTCTCTCCCTCTTTCTCCCTCTTTCCTCTCTCTCTCTCTCTCTCCTGATTTGTTCCCATCTCACAGCTTTACAATTGCTTCTACTTCCACTAGCCCAAGATTCCTAGTCCATCATTTCATACCGGAGTGTTGGGGTCCTTGTTCCCTAGTGATACTGTCATCACTGAAGAGCCAGTTGCTGGGCCTAAGGGTGGCTTGGCACAGGGCTTGGCTGTGATGTGGTGTCATCTCTGCAACCAGAGTTGTGTACAGGGATGATGGATGTTTGGGGTTCCTTGCCCAGCAGGTAGTATGTGGTGAGAGATGGAGGGAGTGCAGCCTGGCTTCAGTGTGTGGCTTCTAGCAAAAAGCCTGGCTGTGGACCCACATACCTTATGAGACACTTTTATTCCATTAAAACACTCAGACTTGGCCTCCCAGACCCCTCTGCTGTTCTGACCTCAGATTGCTGCACACCCAGCTCCAGCTCTGCTCACAGCTGTTGATATCTGTTCTTGGAAGAAATGTTGTCTATTTTTGAGCACAGCTGTGTCTGCATTTTTCTTTATCATTGCTATGTGTTTGGAACAATATGGAATTTCAAAGCAAAATTCTATACCACCAACTTGGCTGGGAGTCCCCTACCTTGACCACCTCCTATGGTAATTCAGGCCCCTGATTCTCTCTTTACTATAACAAAAGAACCAAACTTATCATGTGGCCTGAGAAGAGAAAAGGTAGGAGAGGATTCATTTGCCATGCTCTTGAACATGAGTTACTTGACACTTTCTGTTACTGAGCCCTTTCCAGATTCTTGGGCAGCAGCAATACCATAGAAATGAATATCGCTTCTGCAAGACTCTTAGGCACACAGAGCTTTTTATTAAAAGAGATAGTTTGTGCACAAGAGAGAAGGCAGGAGACAAGCCTCTCAGACAGCCTTATCCACCAGAAGGCAGACAGCAGAAGCAAGAACTACAATCCTGTAGCCTGTGGAATGAAAACCATATTCACAGAAAGATAGACAAAATGAAAAGGCAGAGGACTAAGTACCAGATGAAGGAACAAGATAAAACCCCAGAAAAACAACTAAATGAAGTGGAGATAGGCAACCTTCCAGAAAAAGAATTCAGAATAATGATAGTGAAGATGATCCAGGGCCTTGGAAAAAGAATGGCGGCAAAGATCGAGAAGATGCAAGAAATGTTTAACAAGCACCTAGAAGAATTAAAGAGCAAACAAACAGAGGTGAACAATACAATAACTGAAATGAAAAATACACTAGAAGGAATCAATAGCAGGATAGCAGAGGCAGAAGAACGGATACATGACCTGGAAGACAGAATGGTGGAATTCACTGCTGCAGAACAGAATAAAGAAAAAAGAATGAAAAGAAATGAAGACAGCCTAAGAGACCTCTGGGACAACACTAAAGGCAACAACATTTGCATTATAGGGGACCCAGAAGGAGAAAAGAGAGAGAAAGGACCCGAGAAAATATTTGAAGAGATTATAGTCGAAAACTTCCCTAACATGGGAAAGGAAATAGCCACCCAAGTCCAGGAAGTGCAGAGAGTCCCATACAGGATAAACCCTGGGAGAAACATGCTGAGACACATAGTAATCAAACTGACAAAAATTAAAGACAAAGAAAAATTATTGAAAGCAGCAAGGGAAAAATGGCAAATAACATACAAGGGAACTCCCATAAGGTTAACATCTGATTCTCAGCAGAAACTCTATAAGCCAGAAGGGAGTGGCATGATACATTTAAAGTGATGAAAGGGAAGAACCTACAGCCAAGATTACTCTACCTGGCAAGGATCTCATTCAGATTCGACAGACATGCAAAAGCTAAGAGAATTCAGCACCACCAAACCAGCTCTACAACAAATGCTAAAGGAACTTCTCTAAGTGGGAAACACAAGAGAAGAAAAGGACCTACAAAAACAAGCCCATAGCAATTAAGAAAATGGTCAAAGGAACATACATATCAATAATTACCTTAAACATGAGTGGCTTAAATGCTCCAAGCAAAAGATACAGGCTCACTGAATGGATATAAAAACAAGACCCATATATATGCTGCCTACAAGAAACCCACTTCAGACCTAGGGACACATACAAACTGAAAGTGAGGAGATGGAAAAAGATATTCCATGCAAATGGAAATCAAAAGAAAGCTGGAGTAGCAATACTCCTATCAGATAAAATAGACTTTAAAATAAAGAATGTGACAAGAGACAAGGAAGGACACTACATAATGATCAAGGGATCAATCCAAGAAGAAGATGTAACAATTATAAATATATATGCACCCAACATAGGCGCACCTCAATACATAAGGCAACTGCTAACAGCTTATAAAAGAGGAAATCGACAGTTACACAATAATAGTGGGGGACTTTAACACCTCACTTAAACCAATGGACAGATCATCCAAACAGAAAATTAATAAGGAAACATAAGTTTTAAATGACACAACAGACCAGATAGATTTAATTGATATTTATAAAACATTCCATCCAGAAACAGCAGATTACACTTTCTTCTAAAGTGCACACGGAACATTCTCCAGGATAGATCACATCTTGGGTCACAAATCAAGCCACAGTAAATTTAAGAAAACTGAAATCATATCAAGCATCTTTTCTGACCACAACGCTATGAGATTAGAAATCAATTACAGGGAAAAAACGTTAAAAAAAAAAAAAACACATGGAGGCTAAACAATACGTTACTAAATAACCAAGAGACCACTGAAGAAATCAAAGAGGAAATCAAAAAATACCTAGAGACAAATGACAACAAAAACATGATGATCCAAAACCTATGGGATGCAGCAAAAGCAGTTCTAAGAGGGAAGTTTAGAGCAGTACAAGCCTACCTCAGGAAACAAGAAAAATCTCAAATAAACAATCTAACCTTACACCTAAAGCAACTAGAGAAAGAAGAACAAACAAAACGCAAGTTATTAGAAGGAAAGAAATTATAAAGATCAGAGCAGAAATAAATGAAATACAAACAAAGAAGACAATAGCAAAGATCAATAAAACTAAAACCTGGTTCTTTGAGAAGATAAACCAAATTGATAAACCATTAGCCAGACTCATCAAGAAAAAGAGGGAGAGGACTCAAATCAATAAAATTAGAAATGAAAAAGGAGAAGTTACAACAGACACTGCAGAAATACAAAGCATCCTCAGAGACTACAACAAGCAACTCTATGCCAATAAAATGGACAACCTGGAAGAAATGGACAAATTCTTAGAAAGGTGTAACCTTCCAAGACCGAACCAGGAAGAAATGGAAAATATAAATAGACCAATCACAAGTAATGAAATTGAAACTGTGATTAAAAATCTTCCAACAAACAAAAGACCAGGACCAGATGGCTTCACAGGTGAATTCTATCAAACATTTAGAGAAGAGCTATTACCCATCCTTCTCAAGCTCTTCCAAAAAATTGCAGAGGAATGAACACTCCCAAACTCATTCTATGAGGCCACCATCACCCTGATACCAAAACCAGACAAAGATACTATAAAAAAAGAAAATTACAGACCAATATCACTGATGAATATAGATGCAAAAATCCTCAACAAAATACTAGCAAACAGAATCCAACAACACATTAAAAGGATCATACACCATGATCAAGTGGGATTTATCCCAGGGATGCAAGGATTCTTCAATATACGCAAATCAATCAATGTGATACACCATATTAACAAATTGAAGAAAAAAACCATGTGATCATCTCAATAGATGCAGAAAAAGCTTTTTACAAAATTCAACACCCAGTTGTGATAAAAACTCTCCAGAAAGTGGGCATAGAGGGAACCTACCTCTACATAATAAAAGCCATATACAACAAACCCACAGCAAACATCATTCTCAATGGTGAAAAACTGAAAGCATTTCCTCTAAGATCAGGAACAAGACAAGAATGTCCACTCTCACCGCTATTATTTAACATAATTTTTGAAGTCCTAGCCATGGCAGTCAGAGAAGAAAAAGAAATAAAAGGAATTCAAGTTGGAAAAGAAGAAGTACAACTGTCCCTGTTTGCAGACGACATGATATTATACATAGAGAATCCTAAAGATGCCACCAGAAAACTACTAGAGCTAATCAATGAATTTGGTAAAGTTGCAGGATACAAAGTTAATGCACAGAAATCTCTTGCATTCCTATACACTAATGATGAATAATCTGAAAGAGAAATTAAGGAAACACTCCCGTTTACCACTGCAACAAAAAGAATAAAATACCTAGGAATAAACCTACCTATGGAGACAAAAGACCTGTATGCAGAAAACTATAAGATACTGATGAGAGAAATTAAAGATGATACAAACAGATGGAAAGATATACCGTGTTCTTGGATTGGAAGAATCAGTATTGTGAAAATGACTATACTACCCAAAGCAATCAACAGATTCAGTGCAATCCCTATCAAATTACCAATGGCATTTTTTACAGAACTAGAACAAAAAATCTTAAAATTTGTATGGAGACATAAAAGGCCCCGAATAGCCAAAGTGGTCTTGAGGGAAAAAAATGGAGCTAGAGGAATCAGACTCCCTGACTTCAGACTATACTACAAAGCTACAGTAATCAAGATAATATGGTACTGGCACAAAAACAGAAATATAGTTCAATGGAACAGGATAGAAAGCCCAGAGATAAACCCACGCACCTATGGTCAACTAATCTATGACAAAGGAGGCAAGGATATACAATGGAAAAGACAGTCTCTTCAATAAGTGGTGCTGGGAAACCTGGACAGCTACATGTAAAAGAATGGAATTAGAATACTCCCTAACACCATACACAGAAATAAACTCAAAATGCATTAGAGACCTAAATGTAATACCGGGCACTATGAAACTCTTAGAGGCAAACATAGGAAGAACACTCTTTGACATAAATCACAGCAAGATCTTTTTTGACTCACCTCCTAGAGTAATGGAAATAAAAACAAAAATAAACAAATGGGACCTAATGAAACTTAAAAGCTTTTGCACAGCAAAGGAAACCATAAACAAGAGGAAAAGACAACCCTCAGAATGGGAGAAAATATTTGCAAAACGAATCAACAGACAAAGGATTAATCTCCAAAATATATAAATAGCTCATGCAGCTCAATATTAAGAAAACAAACAACCCAATCCAAAAATGGGCAGAAGACCTGAATAGACATTTCTCCAAAGAAGACATACAGATGGCCAAGAAGCACATGAAAAGCTGCTCAACATCACTAATTATTAGAGAAATGCAAATCAAAACTACAATGAGGTGTCACCTCACACCAGTTAGAATGGCCATCATCAAAAAATCTACAAACAACAAATGCTGGAGGGGGTGTGGAGAAAAGGGAACCCTCTTGCACTGTTGGTGGGAATGTAAATTGATACAGCCACTATGGAGAACAGTATGGAGGTTCCTTAAACAACTAAAAATAGAACTACCATACAACCCAGCAATCCCACTACTGGGCATATACCCTGAGAAAACCATAATTCAAAAATAGTCAAGTACCACAATGTTCATTGCAGCTCTATTTACAATAGCCAGGACATGGAAGCAACCTAAGTGTCCATTGACGGACGAATGGATAAAGAAGATGTGGTACATATATACAATGCAATATTACTCAGCCATAAAAAGGAACGAAATTGGGTCATTTGTAGAGATGTGGATGGATCTAGAGACTGTCATACAGAGTGAAGTAAGTCAGAAAGAGAAAAACAGATATCGTATATTAATGCATATATGTGGAACCTAGAAGAATGGTACAGATGAATCGGTTTGCAGGGCAGAAATAGAGACATAGATGTAGAGAACGAATGTATGGACACCAAGTGGCGGGGGGTGGTGGTGGTGGGATGAATTGGGAGATTGGGATTGACATGTATACACTAATACGTATAAAATGGATAACTAATAAGAACCTTCTGTATAAAAAATAAAATAAAATTCAAAAATTTTTTAAAAGAGAGAGAGAGAGAAGGCGGGAAAAAAGTGCCAACTCCTCGAGTAGAAGGGGAGAGTTGCTTTTATAACAAAAGGGAGGTTTGTCTCACGATCACGGATAATTTCCAGAAATCATCCAACTTCTTTGCTCAGCAGCGGGTGGCTGCATGGTGGCTGTCAGGAATAGGGAGCCCTTCCGTGAGGGGGAAGAAATGCATGAGAATGTTCTGTAAGAAAGCCCAGGAACAGATTAGGCGAAAATTTACAGTTGAGCTTCTTGTCTTGTGGCAACTAGGTATACTCTTAGTGGCACAGAGATAAAGTTAATCTTTTATTCCTGTGAGTCTGGTTTTTTTCCTCTGGGACTCGGGCCCCCAGGGCCTTTGTTCTTTAGTTTGCAAGGCCTGTTTACCCAAGACCGGTCTTTGTCCAAAATGGCTGTACTCTCGTCTCCCTGTCTCATTTCCACTCACTCCCACAGACCCAGGAGAAGCTGGGTAATGCTGCAGCATGTCCTGAAAAGGGTTTATAGAATGATTTCTGATTTCTGTCATTCTGAAAAGTGGCTCTGCAGTCGGGTTCTCTTGCATTCACCCACAAACAATAGGTGAGGGTGTAGCTTTCAGCATGCGTTAACTTCAGCTGACCCCACTGCACCAGATGACCCATGTGCCCCCAGAATGATGCAAGTCAGGACAGTGAGGCTTCCTGAAGACAGAGCTCTGACATCTACCCTTTCTTGCTCAGAGAGGAAGCTCAGAGACCTGGTGACCATTGCCACCAAAACTTTCCTCCGTCCCCACAAGCTCATGACCATGGTCCGGAGCATTCGTGAGTATTACCCAGATTTGACCGTGATCGTGGCTGATGACAGCAAGGAGCCCCTGAAAATTAATGACAGCCACGTGGAGTATTACACCATGCCTTATGGGAAGGTATGTCCCTCCCAGATGGGGAGACACCCGGATCCCGGGACAAGAGGGCCCACAGTCAGGTTCTGCCCTGAATGGGGCTGCTTCAGTGGCCCTCCCAAGGCAGCAGGGGCCTGGCATGGGAGGGGAGTCCCCTTGCTGATTCCAAATTCACAGAGAAATCAGGCCACTCTCCCTTTTTTGCATTAACAGGGTAGTTAATCTGCCTCTCCTCACACTTGGTGTGGAAACTGATTGAGGGCCTTCTAAGTGACTTGAGGTGTCCGACAGTCTAAGGTTTCCTGACATGCAGGTCCAACAGCAGAGAAACCTCTCATCCCTATAATTCCCCCCTCGCTGGAGCATCTCTCTCCCCCATGCACCATCTTTCAAGCACACACAGGAGGAAGTGGATAGTGGATATTATACGTACCAGAGTGTCCCCTCCTCCAACAGCTTCCAGGCTGCATGAGGGGAAAGGGCGGGAGAGCCACAGAGACTCTCTGGGGTGAAAGGGGACTTCCATCGGTCATATTAGCCACAGGGCCAAGGAAGGACTTTCTGCCTTTGTCTCAGTCTTTGATCCAGAGAGCCCCTGTCCCTCTCCCAGTGTCTCTGAGACAGGGACTCCCTTTAACCCAGAGGTTCTCAGCCACTGTTTGTGGCGCAGCCTGCTTGTTGGGAACTGAGAAAGCTCCCAGGTGACGCTGATATGAAGCAGGGCAGGCAACCACCATCTAACCTCACTCTACTCACAGGGTTGGTTCGCTGGTAGGAACCTGGCCATATCTCAGGTCACCACCAAATACGTTCTCTGGGTGGACGATGACTTTCTCTTCAACGACAAGACCAAGATTGAGGTGCTGGTGGATGTCCTAGAGAAGACAGAACTGGACGTGGTAAGGGAGAGTTGCTCGTTCTACCCCATTGCAATCTGACAAGTGAGAGGGGAAGGGGAGGAGAAAGGAAGAGAGGGAAGTATGCGAAAGAAGAGGAGGGAAAGAGAGAAGGGAGGGCAGAAGGGGTGGGGGAGGGCCCAGTGCAGGAGGTGATGCAGCACAGCTCCGGGGTTGAGACCATCACGCGGGAATCAGACACACGAGTTCCGCTTCTGCCTCTGTTCTTACTTTTCTTTGAGCAAATTACACCAACACCCACGCCCAAAACTCACCGTTGTTCTGTTTTTAAAATGGTGTGTTTATTACTTCTACCTTCCTCCTCTCTGGAGCGGCCAGAGAAAGCGAGCGGGGCTCTGGCGCCGTCACACACCGTTACAAAAATGAAAATGGCACAAGGCTATAAAAGACTGTGTGGCCTTAAGGACATTAAAAAAATAACAAAAACATCAAAAGTCAAGTCACATATAGAAAAGAGAAGAAAAAGGTAACAGTAATTAATAATGCTGCATTGTATTTTTGAAATTTGCAGAGATTACTAGGTAGAGGCGATAGATTTGTCAATTAGCTTGTGTGGTGATCTTTTCACAACGTATACATACATCAAAACACCAAGCTGTACACCTTAAATATATACAATTTTAATATGTCAAAGCTATCTCAATATAGCTGTTAAAAAGAAAGAAAATGTATAAGAAGTAGCACAGTGACCACAGTTACTTCATACTCCAGGTGGACAGTCCCCAAAGCATCTGACTTGACTAAGATGTCTCTAGAGACCCAATCACAATAGCGTAAATGACATAGAAGGTGCAGTTCCCACCCGTGTAAGAATGCAAGCTGGCACTCGACTCTCCTTCCAGGGTCATCCTGGGCCAGCTTCCTTCCCCGTTGTTTGTCCATCTTCGTGGTCCTCAGCTGTATGGTCAGAAGAAATGGGGAGAGGGGAAGTGAAGGACAAGTTCTCTTTTAAGATTGAGATCTTTATAAAAGTTGCAGACATCTGTTCTGAATCACATCCTTTCAGCCAGGACTTAGACACATGGTCAGACCTTGCAAGGGAAGTGGGAAAATTTCATCTTTATTGGGTTAATTGGCTAGACTTTAATTTAGTCCAGTTAAAACTCAAGAGGGTTCATTTACTAAGCGGGGAGGGAAAGTACAGGTGATGGCAGACAGTCAGACTGCTGTGCCACCCTGGGTGATTATGATGGTTCAGGAATAGATATAATTGCTTGTCCTGTTTTGCTCGGGCTCCAACAGCTAGATGCATGCATCTCCCACGAGTGCAGGGACGGGCAGCACAGAGAGGTGAGCCGGGAGCAGAGAACGGAACGAAGGCAGCTTGAGACAAACTACTGGCTGCAGGAAGTCCACACAGGGACCCCTGCATGAGCAGGCTGCCTCTTGCACCTAAACACCACTCCTTGTACTGGAAGGGAGTGAGTCACCTTCTGGAAAGAGTGAGCCTGCTGGAGGGTAAACGGAGCAGAGTTGTCTGCCCTTTGGACTTGGTGTGAGTGTAGTATGAAGGGTAGATAAAGGGTGTGATTTTTGTCATAACTGAGGTTCAGTCCAGGAAGGCTTCTTGACAGCAGCTACATGGATACTGAGTCTATTCTCTAATGTGGATTTCTCTGCCCACCGGCTAGGTAGGCGGCAGTGTGCTTGGAAACGTGTTCCAGTTTAAGCTGTTCCTGGAGCACAGTGAGAATGGAGACTGTCTCCACCGGCGGTCAGGATCTTTCCGGCCCCTGGACGGCTTCCCCAGCTGTGTGGTGACGAGTGGCGTTGTCAACTTCTTCCTGGCCCACACAGAGCGGCTCCAAAGAGTGGGCTTCGACCCCCGCCTGCAGCGAGTGGCTCATTCAGGTGGGGAGGCTGGAAGAGTGAGGAAGAGAGCTGTGCTGTGGACAGATCTCAGAAGCCTGTTTTTTCCCAAGGAGGGAGGGCCGTGTGTCACTGCTCAGGGGAGCTTGTCCTTTCTCCCCAAAATGGGGAGCTCACCCTTTCTCGCTAAAATGGAGAGCTCGTGGTCTCTCTCTTTTTTTTTTTAGAATATTTATTTATTTACTTGGCTGCACTGGGTCTTCGTTGCGGCACACCGGATCTTCATTGCCGTGTGCAGGATCTTTGTTGCAGCATGCAGGGTCTTTAGTTGCGGCATGCGAACCCTTAGTTGCGGCATGTGAGATCTAGTTCCCTGGCCAGGGATCGAACCCAGGCCCCCTGCATTGGGAACTCAGAGTCCTAGCCACTGGACCACCAGGGAAGTCCCTCGTGGTCTCTCTTGCCTCCCACCACCCTCTCTGCCTTCTTGTCTCCCCCAGGCTGTTCTGCTTCTCCACGACGCCCTTCCCCTTCCTTTGCCTACAGCTCTGGCCCCTCCCTCTTTTCCCACCTGGCTGCTGCTGCTTCTTTTCCAGACATCCTCTCCTATGAAACTGCAGCTGGTGACCTTCCCCTCTCATTCCTCTCAGTCCTGGAGTCCACAGTTCCGTCCAGTTGGAAGCCAATCTGTGTCTCTCTACCCATATCATTGTCTGTCCTTCCAACTCAGTAGCCTGGGCAGGTGGCTTCACAGGGGCGGAAGCTCCCCAGGGGTATAAACTGTGTCCCCTCCCCCCGACTCTCCTCCCAGACCTGCAGTATGGCCCTGGGTCTCTGGCGGAAGCTCACATTTCCTTCTCGCACTTTCCCTCTCTTGGCAGAGTTCTTTATCGATGGACTCGGAAGCCTGCTTGTGGGGTCCTGCTCAAATGTGATTGTAGGTCACCAGCCCCGTTCTCCAGTGGCGGACCCAGAGCTGGCAGCCCTGGAGAAGAGCTACAACGTATACCGGACCAACACCAAAGCTCAGATCCAGTTCAAGCTGGCTCTCCACTACTTCAAGAACCATCTCCAATGTGCCACGTAAAGGTTGTCCGGGCACTGGAAAAGCGCTATGCTGACCGGTTGCAGGTATCTAAAACAGAGGAACTGGTGGATGGGCTATCAAAATTTGAACTCTAGATAAGATGGACAGGGCAGATGGGTCTGGCTCAGGTACTGGAAATATCAATCAAAAGCTGAGGGTCATTAGAAATGGACCAATCACTGATCAGGGCGATGGAGACTGTATTCATTATTGTTTGTATGATGTCTTACCATTTATGAAACATTTGTACATATAGTATCTCACATTATCTCATTTCATCTCACACGAAAGAGTATATGATGGGTTGGTATCCTCAGTCAAAAAGATGGCTGCTGGGTCCTTGAGGGTTATTTGGTGGAAATTATATCACAGATCATCTCCAGCATCATTGCCATCCACAGATTTTTTTTTGGTCCTACCTTGTGGACTCAAATAATGTGAATAACCCAGGGTCCTTGCCTGGAGAAGGTGGAAGCCTGGTTCAGTTCAGTCCACTAGTGGAATCGGATCAGATGATGAGAGGCGGACCAGGCAGGCGAGGAGGGAGTCAGCTCACCTGGAGCCCGGCACACGGATGGGACGCAGGCAGTTGGAGGGATGAGATCCCTGGGGTAGTCCACTCACTGCTGGAATAAAGGTTTCCCTGGCATCAGACTCCCTATCATAAAGACAGATTCCATACTTCCTGGGATTGAACTCAGACACTGTGCTGAGGAGCCATGATAAACGGCGTAAGTGCAGTGGCCAAGCCACTAAATTCTAGGGCCTTGAGATCAGTTGCTGACCGCTCGAGACCCGTGTCATCTGCAGAGTGGAGCCGTCACGATGAGGCAGGCTCTCTCGGTTACCTTGGGAGTCAGGAGGTTCTCCCAGTGCTGCACTGGCTCTGCCTTTTGGTTTCTACTCTTTCCTACTGAAGATGGCCGAGGGTAGTTCAGGATCTCTGAAAATGTGTCTGTGAGATATTAATAAAACTTCATGAAAAATGTTTTGGTGGTCAAATAATTTTGAAAAATACTGCACGCTCTGTCTCCCTCTTGGACAGTCGCAATTCACATTAGTATATTCAAGGTTCTGAGAAGTCCTGCTGTAAAGAAATTGGCTTAACTTCAATTTAGCGTTTCTCAGATACAAATACAGACTGGCGATCATTGTTTATTCTCCCAAACAGGAGTAAAGTACATACCTCATTCCATTGTGTATGTCATAAACATAGTTATATAAAGTTTTTATAACTTTAGCATGCATGATCATTTAGTGCAATAGTATGTATTTTATGTACAACACCATAGCTATATAGGGGGACAATGTTGGATTGCTCCATTCAGTACTGTCCTTAGACCCAGGCAAGACGAGCCCCTACCTGGATCCTGTGCTTTAGAGAACGCTGCATATCACAGACACATGTATTTACTTCAAAAACAAACAAACAGGGCTTCCCTGGTGGTGCAGTGGTTGAGAGTCCACCTGCCGATGCAAGGGACGTGGGTTGGTGCCCCGGTCCGGGAAGATCCCACATGCCGCAGAGTGGCTGGGCCCGTGAGCCATGGCCGCTGAGCCTGCACGTCCGGAGCCTGTGCTCCGCAACGGGAGAGGCCACAACAGTGAGAGGCCCGCGTACCGCAAAAAAAAAAAAAAAACAAGAAACAAACAGGGCTGGGATAGGGAGGGTGGGAGGGAGGGAGATGCAAGAGGGAAGAGATATGGGGACACATGTATATGTATAACTGATTCACTTTGTTATAAAGCAGAAACTAACACACCATTGTAAAGCAATTATACTCTAATAAAGATGTTAAAAACAAACAGGGACTTCCTTGGTGGCACAGTGGTTAAGACTCCACGCTCCCAATGCAGGGGGCCCAGGTTCGGTTCCTGGTCAGGGAACTAGATCCCACATGCATGCTGCAACTAAGAGTTCACATGACACAACTAAGGAGCCAGTGAGCCGCAACTAAGGAGCCCACCTGCCTCAGCTAAGACCCAGCGCAACCAAATAAATAAAACAAACAAACTCACAGAAGAGATCAGATTTGTGGTTACCAGAGGCAGGGGGTGGGGGAAGGCAAAGTTGGATGAAGGTGGTCAGAAGGTACAGACGTCCAGTTATAAGATAAATAAGTACTAGGGACATAATGTACAACATGATAAATATAACAAACACTGCCGTGTGTAATATATGAAAGTGGTTAAGAGAGTAAATCCTAAGAGTTCTCATCGCAGAAAAAAATATTATTTTTCTATTTCTTTAATTTTGTACCTATGTGAGATGATAGATTTTCACTAAACTTATGGTGATAATCATTTCATGATGTATGCTAAGTCAAATCATTATGCTCTACTTAAACTATACAGTGCTGTCAGTCAATTATATCTCAGTAAAACTGGAGGAAAAGAACAAACACATGTATTTACTGATGAACATTTGGGCATCTCTCTCACTCAGGATCTAGTGCTTAGCGCCGGGACAGCATAACCTGTTTCCCTAAATATCCCCTCTTGGGACTAAACACTGTTCAGGCTCTAGAGAAATGTGTCTCTGTTCCTTTTTTTAAGAAAATAAATTTATTTATTTTAATTTATCTTTGGATGCATTGGGTGTTTGTTGCTGCACGCGGGCTTTCTCTAGTTGCGGCGAGCGGGGGCTACTCCTCATTTCAGTGCATGGGCTTCTAATTGCAGTGGCTTCTCTTGTTGCGGAGCACGGGCTCTAGGCGTGTGCGCTTCAGTAGTTGTGGCATGTGGGCTTCAGTAGCTGTGGCACGTGGGCTTCAGTAGTTGTGGTGCACGGGCTAGTTGCTCCGTAGCATGTGGGATCTTCCCGTGCCAGGGCTCGAACCCATGTACCCCGAGTTGGCAGGTGGATTCTGAACCACTGCGCCACCAGGGAAGCCCTCTCCATTCTTTTTGCCCTATGTTCTCAAAACAGAAGGCGACTGTGTGTAAATGCCCTGCAAGTCTGTGGACAGTGCTTTGGAATGCTGGTAATATTTGAGCAGCAAAGTGCTTAGGTAAAAGAAAAAGACACATTTTTAAATTTGTCAAATTCTTCCTCTCAGATAACATAAATAGCAATAGAGTCTTGCCCACTACCTAGTGTCTATTTTCTTGCCTTTCAATTCATGGTTCCAAAAGTACTAGAAAATTAGTGTGCTGTTCACAACAATTGCACGGTGGCTTAAGAACATTTAAAAATAGTAAGCAAAGATCTTTGAACAAGATACTATGAGACATTTTCTTTTGTTTTGGTTTTTTTTAATAGATCTTTATTCGAGTAAGATCTTACCTTAATTTTTAATGTAAAAGAGTCCTCAATGCCTCATGCCAAAAATAAACATTCTAAATTGGATAGTTTTAAAAAATAAATGGAAGCAATTTTTATTACTCTAATTTTTATACATGTAGTTCTAGATGTATCATGCTTGAAGTGTGATACCAATTCTTATTTATTTATTTATTTATTTTTGGCTGCATTGGGTCTTAGTTGCTGTGCGTGGGCTTTCTCTAGTTGCGGTGGGGGTGGGGGGCGGGGGCTGCTCTTCATTGCGGTACGCGCGCTTCTCATTGCGGTGGTTTCTCTTGTGGAGCACAGGCTCTAGTTGCGCAGGGTGAGAGCGCAGGCTCAGTAGTTGTGGCGCACAGGCTTAGTTGCTCCGCAGCATGTGGGATCTTCCCGGACCAGAGCACGAACCCATGTCCTTTGCATTGGCAGGTGGATTCTTTTTTTTTTTTTTTTTTTTGCGGTACACGGGCCTCTCACTGTTGTGGCCTCTCCCGTTGTGGAGCACAGGCTCCGGATGCACAGGCTCAGCAGCTATGGCTCACGGGCCCAGCTGCTCCGTGGCATGTGGGATCTTCCCTGACCGGGGCATGAACCTGTGTCCCCTGCATCGGCAGGCAGACTCTCAACCACTGCGCCAGCAGGGAAGCCCTGGCAGGTGGATTCTTAACCACTGTGCCACCAGGGAAGTCCCAATACCAATTCTTTACGCTGGGAATTAAGTGGTTATTGAATGCAAAAACTAATTATTTTATAAAAACACTTAATGGCTTAAGTTTTTTAAAATTAAAGTAACTACAAAAGGGACTTCCCTGGTGGTCCAGGGGTTAAGACTCCATGCTCCCAGTGAAGGGGGCCCAGGTTCAATCCCTGGCTGGGGCACTAAGATACTACATGCCACAGGGCACGGCCAAAAAAAATTTTTTTTTTTAAAAAGGGGGGATAATAAAATAACTACAAAAATCACAGCTTTACAATAATTTGGATTTTTCCTTTTTAAAGATATATTTGTCAGGGTAAGAGGATAGAACATTTATTTTAACAATTTGCTAGCTTCAGTTTTTATAGCTTTTAAATATTTAAATATATAAACATAGCTAAAATGTAAATTAAATATTTAGACAAACATTTAATTTGTCCCATGCCTGGTTCCAAAAAAAGAAGTCTGCCTTCCTGGTGAATTTCTTGCATTCTTGAGACAGGGAGATAAAGGTGTGTGTTTTCATGGCAACTGTAGCATCCTAAAACATCCCCCAGCAGGGACTGTTGTGATGTGCTGTGGTTACCATCGGTAGGTTCCAGGAAGATCTTCTTCCCTGTCCCAAGAACTGGAACCTTCTACTCCAGCAGGGAGGAGTTCTTAAAGGGAGGGTGTTCGCCTAAACTGTGAGCCAGTTCTCCAAGAATTCTTCTCCAGGAATAGATCAACTACCCAGAGAGTGTGTGCCTCCATTCCCTAGTCAAAATATATTGGATTAAGAGAAGCTGTACCAATAGCCAAGCAGATTGTCTTTCTTGGAATTTGAATTGGGCCTGAGAATACCCAGTGGGGCTTTATGGGTGGCTGGATGGCAGGCGTCACACTCCGGAGCAGCGGGGCAGCCCCTTACTGTGCAGACCGGGGAGCTGAGACAGCCAGTGTGCAGTGAGAAAAGAATTCGACATGAGCACAAAAAGGAGCTGAAATGAGAGACTCCTGGCGGCCTTCTGGTTCTTTCCTGAGGTCTGGCTATACTCCTTCCCTGGGGCTTTGTGAAACACTATACCCTTATAATTCTCCTTTTTTGCTTAATCGAATTTGAGTTGGCTCCTGTGACTTATAAGCAAAGTGTCCTAAATACAACCATTCTGTGTGTTTTCAAAACAGAAAGGCATAAATAAAAGGTTTTCTCTTTGGGTGGTTTGGAAGTAAAAATCAGATCACAGAAAATAACCGCCGTACAGGCCTCCCTCCAGCCTTCAATTTCAGACACAACTGAGCAGCCTGGACTAAACCAATGACAAAGGTATCCTTCCAGGACAGCGAAGGGCCTCTCTGATACTTGCGGGTCAACTCCTAATTCCTGGACAACTTGGTGCAAATAATCGTGTGGGCCTCCAGGGGGAGCTCAAGTCCACTCTCTCTGTTTCCCCTCTACTAATTCCCACCCTCCTGCTCAGGAAAGGAAAATTCCTAAGACTTTCAGAAAGGAGGGATCCTATTGGCTACTGGGCTAGTGGCCTTTTTTTGCGTGCATGGGCGTGTCCATTTCCTGTGGCTGAAGTGGAAATGGGACTGGGGTCCGCCTCATTCTGGATACTGTCTCTCCCTGACTCAGGAAGGTACCTCCCCAGCTGTTTTTTGATTGTTGATAGACCAACAACATATACAAGCCGCTACCAAGTGTATCTATGAGAATGCATTTGTCTGCAAGTACCAGAAACTTGACCCAAACTGTCTTAAACTATCATATATAGGTTGCAGCCCAGAGGTGGGGCAGAGCACAGGTGTCCTATGACCGACAGGAATATGTATGAGGGATTCCAAGCCCACAGGTCTCTGCACCTGGCCTCTGCCTTAATGCTCTTCAAAACAGTCATCTAAGGTACAGAAAGACCATCTATAATTTGCTCTTTGCCCCCAGGTTTTTCCTCTTAATGGGCAGAAAATGTTTAAAGCATTGCAGTGTAGTAGGCTGGTCTTTTACTCAAATTGGTCTCCTGCGAAGTCTTCTGTTTCTGCCGGTGCTTTCTCTTGGGTTGGAGATTTTAGCTTTTCTAGGCCTACAAGGCTCCAAGTTATAGGACATCCAGTAAACTTGGATTGCAAGATACTCTCAGCAAAACCATACTACACCTGCTTTAAAACAGGCTGCCTTGGGCTTCCCTGGTGGCGCAGTGGTTGAGAGTCTGCCTGCAGATGTAGGGAACACGGGTTCGTGCCCCGGGCCGGGAATATCCCACATGCTGTGGAGCAGCTGGGCCTGTGAGCCATGGCCGCTGAGCTTGCGCGTCCGGAGGCTGTGCTCCGCAACGGGAGAAACCACAACAGTGAGAGGCCCGCGTACCGCAAAAATAAAAAACAGGCTGCCTCAGCCTAAAGCTTATCTCTCATAGGACCAACATGAAGACTAACACATGCCAATATCCTGATTCTTTCCTCCCATTTCCCATTCTTGATATTCTACAGTCTTGGTAGGCCCATAGTTTGTGTTTCAGACACCAGTAACAACATCAGGATCACCAGCTTCCCAGGAAGTCTCTGCTCTCTACCCCATTTCTTCTGCTCAAACCTACATCTAATGACCTTCACAGTATTCATGTCTATATACAGCTCTTTTTCTTAATCCTTCGCCTGGGTCCTCCAGCTACCTTTCTGCCCTTCAGCCGCCCTGCTCCAGTTTCAGACAACTCTCCCATGTAAAACCTACATCCCATAAGAACCTGCTGTATAAATAAATAAAAATTAAAAATTAAAAAAATAAATAAATAAAACAGAAAAAAAAAAAATAAAGCCTACATCCCTCTTGAAATTTTACCAAGAGATTATCAAAGTTTTCATTGTATAATTGAGTAATCTGTATTAACTGCACAAGCCCCTCTTCTATTCTGTGTGCTTGGAAATATCCCAGATCTCTGCATGCAAGAACATAGAGGCATTAATCATAAAAGGAAAAAAAAAAAGATAAATTTGACTTGATTGAAATTAAAACCTGCTAACCAAAAGACACTATCAAGAAAGTGAAGAAACTTCCCTGGTGGTACAGTGGTTAAGACTCTGCACTCCCAAGGTAGGGGTCCCGGGTTTGATCCCTGGTCGGGGAACTAGATCCCGCATGTATGCCGCAACGAAGGAGCCAGCCTACCACAACTAAGACCCAGTACAACCAAATAAATAAATATACTTTTTTAAATTAGCAAAATTAAAAAAAAAGAAAGAAAGTGAAAAGACAAGCCACAGACTGGAAGAAAATATCTGCAGTACAAATATTTGATAAAGGATCCATATATATAATTACCATATATATATCCATAATGGATCTATATATATATATAAGTATGTATAAATATATAATTCTTATAAATCAATAAGATAAAGACAGGTTTTTTTTTCTAAATGGGCAAAATACTTGAAGCACTTAGAAAAGAAGATATTCAAATGGCTAGTGAGCATGTAAAAAAATACGTTCAACATCATTAACCATTAGGGAAGTGCAACTTAAAAGCAAAAGGAAAGATTATCATACACCTCCTAGAATGGCTAAATTTAAGCGACTAATAATACCACTTGTTAGCTAAGATGTGAAGCAACTGGAACTCCCTCATACACTGCTGGTGGGAGTGTAAAATGGTACAAGCACTTTGGAGAGCTGTTTGGCTGTTCCTAATAAACTTAAATGTACACTTACCCTACGACCCAGCAATTCCATTCCTAGTTATATACCCAAGACCAAAAAAGGTTTGTAAAGGAATGGTCATAGTAGCTTTACTCATATTAGGCCCAAATTGGAAACAACCCAAATGTCCATCAACTGAAGAATGGACCAACGAATTGTGGTATATTCATACAGTGGAGTACTTCTCAGCAATGAAAAACATACTGCTGATACATAAAGTGACATGAATGAATCTCGAAAACATGTTTAGCAAAAGAAGCCACACGCGATAGATACTGCAAAACAGTATACGTATACTATAATAATAGGCAAAACTAATTTCTGGTGATAGAAACCAGAGTAGTGATTTCAGTAAAAACTGGAAAAAGGCACCAGGGAACTCTCTGGAGTGATGGAAATGCCCTATATCTTGATCTAGGTGATGATCACACAAGTGTATACATTTGTAAAAAATAATTGATTCCGTTAAGATTTGTGCATTTTCCTTAATGTAAATAATACCTCAAAATAAAATGCCTTTAAAAAAGTGAGGTATATTTCATATGTACTGTTATGGAACAATGCTCAAGATATGGTGCTAAGTAAATAAAACCAGATGCAGAACAATGTTTTGATTTCTTTTTCTAGAAAAGGATTATGCATATGCATGTATATCTGTGTAAGAATGAAATATCTCTAGAAGGACCATATCAGAAGTTGCCTCGGAGAACAAAAAAAAATTATAGTCAGGAAGTCTTATTTATCTGTGTTTTCCTTTTATACCTTTTGAATTTTGTATTATGCTCATGTATTATCTATTTAAATATTTTTTAACATTTTAATTATGTTAAGTGCAAAAGCAGAACATAAAATTATATATACAGTGAGACTGTAAAAATGCATTTTAAAAAAGGAAATGAAATAGCAAATGTAAAAGTGCTTGTTGGAATTGTAGTTATTTAAAAATCTTCCGTCTACTTTACTGTATTTTCTACATTTTCCATAAATATTTTACCTTTGTAATCTGAAAAGATAATAATTATTATTTTTTAATTAATTTATTTATTTTTGGCTGCCTTCCATCTTCATTGCAGTGGCTTCTCTTGTTGCGGAGCACGGGCTCCAGTAGTTGTGGCACGTGAGCTCAGTAGTTGTATCTCGTGGGCTCAGTAGTTGTGGCTTGCAGGCTCAGTAGTTGTGGCTCATGGGCTCTAAAGCACAGGCTCTGTAGTTGTGGCACACTGGCTTGATTGCTCCGCGGCACATGTGATCTTCCTGGACCAGGGATCAAGCCTGTTTCCCCTGCATTGGCAAGCAGATTCTTAACCACTGTGCCACCAGGGAAGTCCCAAGATAGTTATTTTAAAAAGAGAAAGTAAAAACACGCAAGAAAAGGATAAAAGGTGGATGCTGCTTTTTTCTGTTGTTCAAAAAAAGTAAGTGGCCTGGGAGGGATACATTAGGAGTTTGGGATTAACAGATATACACTACTATGGATAAAATAGATAAACAACAAGGACCTACTGTATAGCACAGGGAACTATATTCAATATCTTGTAATAACCTATAAGGGAAAAGAATCTGAAAAAGAATATATATATGTATATATTATATATAACTGATCACTTTGCTGTACACCTGAAACTAACACAACATTGTAAATCAACTATACTTCAATTAAAAAAACAAAACAACTAAGCGGTCAGATTTCCCCATCAGAGCCTGGGGAATGCCAGGCCCAGAGCGGGGGCCTGGACCAGAGGGCTTGGGTAGGTGCCAGCTGTCACCCTGCACAAAGTGGTGGCTTGTCTGGCAAAACCAGGGCTCCCAAGGCAAAGTGGGGACCTGTGGCAGATCTCACTTATCCTGAATGGCGAGGACACAGAGCAAGGCCCATTCTATCCCAGCTGTGAGCAGCCTAGCATGGATACAGGAAACTGTCTGAACACAGCCTTGAGAGTGAATATGAATACTTTCCATGTTGACTCCTCAAAGCATTATTGTCCCTACTCCATTGTCTCTATATTTACAGGCTCATAAGAAACTTGGGAAAATATCTTTAAAGCCCCTAATCCTGGATTTCAGCCCTCTTTTCTTAACCCTTAGCCTCATTGTACTTTCTGGGGTACACTCTGCCCCAGTTCAGCCCTCAGCTGGGATGCCACAGCTGAAGCCACAATAAACCCACCTCCAGCAGAGCCCTGGGCTCCCCCAGCTTCAGGAGCCGCCTTGTGTGGAAGCTGGAGAGTCTGTTCTCAAAGATGTCATGGGATGCCATCTTTGGGATGTCACGTGCAGTGGATTTATATTAAAAGAACCTAGTCACACTGGGGCAGGGAGATTACATATTGTCTCCGTTTTCTCTGTTATCATTAAATATATATATATAGAATATGATGCTATAAAGGGTCTCTGAACACAAAATTAGAATGTTGTTTCTTCCTCCTAAGTTCTCCTGTGCCCTCTAAAGGGGTTCAGGGGACGTGTCTGTTAAGGCACTAGCCACACATAAAGATAAGCAAGTCCCAAGGAATTCACAGCCCAACCAAGGGGAAGAGAGGGAAGATGGGAGAGACTGAGCCGCAGAACACAATTTCTTATAATTCCAGTGAGTCATGACAAAAGCAGTAAGGGAGATGATCCTTTTACATTCCTTGAGGAATGAGCAAGTGGAGGATTTCATTTGGGCTGGTAAGATTTTTTTCAAGCTGAGAAAGAAAGTGGAGGGAACTGCAAAGAACTAGGGAGTGGAGTAGGGAGAGTGGGAATAGGAGGGCAGTCATTCCTTCTCCTCACACCGGACAGAGAAACTGTCATACACTTTCAAAGGATACAATCATCACCCTTTAGTAGCTTTCTACAGTAGCTTTTGAAAACTTAATTTCAATACCCTCTAGCCAGTACAGAACCCTTGTAAGAAGGAAATAGATGGGAAAGCTGAGGTCCAGAGCTGCTAAAGGTATTTGATGTTAAGTCAATTTGATATTAAGTCACTCCAGCCTTAAGAGAGGGACACCCTTATCTCATAGGAGCTGAAGGGGAATTTGGTTCATTCTTCAAAATGGAAAATCATTAATGTTTCTTCGGACAATATACAAGAATTATAAACGATTTTTTCAAGCAATACAAAAAAACAGGACTTCATAAGTTTACTCCCAGGAGATAAATGTCATCAACAGATCTTTTCGGATTTGGGCTAAGCAGGTTCTTGACTATATGCAACAGAAACGGACTCTGGGTACCTTACATAGAAAAGGAACTTATTAGGAGGACGTTATAGAGTTCACAGCACCAGAGGGAAAGCAAACTCAGAAAGATGGGCAAGAATGAAGGGGAACTAGGCAACCAGGAACTCAGCCAAGGTCAGGATCCTGGACAGTCTAGTTAGGATGCCACTTCTGCTGCCAGTGGACATGGCACGGCTGCCATCACCGCCCCTGAGGCTCTGGATTGGCACAGCCACCACCGGCAGCCAACTAAGTTCTAAAACGTTCCTGCTTCTGGATTCTAAATCCAATTGGCCAAGTTAAGGACACACATTTTCACTCTGGCTGCCAGAAGCCTGGAGAGTGAGCGTGTCTACCTTGGGGCACAGCTCTGCTGTCACCCAGTCCCATGCAATGTCGAGTCTCTCAAGAAACGGAGTCAATCAGATGGCCGAGGGCAAATAAATGGCAAATATTCATTACATGTGTATTCATTCAGCTTTTCTGTTTGTGTATAAGTTGGATTTTATTATACACACTATTCGGCAAGTAGATTTTTGTTTTTGTTTCTTTAGGACAGTACATCTTTTCATGCCAATGCAATAAATTCCCCCCTAAATTCCTGCACAGTATTTATTGTATAGATATTGTCAGTATTTATTTAATCAAGTTTCACTCAATGGACATTTATTTTTATTCTTTACTATTAAAAACCACACAGCTGAGAGCATCCTTGACTAACTGGCACTCGTCCTAGTAGCCCGTTAGGATAAATTTCCAAAAGTGCAATTGTTGAGCAAATGGCATATAAAATTTTATCTGTCGCCAGATTGACCTGAAGAAACATTACCCTTTTACACCTTCACTAAAACTTATGAGAAAGTCCAAAAGGGATTGTCTCTTTCACTGATCTGATTCTAATCTACACGTTAAAAGGAACCATGCCCCCAAGTAGCGTTTAAAGTAGGAGAGGGAGATGGAAGCGGAACTTTCTGTGCAGATTTCTCGGTGGCTCTAGCTACGTGTAACGCCAAGGAATCAGGTGGGGCGCACTTCCTAGCGGCGATTCGCGCTTGGGGCACCTGGGCCTTGAACGGCTGTCCCTCGACGTGCCAGTCAGCTTCCCTCCCCGCTCGGCCAAAAATAACCTCCCCGGGGTAGTCGCTGTGTAAGTAAATAAATAAACAATACGAAGCCCAGGATGCGAGCGCCGAGCCTCCTGCTAGGGGTCTATGGGTCGGAGTCGGCCTTCTCCGGTCCAACATTGCGGGCCTAGCCCCGCTAAGGCCGACCCCGCCAGCCTGCCGCCCCCCCCCACCCCACCCCCCGGGCTTCCTCAAACCCGGTGAGGACCCCTGGAGGAGAGCAGGGAGAGAGGCAGCAAGAAATGACACCCTGGGACCGGGATGGTATAGGACGCCGGGGACGCTGAAGCCCTCGTTGCTCCGCTCCTGCCCGCCAGTTCGGCTTGGGGACCAGAGCCCAGGACCCAGAGCCGGTAAACCCGGCATCCACTGCCGTTTTCGAAAGGCAGCCCGGCGCGCCCGCTATGTGACTTGAGGAGGCTCCCGGCCGCCAAAAGTAGCGAGCGGGTCCCATGGTGTAATGGTTAGCACTCTGGACTTTGAATCCAGCGATCCGAGTTCAAATCTCGGTGGGACCTCTCCAAAACCTTTTGGTTCTACAATTCCTATTTTGGAGGCCCCTGGCGGCAGTGGCCATCTCCGGCTGTTCCGGTGCCCCCCCGTGACCTACCTGACCGCGATTTAGGGTCCCTCCCTCTTTCTCAAGATGCTTTCATTTCAGAGCCTGCTTGAAGGTCGCGGTGCGCATGCGCGAGACTCAGGGCGGAAAAGTAAGTGTCTGTGGGAGCTGGAGCGTGACTTTAGCTTGCCGGGGACGGCCGAAGGTGCCCGAGGGATCCCGAGGATTCCGCTTCGGGCGGGGAACAGTGGCAGCCTTCTGGTCTAGGAAACGCCACCGCCACCGCCACCCCCACCCCCGCCCCGCAAGCTGCCGGGAATGCTTCTCCCCATTGGCTAACATGCAGAAGGGCCAAACACTTCTGCTCTGGAAACAGCGAACGAAATAGCCATAGGGAGCCGAGGGGAGCGGGAGGGAATAGCCGACTGCGGAGGAGGGCGTGTGTTTGGGGGTCCGTCCGCCCGGAAGTCGGCCAGATACTGACGTGTGTCTGTCTGGGTTGTCCGGTACTCGGGCAGTAGACTGCGAGGTTGTCTTTCAGTTGGAAAAAAAAATCCCTTAGTCAAGGAATCCACTCTTCAATCCGTTTCAGCAGGTCAGGGTATCTCTGGCGACGGTTTCTCGCCGTATCGATGGGCTATTTCTCCCGAGCAGACGATGGGAATCTCTATGGGGTTCACCCGCAGGGCTGAGCGAATCTCTTTTGGCGAATTTGTCCAGGGTCGCTGATTTGGGTGCTGACCAAGCGCACGTGATTTGCAGGAAAGGTTCTACCTCTGGGGTAGCGGGGAAGAGACGTACACGGAGTATTGTCTTCTTTGGATTGGTATCTGGGTTTTGAGAGCTGTCTGTCTCTCGGGGACAAGTGACGAGGGAGCCCGCTCACGCATTTGTGATCCCCCTACAGGGTGACTGGCACTGTGGTTATACGGCCCCGCGCCTTGGGAGGATGCCGTGGAAACAGAACCCTCGCTCTGCTCTCCCCAACTCTCTCCTGAGCACCCTTCCTCCCCACTCCACCCCACACACTCCTTAAACATTTGAATGAATTTGTGTGTATGAGCGATCCCAGCTTCAAAAATACCTAAACATGAGACGTGGGAGGACTTGCACTAACAGATATTAAAGCTTATTATCAACTATTAACTGTAGGAATTAAGACAGTGTGGTACTGGTGAAAAGAAAGACAAACATACCAATGGAACAGAATGGAGAGCCCAGATAGAGCCGCACACATACTTGGACCAGTGATTTATGACAAATATAGCACAACAGAACAGTGGGGAAAAGGACCTTTTTTTCAATAAATTATTCTGGGACAATCGAGTGTCCATATGGAAAAATATGAAATCAAATTCCTCCCAGTTTTCACTAACACAGCAATACATTGCATGTGAATTATAGACCTTTATGTGAAAAAAAGAAAAAAAAGAGCAATAAAACTTTGGAAGACAACATAGAATATCTTCATGACCTCAGGGCAGGGAAAGTCTTCTTAAGCAAGACACAAAAGGTTCTGAAAGTTTGATATATGTCACCATATTAATATGATATTCTATGTTTTTCTTATCAGAAGACCCCAAAAAGGAAATGAAAAGTAAGCCATAGAATAGGAAAAGATATTTGTAATGCATAACTGACAACTTGTATCCAGAGTATATTAAAAGCTCCTAAAATTCAGTAAGAAAAAAGACAAACAACCTAATGGAAAATAACAAAAGACTTGGACTGGTACTTCATAAAAAAAAAGGAAATCGAGAATAACCGGTACACGTGAAAAGATGCAACACATCAGTCATCAGGAAAATGCAAATTAAAAGCTCAATGAGATGCCATTGAGATACCACTCACCAGAATGACAATGCTGAATGTTATTGAGAATATGGAATAATGTGAATTCTCAAAGGAGCGTAAATTGGTGGAAAGCAGTTTGAGATCTACTAAAGTTGAAGATATCATACCCTATGATCTAGCAATTTCACTCTTGTACATATACCCACAGAAATGTGTGCTTTTGTGCACTTAGAGACATGTGTAAGAGTTTTGGGCAACATAATAGCCAAAAATTGGAACTCAAATGTCCACCTACAGTAGAATGGATAAATAATTTGCAGTAAGGCCACACGATGGAATATTACACAGCAACAAAACAAATGGACAACTACATGCAACGAAATGGGTGAATTTTTTTTTTTAAGTATTGAACAGAAGAAGGTAGATACAAAAGGATAAATGATAAATTATTCCATTTGTATAAAGTTTCTTGGGACTTCCCTGGTGGCGCAGTGGTTAAGAATCTGCCTGCCAATGCAGGGGTCACAGTTTTGAGCACTGGTCCAGGAAGATCCCACATCCCACGTGCCGCAGAGAGCCACAACTACTGAGCCTGCGCTCTAGAGCCCGTGAGCCACAACTGCTGAAGCCCGCGCACCTACAGCCCGTTCTCTGCAACAAGAGAAGCCACCACAATGAGAAGCCCGCGCACTGCAACAAAGAGTAGCCCCCCCTCCGCCCCCGCTGCAACTAGAGAAAGCCTGCACTTAGCAATGAAGACCCAAAGCAGCCAAAAATAAAATAAATAAATTAATTAATTTAAAAAAAAAGTTTCTAAACAGGCAAAACTAACTACTGTATATTGTCTAGAGCTGCAAACTTAGATGGTAAAATTATCCAGCAAAGCAAAGGAGTAATTCACATATAAGTGAGGATATGGAATACTTTGGGGAAGAGAGAGGGCCATGATTGGAAAGGGGCCAGCAACAGTCTTCCAGGGGTACTGGTACTATTGTATTTCTTGTCCTTGAGTGGAGGTTACATTGATTGTTCACTTTACAAAATTTTGTTAAAGTGCGCATTATGTTGTATGCACTATTCTGAATGTCAATTTAAAAAGTCAAAAAGTGATAAACAACAAGGTCCTACTGTATAGCCCAGGGAACTATATTTAATATTCTGTGATAAACCATAATGGAAAAGAATACGAAAAAGAATGTATATATGTGTGTGTGTGTGTGTGTGTGTGTGTGTGTGTAACTGAATCGCTTTGCTATACAGCAGAAATTAACACAACATTGTAAACAACTATACTTCAATAAGTTAAAAAACAAAACAGGGGCTTCCCTGGTGGCGCAGTGGTTGAGAGTCCGCCTGCCGATGCAGGGGACACGGGTTCGTGCCCCGGTCCGGGAAGATCCCACATGCCGCGGAGTGGCTGGGCCCGTGAGCCATGGCCGCTGAGCCTGCGCGTCCGGAGCCTGTGCTCCGCGACGGGAGAGGCCACAGCAGTGAGAGGCCCGCGTACAGCAAAAAAAGAAAAAAAAAAAAACACAAAAGAAAACAAAAACAAAAGTCAAAAAGTACCTGCCTAGAGACATGTTTCTGCCATGGTCACAGATGAGAAATCCGAGATCAAAAGTTGTCCACAGAGAGGGAGTCAGGTTAAAGATCCTCTATTCTGAGCCAGCAGAACCACATTCAGAGGATCAGGTTCAATTCTAGGGATCACACAAAGACACTGATAAATTTCATCCTGCCACTAACTGGGTGGGTGCATTTGGGTAAGCAATTTAAATGTTCTGAAATTGTAACTATGTGAGGTGATGGATGTGTTAACTAAACTTACTGTGGTAATCATTTGGCAATGTATACATGTATAGCAAATCATTATGTTGTACACCTAAAATTTATACAATGTTATATGTCAATTACATCTCACTAAAGCTGGAAAAAAAATTCTGCGCCTCATCTGTAAAATGACAATAACGGTGCCTTTTGCATGGCAGTGCTCTAAGACTTAATAAAATAGTAAGCAAAAAGTCCTTTTCTCTGTGTCCCATCCATGATAGGCTCAATAATGTTAACTGCTAGAAAGATAACCAGAATAATAAACACTGTGGAAAGTCAGATTCTTGAGAAAAAAACAAATGCTTATATGGGAAGGAAAATAAAACTTATAGAGCACTTGTTAGTTGTCAATTTATTTGCTTAGTTGTTCCTAGTCTTGGTTGCAACAGAGGCAGAGAACGAGGACTCGTGGGTGGAAGTTAGAGGGGCAAATGGGAAGAACTTTCTAACAGTCTGAGCTGTCCATCAATGGAACAGGCTTGAGAAATTTTGAGCTTCTGGTGCCTGGAAGTCTGGAGTCAGGGAGCTCAAAGGTCTTTGTCACATGGGGTGTAGGAAGATTTCTGCACTGAGATAGAGGTTGTGTTCCACAAAAGTTGCCCTGCCTTCTGCCCTGAGCTTTGATTTTTTTTTTGAATTTCTGAATTTTATTTTATATATTTTTTATACAGCAGGACCTTATTAGTCATCAATTTTATATACATCAGTGTATACATGTCAATCCCAATCTCCCAATTCATCACACCACCATCCCCACCCCCCTGCCACTTTCCCCCCTTGGTGTCCATACGTTTGTTCTCTACATCTGTGTCTCAATTTCTGCCCTGCAAACCGGTTCATCTGTACCATTTTTCTAGGTTCCACATATATGCGTTAATATACAATATTTGTTTTTCTCTTTCTGACTTACTTCACTCTGTAGGACAGTCTCTAGATCCATCCACGTCTCTACAAATGACCCAATTTCGTTCCTTTTTATGGCTGAGTAATACTCCATTGTATATATGTACCATATCTTCTTTATCCATTTGTCTGTTGATGGGCATTTAGGTTGCTTCCATGACCTGGCTATTGTAAATAGTGCTGCAATGAACATTGGGGTGCATGTGTCTTTTTGAATTATGGTTTTCTCTGAGCTTTGATTCTGCTGGGAATCCTCACGCCCACTGAGGACTTACTCCCCAGGACCTTTCTCATCATGTCTCCAGTGGCTTTCACCATGTTTTGCTTGTTTGTTTGTATGAAGATCCTCAGTAAGATATCGTTTTACATCACAAACCAGTTCACACATACACAAAACTGAAATAAAAGTTTGGGAAACAATAGTCACCTTTATTCTATGTAAATTGCACTCTGATATTTTCTATGTTTTTATTTTTTTAAAGCTGGTCTCGGGACTTTCCTGGTGGTCCAGTGGGTAAGACTCCACGCTCCCAATGCACGGGGCCCAGGTTTGACCCCTGTTCGGGAACTAGATCCTGCATGCATGCCGCAACTAAGAGTTTGCGCACCGCAACTAAAGATGCTGCCTGCCACAACTAAAGATCCCATGAGCTGCGACGAAGATCCCGTGTGCTGCAACTAAGGCCTGGCACAGCCAAAATAAATATAAATAAATAATAAAGAAAGAAATAAATACTAAAAAAAAATAAATCTGGTCACAACTACTAAAGTGATTTCACAACTACTCACTAATGGTTCTGAACCCACCACCATCCCCTCTTCCTTCCCCTCCTAGCTCAGCTTCTCTGAGACTTCTCTCTCTGACACCCCCCTCCACCTTTCCTCCCTTTTCCATCCCCAGTAGCTGAGGGGAGAACCTCTCCCTCCTCCTTGCCAGCAGTCTGAGGAGCCCCTACCATGGGTTTATTTCATGGAAGGGCCCCCAGGGACAGCATTGTCGGGAAGGTAGCGTCTGCAGGATGTTGTCCTTGCCTAGAATGACCAGCAGAGGGCAGAACACCAGGACCTCCAGGGAAGCCGGGTCTGTGCCTAGCCTGGCCCCTCCATTATGCTAGATTCCCAGGGCTGTCCACTCATTATCTTTGGTTTATTCATTTGTACATGACATAGTGTATATTCAATACACAATGCCTGGCGCATAGTAAGCCTATAAAGAGGAATCACTCAGTCATTCCACACCCATTTGTTGAGCACCTACTATGTTCTAGGTGCTGGAAATACAAAAATCAAAGATTTGTCCCCCGCCCTCAAGGAGCTTGAAACTTGACTAATAAACGAAGACTAAAGGAGAGTTTAAAATGAAAGGTTATAGGCTCAGGAGTACATGTAGACACCAAAGGTAAGTGAAGTCCAGCTAGGGAAGGTTAAAAAAAAGAAATCCAGACCAAAGCTCAGAACAGCATGAAGCGCTGTTGTAAGAAGAGGGAAAATGCGCTTGTGTAAAAATGTAAAAAGGGTAAAAAGCGCTTGTGTAAAAAGAGGGAGAATGTTTATATGTGTTGACTTGTATCTGCATAAAACATCTCTGAGAGCTCATGTGAGAAACAGTTAACGTCGGTTTCTCCAGGGAGGAATATAGGAGAAGAGGAGGGAGGCACTGTTCATGGTATGCCGTTTTACACTTCTTTCTTAAATTCTGAACTACCTAATTTTGAATGACCTATTCATTCAGTCATAAAGGAGAGAATCTGGGAAAGCTTTCCTAGAAGGGATGCTTCAGCCTAGTTGTGACCCTACATGAATTAGCTGGATACAGAAGGTGTCTCAAGCCCAGCACGAGCTGGTGGAGGAATTAAGAAAAGCTCCACTGATAGAGCCCTGGGGGCAGGTGGGGTGAGCAGTGGGGAGAGCTGAGGCCTCAGGGGTAAGCAGGGGTAAGCAGGACCCTTACTCATGGTGTGGGAAGGGCCTCGGTGCTCAACCCACAAGTCTTGACTTGGTCTTACAGGAGGTAAGCAAGGGAGCCACAGAGAAACACTGCAGCCAAGCGTTGGGGGTGGGAGTAGAGGGGCCAGATGAGGGGAGCTCAGTGGGAGGCTGTTGGAACAAAGGGATAGACAGATGAGTGTGTGAGCAGGGTAGAAGATAGAGTCTTGAGGAATTTGCATCTGATCAGACGGCATGGGGCAGTGGGCAGAGTCCTCGTCTCTTCTTGGCCTTTTTCTCCTTTCCTGGCCCCACTGGTTTGTTTCCTCAGCTCCGATGCTGCAGGTGATGTCACCCCCTTCACCCATTTCCGTGGTCTGGTAGAGAAAAGTCAGAGCGGCCAGGGGGACATTGAGACACTACTGCAGATAAGGTAAGGGGTCCCTGGAGAAAGAGAACCAGGCATGACTTTCTTGACGTAAGAGAGGCCATTTTTGGCCTAAGCCATTTGGTGATGTAAGCCTGGCCACAATGCTTACCCTTGAACAGGTCTCAGTAATGAAAGATTTTAAGGGAACAAAAGAATGCAAAAGCAAACAACTGTTATCAGGCGAGAGAAGTTATTGTACTATATCAAAGATAATATATCAGTTGTAAAGACTCCCAGTTTTGCCTCACTGGTAAAGATTAGCCTGAAGCACTCAACCACCAGATCAGCTGGAACCTAAGGGATGATGATGTGGACCTTTTCTGACCCTCATGACTTCAGTCAACTCAAGCTTGGACTCCTGTGGACCCTTCATGAATATGCACGTATCCTTAGCTTAAAACTTTCCCAATTTGATTGTTTGGGGAAAGATCCCTGGTGTTCTCCTTACTTGTTGTAAGTAATAATCCTTCTCCCGCTCTTTGGCTTGGTTGTGTCTTTTAGCTTGAAACCCACCAGGAGGCAGACTGGGTATTTCAGGTAACAAAGGTGAGCAGAAGAAACCACTGCTCTACCTGGAGCCCTGATAAGGGTTCAGAGTCCTGAGGAATGAAGGTGGGAGTCCACCCCTGGACCAAGAACTCCAGCCAAGAAGGAAGCCATAGCCCATGACCTACACCCGTGTGACTGTAGGCCCCATCTGTTTTTCCTTTCTTACTGATGGAGCCGTATGAAATATTCACACTTCCCCATTAAAAAAAAAAAAGTATTATATTTAAATGTTTCCTCTTCTTTTCCTGCTCTTAAGCAGAGTATATTGGGGTGGCTGAATTTATTATTTTTATTTTTATTTTTTTTTGCGGTACGCAGGCCTCTCACTGCTGTGGCCTCTCCCGTTGCGGAGCACAGGCTCCGGACGCGCAGGCTCAGCGGCCATGGCTCACGGGCCCAGCCGCCCCGCGGCATGTGGGATCCTCCCGGACCGGGGCACGATTCCGTGTCCCCTGCATCGGCAGGCGGACTCTCAACCACTGCGCCACCAGGGAAGCCCCTGAATTTATTATTGAGGTCACAGAATGGCATAGTGGGGTTACTATGGAATTGGGAAAGGAGTGGACAGTTCCCGGGAGATCCTGGATTCTGACCAGTGGCCCATGACCTCACCTGTAGGAGCAGGACACACCATAGGGCTGTGGCCCACTGGGGAGGGGCTGAGGGAGTTTGCAACTCAATGCATTATGTTAGGTTTGTTTTCAGATCAATGTATTATGTTAGGTTTGTTTTCAGATACTTGCTTTCAATTCTCTCTCTCACCCTCCAAGCCAGAAACTCGTCAGCATCCTTGACCACCCCCTGTCCCTCGCCTATCTCTCAATGAAATGTCAAGATCTGAAAACTTTATTTCGCAAAGAACTCCCCCTCTAGACTTATAGCCACTGCCCTGACCCACCTCTCCCCTGAGCTCACAATCATCTCCTTAACTCCCTCTCTGCCTCCACGCTTTCTCCTTTCCATCTTTTCAAAAGCTATTCCCTTCTAAATGCAAACATTACCAACCCACTCCCAGCAGATTCAGTGGTTTAGTATTGCAGACAAGACCCTCGGATGGTCTCCAACCCCACCTCTCCAGCAGCAGATCCTAAAAATCTAGGCCTTTCTCTTGACATTCCAACAACTGACCTGATGAGTGTTTGCATACAAACCCATGTTCTTTTTTTCTTCTTTTATCTATTCCTCTGTTCATACTGTCCCTTCAACCAGATTTGCCACCCATCCACCCTTTACAACTTAACCCCTTAGGACTCAGCTCCAAGTATCACCTACGTTTCGAGGTCTTTCCTGTCCTCCCTCCCGGGATGCAACGCAGCCCCTCAGTTGGATTTGGTAGCCCTTCCATGTGTCCCCCTCATACTTCACGCAGACCTCTCTGACATTGCACTGAATGCACTGCATCATGAACGTCTGTCTGTGGCCCCTTTAGACAGTAATCTTCTTGCTAACAAGGCCTAGGAATTAGTCTTCCCGACCTTAGCAGGATCCAGCCTCCCTCATGCTAATCAAAACCTAGCCTTCTGCGGCTTAAATACCCTCAGCAGCTTCCTATTGCAATGAGGGTCAAAAAGAAACTTCTTACCTGAGCTCACAGCAAGATCCTTTAGACTTGAGCTCGTCTTCCTCTCCAGCCCCATGTTTCACCCCTCCCAGGTCTGTCCTCACCCCCCACGCCCCCACTTGCCTGCAACAGTTCACTTTGACAGTTCACATTGCCCTGACTGTCCACCTGCTGAGTGTTCCTGCACCACCCTTGACTTTCTTTTCCCCACAGCAGCACTTACTGATTAAACTGTATCCCTGTTTCATGCCTTCTATGCTAAATTCCATGAAAATAAGAGCCATTTGAATTTAGCTCACTTTTCTATCCTAGCCCAGCATGGAACAGGCACTCAATAATATTCAATAAATCACGACAACATGACTTTACGAGCTCTTTTTGTCACCAGGCCATCTGGGGTGATCCAAATGACCAGGGGGACTTCCACAGGACTGGCCATGAGGTGGGGGGAAAGGACACCCCCGACTCCAGTCCTCAACCCGAAAGCTCTGAATGGGAATTCTGGCTCCTAGGCAGACAGTGGAGGGGGGAAATGGGAGGAGTAACTGTTTCCCAAGGACCGTCCCAGGTCTCAGGCAACTGCAGTCTTTTCAGACCCCACGAGTTTAGGTGTCCACTGCTGAGCCAGGGAAGCTTTCCTGGGAGTGTTTCCAAGTGGGGTCAGCAGTGACCAGGCAGGTGGTAATGGGAGAGAAGAGTTCAAAGCAGGACTGGGGAGTGGATTCCTGATGCACGCAGCCAGGCATCTCTACTCATTCTGTGACTAAGAGAAGGTGAACATCCACTGGTTCCCTGGGCGTCCCAGGATACTTGACTCTGGATAAGGAGGGGACTGAGGAGGGGCAGGCATTCAGGATGAGGGGCTCCAGTGCCATCAGCTTATCATACAACCGCCTTTTTCCTTGAAGGGATTCTTGTCCTCAGGGATGCCTTTGAGAAGAGGGTCGTTTCCCGCTTCGGCCTCCACGTAGTCCTTGATTTCCTTTCCTGTCTTAGAAATCTGCGGAAAGTAAAGTGTGCTCTAGCCCCTGTCTGTGGCTCGGGATTCATGACTTGTTCAGTCCCAAGAAAGCAGGCTTCTGGGCAGGGTGGGGATAGAGGCCGGAGAGGAGAAAGATGAGAGGCACAGGCAGGTGTGAGTACCTTGACCAGAACCGCAGAGCCTGACTCTTACCCTGAGGGACTTTTTGGCCAGGTCCAGCCCAGGGACAGGGCCGGACCCACTGAGCCCTCGAGGCTCTGAGGTTATCTCTTACACATCTTTGTGGGATCAAATCCTGGCCTCCTTCCACTTCCCATCCCATTCCAGAGGCACCTCCTGCTCTTTCTACTGTCCTGGAGAAGGCCCACCACCAGGCTGTCCATCACTTCCTCCTTCGTGTCCCGGCTCCATGAGGACCAGAAGGGGATGGAGAAGAGGAAGCAGGGAAGGGAATAGGAGGCTCACCGGAGCTCTTGGGTTCTTCACTTCCTTCTTCAGCTGCTCCACCTCCATCTTTAAAAGCTCCTTCTCACTGAGCTCCTGGGTCATCCTGCCCTGGAGAGACCAGGTCCTGGAAAGGATTCCACGGCTGGGATTGCAAATCCCCTGGGCTCCCCCAGCTCCCTCCTCTGTACTCCCCACACCTCAACTTCTACCCTCTTCCCTGCTCACCGTATATTCTCATCACTCACCGTAGATTCACTGCACCCCCACCCCCATCCCATTATGAGTCTAGCCTCCAGAGGAGAGGATGCTCCCAGCCTCATGGGGGAGGCACACCCAATCTTTGCCCTTTAGATAAGACCTGTCTATGGAGGAAAAGGGAATCAGAGCATGGAGAAGAGAGAGAAGAGTTTCTTTCAGTGAGGCAGATTTGGGAAGCAAAGTTATTGTTCCACCTAATGACACAGGTAGAAGTTTTCAGGAAACTCCAGGTCCTGTCAGAAGACAGAGTAGTTTAGTGACTAAGAGAAAGACTCTGGAATCTGCCAGCCTCCAACTCTGATCATGACTCTGCTGCTTCCAAGTTGTGTGGCCTTAGGCAAGTTGCTCATCCTCCTTGAGCCTTAGTTTGCCCATCTGCAAAATGGGTATAATAATGCTACCTACCTTATATGATTATCGTGAGTGCTAAGAAAATAATGCATGTAAAATATTTTAACACACTGCCTGGCACATAATGAACACGATACATTTATTATCATCATCATCCTCATCATCACTACTACAGGGTTATCAGGAAGGCCTGCCCAGTGCCTAACCCAATAACTCTAAGGCTAGCTCCCAGCCCAGTGCAACCTTAGCCCCTCTTACCTGCCAAGAAAGAACGTGCGCTTCAAGTCTTGTCCCCAGCCCAGACAAGATGGAGTTTGAGCCTCCTAGCTCCTCAGCAGCTGAAAGTCTTTGGATAAAGCAGATGGTTTGGAAGCCCAAATCTCTGATGCCTAAGCTGATCATAGGCTCAAGGTTCTAAGCCCATCCAGCAGCCTGAGCCTCCAAGACTGCCACCACTGCAGGCACCCTGCCCCCTGCGTCGGCCGCCCTCCTGTAGTGACCCCTCTGGCTTACAGCCCGCTTCCCTGTTCTCACCCTCCGGCCCTGATTGCTCCCCTTCCCCGGCCTTCTCTCCCAAGCCCTCTCCTCCCCCACCTCTGAGCCTGCTCTGAGGCTGTTCTTCCCAATGAGGCAATTCCTAGACAGGCTCCTAACTTCCCTCACCCGAGAAGCCTTGTGTTCCCATTTTGAGCCCCACCATTTCACCTTGCAAGGTTCTCCCAGCTCAATCTTCATTCACTCATTCGGTAAAAATGTACTCACTTAGGACGCTGTGCCTCTCAGCACTTGGGCCCATGGCCACACCTCTAACACCTGTGTCCCCACGTTTTTGCCTCCATGCCTCCCCTTGAGCCCCATGTGTGGGTCTCCCTCAGCAGTCCCCGAGCTCAGGGCCCACGTCCTGATCTCTCTCTTGGTCTCCTCCCAGGACCACCCAAGCGCTGTGCCATTTAACAGTCACTGAGCTCCTGCTCAGGCTGACGCCCGTCCAATGACAGGAAACCCTCTCAAGGAGCAGATGTTAAGGGACCGATGTGGTCAGTGAGGGATCCTCTTCTTTCTCCTGACTCTAGAATGAATGACAGACTCCCCAGTGGGAGGGGCCGGGAGGAGGCCCGGAGTCCATCCTAACTTCCCCAGCTCCAGGATCCAAGTCCCACTCACAGCTCTGAGCACTAAGAAATTGAGATCAGGACAGGACCCCGGAGGTCATCCGGTCTGAGTCTCCTCCTGTGAATGCAGGAACTGGAGCACAGACCTCCTGAGGCGGGCTCAGGGCTCCGGCCACCGCTGCCTCCTAAGACTGACCTGTTAATCTGGAATTTAAACTTAGTGCTTCTCAAAGCCAAGTCCTTCCTGTTGTCCCATCTGAGTCCCTTGTTCTGCGCTTAGTCAATTTCATCTTGTCCTGCCGCTATCAGGCACAGAGCATGTATGTACACCAGATCTTCATTGCAGGTAACCCTTCAGAGACTTGATAATGATTCTCAGGGCGCCTCTGGCTGTATCTTCCCGGTGTCCAGCATGGTTTCCCTGGCTGCTGCATCGGTTGTTTTCCACTGTCGCGGCACCACTGCCCTAGGGCCCCCAGCACAACCGGTCTCCGTATCCTCTCCACCCTCCAGTCCCCTGTCTCTTGGTGACTCATCCCCGAGCTTCCCAAGGAAGCCCCCACCCTCTGCCCTTTCCTCCCCTTCCATGAGTGGAAAATCCATCTCCACCCCCAGAGCAGGCCAGCCCCCTTCCTCCTGTCTCCCATCCCAGCCCCCGCTGCAGTTTCCTTTCCAGGCCCAGGGAGCAATCACAGCTGCCCCGACCTTGGCTTCCTCTGCTGGGAGGGATTGGGGGGCTGGGCCCCTGCAAGGGGCCCCCAGCTTCCCCCTTCCCCTGGGCAGGGGACAGAGAAGCACAGGCCCAGGGAGCGGGGACTAACTTCCTCTTGTGCCGGAATGAGCATGTCTGCCCTTTGCAAGTGGGTTTGGGTCTCTCAAGCAGAGGAAACCAAAAGCAGTGAGAGGGAGGGAAGGCGGAGCGACCAATCAAGGGCAGGGTGAGGCGCAAAACCAGCGGCTCCCCGGGGAGCCAGGCAGAGGCGGGGGGCCATGGCGGAGCTGCAGCAGCTGCAGGAGTTTGAGATCCCCACGGGCCGGGAGGCCCTGCAGGGCAACTACAGCTCCCTGCTGCGAGTCGCAGACTACTGCGAGGACAACTACGTGCAGGTAAGCAGAGCAGGCGCAGCCCCGGTGGCCCAGCCCCTCCAGGGGCCCGGACCCCGTCCTGACAGGTGCTCGGCCTGGGCCTTGGCTGATCTATCCTCCCACTCCAGGCCGGCTTCATCCCAGTCCCGCAAACTCTAACGCTGACTCGTGCTCTCCAAGCCCCCACTGTGCCCCTTCTCTCTCCCGGAGCCTCAGGCATGCCCGGCAGGCAGCGCTACCCCGTCCTGCTACAGGCCTCATCCTAGGCTCATCTCCCTCCTAGCCTTTCACTCAGATCCAGAGGCCCAAAGACTTATCCTCACACACCTGTTGATGCCATCATTCCATGTTCAGGCTGGCTCTGGGTGAGACTTCAGAAGAACTTCCCATTGTCATGAGCTTGAGATGGACGAGGGAAAGTTCTGCTCCTGAGATCTGAGGGAGAGCCGAGAGATGTCAGACTACGCTAGGTTAAAGAGATGGGGTCTGACTCAGAGGCAGGGAGATGGACAATAAGACTGCCGGGAACAGGCTACCGGCAAAAGATAAGGATGGTGGCATTTTAGAATAGTTTTCTAAATTGTGGGGTTGTCCCAGGACCGCAAGTCTGGAGCACGGGAAACTTAACAACGATTGAGCACCTCTGTTATTTCATTAACCTTTTTTTTTTTGCGGTACGCGGGCCTCTCACTGTTGTGGCCTCTCCCGTTGCGGAGCATAGGCTCCGGACGCGCAGGCCCAGCGGCCATGGCTCATGGGCCCAGCCGCTCCGCGGCATGTGGGATCTTCCCAGACTGGGGCACGAGCCCGTGTCCCCTGCATCGGCAGGCGGACTCTCAACCACTGTGCCACCAGGGAAGCCCTCACTAACCTTCTTAACCACCTTGTGAGACAGCATCATTATTCCAATTTCATAGATAAGGAAACAACAGTTCAGGGAGGTGAGGTGACTTGTCCAAGTCATACAGCTTGGCAATGGTAGAGCGGGCATCAGCCCAGGACTCCTGACTTCTGACGATGAGCCCTCTCCTCCCTGCCTTCCCCTCCCTGACATGCTGTATGACTTTAAGACAGTTATTTGCACTGGGACCTCCCGGCTCAGTAGGAGTGTGGAAAAAAATAATAATATAAGGAGCAAGTGCTTATGGGAAAATGGCAGATTAAAGAGAGTCAATGGTAACAAAAGTTAAGCCGCTTTGCTCTGCACCCAAACTGCTCTCATTGCCTCCTTCAGTCCTCACCCCAGTCTGTGAGGTGAGGACCACTCCTACTTCACAACCAGGAGGCTGAGCTTTGGAGAATTTAACTCACTTTCCCAAGGTCTCTAAGCTAGTGGTAGAATCTGAATTCGAACCGGCAACTCTGACTCCAGAGCAGCACCCCCAAACCTCTAGTTGAAAATGTTACCCCGCGTGTAGATATTGAGTGGCTGATTGTAGCTACTGCAGATGAGCCGGAATGTGGCTTGTGAACCAGCTCTATTCTCCAAGCCCTGGAAGGCATGCTCCTTCTATGGACTAGGATGGAGGCTGGCCTTCCCATTCCTTCAGTATCTTCTGCGCATCTCAAAGCACTTCCAGATGGGTTCTCGTTTGCACGCAGTGTGCACACAGAATTTGAGGTCGCAAAGAGCTGAGCCCAATTTCCAACTTCTGGACCTGAGACAAGTTTCCCCTCTGATTCTTTTTTTTTTGCGGTACGCGGGCCTCTCACTGTTGTGGCCTCTCCCGTTGCGGAGCACAGGCTCCGGATGCGCAGGCTCAGCGGCCATGACTCACGGGCCCAGCCGCTCCGCGGCATGTGGGATCTTCCCAGACCAGGGCACAAACCCATGTCCCCTGCATCGGCAGGCGGACTCTCGACCACTGCGCCACCAGGGAAGCCCTCCTCTCTGATTCTTATACCCTCCTTCTCGGTGGTCATATGGGTTAAATGTAATAATGTATTAAAGCATTTAGCCCAGTGCCTCCTCCTTAAGAAGGGCAGGATAAATGGCAGCTGTTACCGTTATCACCACCATCATCATCTTTCATCAGAAGGATGGAAGACACATACAGATATTAAAAGTCAATTCTAGTGAGGTGAAGCAGCCCTTGCACAGAGACACTCAGGGCATCGGAAGCCCTGACCCAGGCCAGAATCTGTAGATTTATGCTTCCTTCATGCAGAACACTAACTACTAGACCACACAACCAGGTACCTTTCCTGACTTCTCTGACGATCTTTGTCTGGGGAGCAAATGCTAAGGAAGGGTTTGGATGACTTCTCAGAACTGGTCTTAAACAAAGCCTGGTTCCCACACCCTCCCTCCCTCACCCCTCCCTCCACCCCAACCAGGTGTCAGGAAACCCATGGGGAATGGGGGAGGGCAGGCTGGGGTGAACGGCAGAGTTCTCCGTCAGGGTCCATTGGATTTGTAGACAGGGTGATTTGCATGATGAATAAGCAATCACCCATGAAGCTGGATCCCAGACCTTTGTCTCTCCAGACCTCACTTTCGATTAAGACCAAAGCCAGGGGTCAGTAGGCATCCAGGCTCTAGCCTCCCAGAGCTGGGCCCAAGCAGACATTTTTCCTGTTTGGACTGACAGGAAAAATCCAGTGATGAATTCCATATGCCAGTCCAGGGAGGGGACAGTATAGGAGAGGCCAGCTGAGACCAGAGAAGTAGTCACTGCTCCATTCTGGGCCTTCGTCCATCTCCTTGCCTACTAAAGGAAGGTCTTGGACTAGAATAAGACCTGCTATGATTTCCGGTTTGATTTCTTTGCCTTTTCAAGGCACTTGGTGACATATGTTGATGAGATGTAAATTAGATGCAAACGAGCAGCTCTTTCCCTCAGTTGGAACAGAAAGGCAGGGAGGAGCACCTGAGGGGAAAAGCATGGAGGGGGTGTGTGGGGCGGGGTGTGTGTGTGTGTGTGTGTGTGTGTGTGTGTGTGTGTGTGCTGTCCAGAAGGTTCTAGGCCTGCCCTTTGGCTCAAGCCTGGCTTGGGCTACACTGGAGGCACCCAGGTCTCTCTCAGCACCCTTCTCGGACAGCTTCTAGGTCTGTTCTCCACTGCAGGCCCAGAGGAGTACCTGAGAGCCCTTAGCAAGGAGACCTCAGCGTGCAGCCTTGCTGGTCACTCTGCTGGCCTCTCCCCAGACTTGCCATGGATTGGCCCGCTACCCTCCATGTCCCTGACCTGAGATGAGGAAGCTGTCTGGGGAAGCAAATGACCAGAGAAGCTTTGTCCCAACCCGCACAGTCCGATCTGGGACGGAAAAAAAACCCTCTTCTGTCTTCAGCCACTCCCTGCCCACCCCAACGCCACTGACTGGAAGTGTGGCCCTGGCCAGCACCTGGCACAGTGCCGGGCACGCAGCAGGAAGATGCCCAGCAAGTGTCTGGGTTTGCATTCAATCCGCTGAGTAACTCACAGACACATATTCGTTAAGTACCGTCTGTGTATTGGGCACTATTCCAGGACAGGATACAGAATATAACAGATGCGCTCCCTGCCCTCACAATGCTTACGTGTGTGTGTGTGTGTGTGTGTGTGTGTGAGTATAGATAATAAAGTACATAGATAAATAATTTCTGATCGTGCTAAGTGCTATGAAGAAAAGAGAACAGAGTAAATCTGATAGTGAGTCAATACAGAAGTGGGCTGGGGGAGATCTTAGGGTGGTGAGGGAAGGTGTCTCTGAAGCGCTGAGACTTAATAAGGATTCTAGAAAGAAATACAGCCAGTGCAAAGTCCTGAGGTAGAGGAACTCCCCTGGTGGCACAGTGGTTAAGAGCCCGCCTGCCAATGCAGGGGGAGATAGGTTCGATCCCTGATCCGGGAGGATCCCCTACGCCACGGAGCAGCTAAGCCCGTGCGCCACAACTACTGAACCTGTGCTCTAGAGCCCACGTGCCACGACTACTGAGGCCGTGTGCCACGACTACTGAAGCCTGCACACCTAGAGCCCGTGCTCCGCAACAAGAGAAGCCACCGCACTAGAAGTCCGTGCACCGCAATGAAGAGTAGCCCCTGCTCGCTGCAACTAGAGAAAGCCCGCACGCAGCAACAAAGATCCAACGCAGCCAAAAAAAAAAAAAGGCCTAAGGTAGAAACGATCTTAGCTTGATCAGGAAGAGAGACCCAATGGCCAGAGTGGCTTGAGGGGCGTGAGTGAGGGAGAGTGGAAGGCAATGAGGGTGAGAAAGAAAGCAGGAGCCAGCCTTGTGAGGCCCTATATAGGCCACGGTTAGAAGTAGCTTTATTCTCAGTGTGTTGGGAAGCTGTTGGAGGGAATGAGTGATTGAAATCACCCTTCCTGGGCCTCAGTTTCTTATCTATAAAATGGATCAGATTATCGCTTCCCAAACACCAGCTTGAAGACTGGAGATAAACCAGGAGCACAGGAGTCGCCTGAGGAACTTTTAGAGGTACAGATTCATTGGTCCCGCGCCCAGGGGATTCTGGTTAGAAGGTCTGGGATGGGGGCATGAGGTTGGCTGTTTGGTTTTCAAGTCTGAGAATATCTCTTCCAGCCAGTATTGACTTCCTCTTTCCTTTCTACCATTCACCCTTTAGCTCCCGCCCCCACCCCCCTCAAAAAATATCTTCAGGAGGATGGTGGAGCCAATCCTGTGTGACTATTTGAGCAGGGTGCCTTTTCCTTCCCTTGCACCCAGTCCTCAGGGCTGCAGATTCACTCTCCTGATGTCCCCTGAGTCCTTCTTACCACATCATTCTTACAGAAACCTCCTCAAACAGCTGAGGGTTGCCACTTCCTCCCAACTCAGCCCCCACATTTCCTATACCCCATCCCAGCCCAGCCCACCCAGCCGCGGCCCCAGTGGAATATGCTGGCCTCAGGCCAGGGCTGTGTGTATTTCAGGCCACAGACAAACGGAAGGCGCTGGAGGAGACCATGGCCTTCACCACCCAGGCCCTGGCCAGTGTGGCCTACCAGGTGGGCAACCTGGCTGGACACACTCTGCGTATGTTGGACCTTCAGGCGTCCGCCCTGAGGCAGGTGGAAGCCCGTGTGAGCACGCTGGGCCAGGTAAGGGCTGTGGGAAGGCTGCTCGCCTCAGACCCCAACTCTTCAGCCCCACCTGGACATCTTCTGCAGCAAAATTTCTTTCTTGCCTCCCTCCATGTCCAAATGCCCACCTGTATCACAGAAGGCTGGCACTCCCCAAACTTTTTGAGCCTTCTAGTCTTTGTGGCTGTGTCTCGGGGGTGAGCCTTGCTGCCCCATCGGACCAGGAACTCCCCGATGGCAGAACTTTATCTTTCTCTGAATTCTATCCTACATGGTAGAAAGCAGGCTCTCCCTATCACGGTGGCTGCATAGGACAGGAAAGAGGAAAATGGACCCTGTTTCCATATAAACACGGGTGGTGATTTTATAAATATCCCAGACTCAGAGTGCTTGCTTGGCAAGGTCATCCTCAGCCCTGGAAGCACTGCCACCACCACACAGCAACCCCAGCCCATCTAGCATACGCACTCTCCTTCCTTCCTGGATCCTTGGCCAAGGAATTGCCCCATAAACCACACGCACAGATCCAGTTACACATGGGTCTGGCCTGTGCATCTCTCCCATGTTCAGTGTGGGTGTGTCTTTTCCTCTCACCCCAGCAGATTGGAGTTCCCACCCTCTCAGTGCTGTAGGTTTCTCCACAGTACATTCCAAGAGGAAGTTAATTCACTTATATTATTGTCCCCCCAAAGGAAGGGCTGATCCAGCCACAATTCTCAGCCACCTCCACTTTATCTCCCTCTGCTCCCAAGCCAGCCCCGTCTCTTCCCAGCATCCCCAGGGATGTTGTGTTTTCTCTTCCTCGGTTCCTGCTCAGCTAATAATAACCCTTGCTCTCTTCCACCAGGAAGTTGCTCCAGAGTGGTTCCATTCTCAACTGGCAACCCTTTCCCCAAATGCTCTCTGCCCTTGGGGACAAAACTCACTCTTTCTCTGGACTTCCCTGCCTCCGATGATCCCTCCTCCCACCCCAAAGCCTTAAGGGGAAGGGTGCTGTGCAGAGGCTGCCCCACTGTCATCTCCAACCCTGTCTTTGCAGATGGTGAACATGCATATGGAGAAGGTGGCCCGAAGGGAGATCGGCACCTTAGCCACCGTCCAGCGGCTGCCCCCCAGCCAGAAAATTATCGCCCCTGAGAGCCTGCCTCCCCTCACGCCCTACTACAGGAGACCCCTCAACTTCGGTTGCCTGGATGACATCGGTCACGGGGTCAAGGTAGAGAGAGGGGCTCCTCCTCTTTCTCCAGAGCCCACCCTCTTCTCTTTTTTTTTTGGCTGTGTCACGCAGCATGCGAGATTTTAGTTCCCTGACCAGGGATCGAACCTGTGCCCCTTGCAGTGGAAGTGCGGAGTCTTAACCACTGGACCACCAGGGAAGTCCCCCCACCCTCTTCTGCCTCATGGCTCTCTTCTCTCTAGACCCTCAGTTTTCTTCCACAACCATGTTCTTGTCCCAAGCTGCAGTCCCTTTCCGTCCTCACTCCCTAAAGCCACCACCCTAAGTGGCTACCTTACTCCACAAGGCCTCCTTAGAGGAGTCCCTTCACCCCCTTCCTCCTTAAAAATTCTTCATGACCCCTCTCTTCATAACTGACCTTTACTCTGTATCACACGATCTGCTGTGAGTGACATCTGGGCACTCCACCCCTCCTTGTGGGTGGCGGGTGTGTGTGAAAGGGAAGAGGGGGGAGGGAGAATGTCAGGGTGTGTATGAGAATGGCGGGCCAGCCACATGAGATCGGCAACTTCCTCTGTCTGGAGGTTTGAGGTCACTGCACTGAACAGTCACCCCAGAGCTGCTGTTGGGTGGGAAGGGGCTGGGACGCAGCCACTCACAGGAGGACACGGTGAATGACTCTGGCATTTTCTTGACAACCCATGTCCTTCTGAGAGGTGGGAGAGGACACACACCCCCATCACATTTTGCTGATTACTTGTCCCCACACTCCAACATTCCAGACTAGATTGGACGTTCCCCTGCATCTAAATGGCCCCTTGCTATCCTTAACACGCCATCTCCCCCCAGAAAGAGAAAGCACACGCCCTCCTTCAGTCACCAGGCCTCCTCACCAGTAAGTTCTTCCTTCTGTCCAACTTCAATTCTTTATGCGTGGGCTCGAGTCCCTTTTTGTCTTGTCCCTTGTGAAGGATAGCAGAGGACATCAGCCCCCATGCACCCCCTCTAGGTAGGGGAAACCCTGTCACTAACAGAGGTGCTCTCTTGCATGTGGGTTTGCACCTTGTCACGGGTACACTAAATGTTCTGCTCCTCTCTGCCCCAAACTCCCCAAAGCCAGTTCCCCAGGCCTGCGAAAATGACAGGTGGGACATTTCTAAGTCAACCTCTACCTCCTCAGCCGCGCACTGGCGTTGGGGTTTCTCAGAGTCAGGGACCACCAAGCTGAGCGCTGAGACGCTTTTGCGAGCGGGTGGGGCTCAGCCGCTGAGGCTCTGCAGAGGAAGTGGCCTTCTGACCGTGCCTGTCTGAGCCTAGGCAGACTTGAGGCCTGGGATCCAGGCAGCGAGCAAGAGTGGGTGGGGCGGGGGTGGGAGAGGGGGGCTGGGAAGTGGAACCGGGAACTTGCTGTGTCCGCGCTCTCCCTCCCAGTTCTCGTCTGCCCCTCCCGCATTTCCTCTCTGGGATGAGGGGCCTAGTGCAGGCCACCCCCCGGTGTCAGCCCCGCCCCCTGTTCCCCCGCAGGATCTGAGCACACAGCTGTCGCGGACCGGGACCCTGTCTCGAAAGAGCATCAAGGCGCCTGCCACACCCGGCTCCACCACCCTGGGGTGAGGCCTCCCCGCAATTCACACCTGCGCCGCTCCATCCAGAAACCCTACTCCTCCATAGCCCCCTTCAAGCCGGGCGCCAAACTTCCTCCTCCGCCAGTTGCCACCTCCTCCCCGCACCGACCGCCTGCTCGCCTGATGCCTTCCCCTTGACGACACCCCTTCTCTCTGCCCACCCCCAGGAGAGCGCCCCGGATCCCCGAGCCAGTGCAGCTCCCCATGGTGCCGGACGGCAAACTCTCCGCCGCCTCCTCTGCCTCCTCCCTGGCCTCGGCCGGGTGAGCCGCACAGGTCCAGGTTGGGGGTGGTCGTGAAGGGCGGGGGCTTAAGAGGACTCAGGGTCACGGGGGCGGAGCTTATGACGGAAGGGGGCGGGGCCAGTTGGTTGCTGAGTTAGGAAGGTGTTCCCCCCCACGCCCCCAATCTAGCCGAGTGCCCGCTTTCTCTGGTCTTCAGCAGCGCCGAAGGTGTCGGTGGGGTCTCCACGACCCAGAAGCAGGCAGTACCCCCACCTCCACCCCCTCCACCTGCTGCCTCCGAAGGTTTCCTGCCGCCCCCTCCGCTGGGGGAACTGTACCTGCCCCCAACGGGTAAGGAGCTCTGCCCTCTCCTCCTAGCTCAACTTTGGGGTCGTTCTCACCTCCCAATACTTCTCCCCACCCTCACCCTTGTTGGGTCCAACTGGGTCTATGTCAGTGACCACTTTGTCCAAGGCAGGAGTACCGGGAAGAAAGGCAGCGGAGGGAATGAACTAACATAATTTAGCCCCCGCTTTCTCATCCATTTTCTCCCTTTTACTTAACCTCCTAGGATCTTCACACTCCCATTTAATAGATGAAGCTGAGCCTGAGAGGTTAAACTAAGTGCATTGGCTCACTCAGTCAAGTGGCAGAGTCTGACAGCCCTACAACTGTTCAATGTTACCGTATTTACTGAGCACCTACTACCTGCTAGAGGCATTGTGGGAGGACCAGGATGAACGGGGGCTGAAAGCAGATTGCAAAAAACGGGTAGATCCTGGGGCCCTGCTCTCCAACACTGAAGTTTCTTGGCCTGGAGGCAGTTGCCTGTGTGACACTTGCAGCCTTTCTGCTTTCCCTCCCAGCCCCAGAGCTGCCCATGCCCCTGGACCTGCCCCCTCCTCCACCCTTGGATGTAGATGATTTGGGGCTACCACCTCCGCCACCACCAGGCTTTGGGCCTGAAGAACCCAGCTGGGTCCCTGATGCATACTTGGAGAAAGGTACTTGACACCTGGGATTGAAAGGCACCAGATCCTGGGGTCAGGATTCCCCGCTCTTCTAGCCCAGAGCCATTCTCCCCTCCAGCTGCAAAGGGGTGAGGCTGTTGTTCCCCACACCCCCATAGAGAAGAGAAGCAGCCGGCCTGATATTGAATATTATCTCAGCTGGGGAGGAGTCCCGGGGCTTTGGAGAAGGCATCTCCTGCTCCACCCCCCACGTTGCTCCCTAGGGTCCAGTATGTGGGCTCCAGCATCCCTGTGGTGGGGCAGGAGGCACATCTCACGGCACCTTCTCCTCCCGCCCTGCAGTGGTGACACTGTACCCGTACACCCGCCAGAAGGACAACGAACTCTCCTTCTCTGAGGGCACCGTTATCTGCATCACCCGCCGCTACTCCGATGGCTGGTGTGAGGGTGTCTGCTCAGAGGGGTCTGGATTCTTCCCCGGGAACTATGTGGAACCCAGCTGCTGACAGTCCGGGCTCTCTGGGATGCTGACCCAAGCACAGCCTTGAGTGAGCCTCTTTTTCTGAGTCCCACACCGAAGCCAGCTCCACAGTCAAGACTGGACCAGGCCTGCACACCTCCTGGGCTGTGATCTGTGTCTGTTCCTTCTCCAGAGGCCTGCTGGAGACAGGAAAGAACTGGAAACCAAGGAGTTTGGTGACCTTATCCACAGGGGACCCTTACGCCATGCATGACAGGGTCTCCAGCTGCAAGCGCCAACTTTGAATAAAACTCTGATGCCCTGATTGCCCTGCAGGGCTGGGGAACCGAGGGACTGAAAGGCAGCCCACTTGTAAGGCTCCCGCTAATTGAGCGCCCCCGCCTGCCCTGAGCAGCGGTATCCCCCATCTCCTCGGTGCTCACTGAGCCCTCTGCGCTCGACCCCTGTGCCCCTCTGCAGAGACGGGCTGCACCCTGCTCTTTTGCCTGTTGCTTGCTTTGTTATGCATTTAGTTTTGGTTCCCCAAGCTGGGCACTCCTCCCAAGAGTGGGGACCAGCTCCCTCACTTAAGTGGGGCTCTCTGAGAGGAGAGATCACCTCGCCCTCATCCCTCAGGCTGCGGCGCAAGAGATCTCAGCCACCTTCACCTCCTTTCTCTTTTTCTTTTTTTTTCTGTACGCGGGCCTCTCACTGTTGTGGCCTCTCCCGTTGCGGAGCACAGGCTCCGGACGCGCAGGCTCAGCGGCCATGGCTCACGGGCCCAGCCGCTCCGCGGCATGGGGGATCTTCCCGGACCGGGGCACGAACCCACGTTCCCTGCATCGGCAGGCGGACTCTCAACCACTGCACCACGAGGGAAGCCCCTTCACCTCCTTTATAGCTCTGAAACACCAAAAGAGGGAGGAGGGCCTTGGGTTTCCGCTGGCTCTGCTTTAAAACATCATGGCTTTCTGTTCCATACGGGAGAAGGGGGACTCAGAGGGCCCAGTCGGCGGGGCAACTTTGGTTAAGTCCCTGGTTTCTTGCTGCATAGACGAGGCTGGGGTGCGAGGAGGTATCTTCGGGGTCTGTGAGGTCCCTGGCTGGCCAGACCCGAGCCCCGGACAGTGTGCTACCTCATTCGACCACAAGGAGGTGTCTGTGCCCTCTGGCTTTTTTTCCTGTGGGGATGCTGACAGGGTTGGGGGGGGAAGGGAGGCCAGGAGTACAGTGTAGGGTCACAGTAGGTAAAACAAGATCTAGGCCTGGGACCTTCGGCAGAGAGCGCCACTCCTCTCCGCGGGGAGTCCGGTGCGGGGGAGGGGTGGTGGAGAGTGCAGGGCCTGGGTCCCCTTGACAGAAGACTGGGGGTGGGAGGTCATGCAGCCCAAGGTTTAACTAAACCTTTAGTTAAAGGTTTAGTTGGTTTAACTAAACCAACGCAGCGGGAGATGTTCTACCCCGCCAGGGAACCCCTTCCTCCCAGCTGGGAGGACCAGGTTTTTGGAAACGCTGCTGCCTGCTCAGGTATGCGCACCACCCGGGTGGGGCAGACTCCGGAATTTGCTTGCAGTGGAACTGGGGGAGGCAGCAGAGCTGGGTTAACTGCATAGACGGGGACAGCTCCGAACTCCCTCTTTCAGTCCCCAAATGGACGAACCTAGGATTCCGGAAATTCCCGGAGGATCATAACAAAGCGAAAGGGAAAGGGGGTAATAAAGCTAGGTGTGTCTTTCCCGACCCCCACCCCCTCACCCCCTCCCCGCCCGGGTGCCCCCTGCAGGCCCCGTCCTCAGCACGTCTTCAGCACCTGTTGCAGATGGAGGCGCACTTCGGTGGCGGTTTCCCAGGGCACCACCCTGGCGCAGAAGGAGCTGGGCTCGGCCTTCTGCGCCTCCTGGATAAGGCGGTGCATGGGGTAGCCCCGGCGCGGGAAGGCCACGTCGCCTCCTGCCAGCACCCCCATGGGGCAGAAGTCGTTGGCGCCGTCGCCCACGTAGAACAGGCGCTCGAAGTGCACGCCGTCGTGGGCCCGCTCGCGCAGGTAGTCGCTGAGCACCTTGTGCTTGCACATGTTGGCGGGGCAGCGAGCGCAGCTGTGCGCGTGGAAGGGCCGCAGCGCCAGCAGCCCCCGAGCGTCGGGCCCCGACGGGTTGCTGAAGATGCGGCGGAACAGGCCGTGGTGGCCGGCGGCGCGCAGCGCACTCTCCACGCCAAAGGTGTTGGCGTCTGAGATAAGAATAACCTCAAAGCAGGCGCCCTGCTTGGCCACAAACTGCAGCAGCTCGCCCATGCCGGGCGACAGGGGGATGGCCTCGTAGATGGCGCGCAGGTCCCGGGGCCGCACGCCCTGCTCGCCCAGGTACTGGAAGACGCGCTGCATGTACTCGTTGTAGAAGCCCTCGCGGTAGGTGGCACGCAGGCTCTCAGGCAGCCGCTGGCCCGGCGCGGCGCGCACGATGGAGTCATCGCTGTTTTCATCCACGATAGTCTCGTCAAAGTCGAAGGTCAGGAGGAAGCGCGGTGCACCCTGCGCAGCCATCCCGCCGTCCTGGGAGCAGGGGAGAGAGGAGGGAGCAAGCGAGAGGGGGCGCGGCGGGAGCCGGCCAGGGAGAGGCTGGTTAGCGGGCCTCGGCCAGAGGCGCTGGCACATCCAAGACCTGAGGAGGACCCAAGGCTGGTTAAGCAACGCTGTCCTCACCCCCAGCCTTCCCCGCCCACCCCCTTGCACCTCTCGGTTAACTGCGCTGGGGTTAATCCTCAGGGGACCATCCTCCTCGTGAACCCAGAAGGGCTTCTTTGACACCTGCTTCTTCTACTCTCATCCGGGGCTATGGGGGCTTAACGAGGGTCAGCTTAAAGGAGTGGCAGAGTGGCTTCCAAGGGGGCGCTCCTTTGGGGAGGTTTCTGGACTATTCTGGAGACTTCCAGTGACCCCAGCTGTCCATTGGATACAGGGAGGGTGGGAGGGACTCTCTACTCCCTCTTCCCTAACATAGTTAAGGAAAACCACCCGTTCACCCAAATGCAGCAGCCTCCTCGTTCCCCTTTTTGGCCATGCACAGCCAACGGCTTGTGGGGCTGGTGGACAGGAGGAGCCAGGGAAGACTTGCTAGCACCACCCAAAGCATGTGGGCGATCAGTGCCAGGCCTGGAGAGGTAGGGGCCTGGGCTTCTGCACTGGCCAGAGAATTGGATTTTAGCTCTTGGAAGAGCCAGGTAGGTGGATTGACTATCCCAAATCCAGGCAGGCTCTCTGTGAGCTGCCTCCAGCCAGTGGCACTGGGCAGGGGTCCGAGGATGGGACACAACTTCTCGGGGGAGTTTTAGGGCCCTGTGCTGGCAGCTCATCACTAATCACTTGCCAATTCCCTGGGAGGAACTTGTCAGCAGGTGGGGTTTCTGCGAGAGTCCGAAGCAAGCGGGCAGCAGGAGAAGCAGTGGGGCTTGGGGAAGTCGGAGCCTCCCACACCAGGCCACGACATACCTGGGAGACAGGTAAGGGAGAGGAAAGAGAGCAGCAGTGGCTGAAAAGGCAGAGGAGGCAGCAGGTAGTGGGGACATGGGTGGGGGGGGGGATGAGGCAGGAGTGGGGAAGAAGGGGGCTAGAGGAGGAAGTCGTGCCGGGGCCACGGGGAGGAAGGAACATGAAGTCAAGACCCTGGGTTAACCATGTTGCGGGGGGCGGGTGGGAAACACAAGGGAGAGGATGGGAGGCAACAGGGCAAGTGTGAGGGCGCGAAGGCAAGCAAATGGAGAGCAGAAGCCCTCTGCAGCCTGGCCCTGCCTCTCTGCCTGCCAGCAGCTTTATGTGACAGAGGGGCAGCGAGCAGATTACGTACAGCTTCAGAATATCCACCATGCTGCCTTTCTGCCTCTCAACCCCCCACCCCAGTTAGTTGAGACAGAGCCACTCCTCTTTCTGGTTTCTTCCTAACTCCCTTTCCAATATTCCTGTGATGTTTATGGCCTGGTACATCCTGTAAACAGAAGGCCAAGCTCCTGATTTCCAAACTGGGATTTGAACCTGCTGTCTGCCTCCCTAAGAGAATTGTCCCTTTGACTTCCATCCCTAGAGTCACTCTCTGGTCTCACCAACATCTATCTGTGAGTTTCAGTGGCCCACGATCCCTGGAGTGGAGGATGTAAAGCATCAGGGCCCCACCCCTGGGATGGAAGCTTCCAGGGATTAGTGGAGGCGCAGTAGAGGTGAGGGCAGGCTTAAAAGGGGCTGGATAGGGCTCCTCCCTCCCCATGATGGGAACATGGGAGCTGAGGCCTCATCCTAAGAGACCCCTGGAGGGACCCACTTACCCTAGATAGGCATCGGAGGCCAGCAACTGGAAAACACCCACTCATGGTCAGTACATCACCCTGGGCACCACCTGTAGGGACTGTTGGCCTCCAGCTGTCGTCCAGAGCTCCTAACAACCACACAAGGTCCGTTTGAGGGTCCCAGTCAGGTGGCTTTGTTTCCTTGTCCTAACCCCTCTCCTGAGCCCCAGGAACCACTCAGTAAAAACAGCCCCTCAGATAGGCCAAGGACCACAAAGCCCTTGCTGGGCACCCTCTTAACAATCCCCTACGACGCTGGAAAGGTTACAGATGATATTATTGGAGACCTAGAAAGTTTAACCAACTTGTGCAGACATCACCCACTGTATGTGGCAGAGATCTCAAAAACAGATCTCAGAGTCTGAGACCAGTGCTTTTTTCTCTGTATGGTCATTGCCCCATTCTTGTGTACGGCACATCATAGTTTACAAATCATCTTCGCTCACATTCTCTCCCTGCTCATCACAATCCCATGAATTCAGCAGATGAGAAGGGCTCAGAGATTAAATAACTTGCCCAAGGCTATGATGGTTCCATGGCACAGAGCCTGGTTCATGAAAACCTGGCCACAGCCTTGCCTGCCCTCTGCCCTCAAAGGGGAAGGGGCAGATGACCAGGCTCACTGCACCACAGCTGGAAGGCCGGGACCCCTGGGCACCACAGGTGATCTGGGACTGTCTTCCTCCCTGGTGCTTCTAGAGGCTGGCAGTCAGCAGGAGTCGGGTTGAAATTTCTGCCGGACTTTGCTATGTAACTTTGGGGACAGGGTTTGGCTTCGTGGGGGGCTTCACCAGTGCAGCTACAAACCCACAACTCCAGTGCCTCCCCTCCATCCTGGGGTTAAATGAGAGACTAGATGCAGCTGGGACAGGTCTGGAAAGCTACTGTGAGCCAGGAGACTAGACAGGCTAAGGAGCAAAGGAGCAAAGGTCTGGCTGGCTGCTTCCCTCTGGTGGTGAGAGTGGGTGACACTGGGTACCCCTCTGACTTTGTCAAGTTGACTCTCCCCAGAGCATCCCAGGACAGCATGGAGAAGCTGTAGCCCTCAAGACAGAGACTGGGATATCCCAGGAGGGAGGGGCTCTCTCGCTCTCCATTTGAGGTACCCCATCCCTCCCCACTCCCTGACCACACATGCGTTAAACCCTTTTGCTAGGGATGGGATGTGGGTTTCAGCCTTTTCCCTAAGAACTTGTAATCTAGGAATTGAAGAGACACAGTTCAAGAAGATGGGAGAGGGCTTCCCTGGTGGTGCAGTGGTTGAGAGTCTGCCTGCTTATGCAGGGGACACGGGTTCGTGCCCCGGTCTGGGAAGATCCCACATGCCACAGAGCGGCTAGGCCCGTGAGCCATGGCCGCTGAGCCTGCGCGTCCGGAGCCTGTGCTCCGCAACAGGAGAGGCCACAACAGTGATAGGCCCGTGTACCGCAAAAAAAAAAAAGAAAGAAAAAGAAAATGGGAGAGAAGGGGAGGGAGGCATGTGAGATGAAGGAAGGGCACGTTTAGGGGGTTAGAGGTGGGAGGGCTGTCCCCAGGCCCCATCTAGAGGGAGTTTCAGCCTTCCAGAATCCTGGCTGATATCACATGTTCCCCAGGGGCCAGGCAAATCCAAAGAGAAAAGGTCAAGGGATGCCACTCCCCTTGTAAAAGCAAACATGGACAGACATGCGCCGGGCAGATACAAAGCTAAAAAAGGGTCTCCAGGAGCCACCCAGAAGCCAACTTTCACTGCCCTTGGTGCTTTTTCTTTTCTTTTCTTTTTTAAATTTGGTGGAATAGTCTACTGGGTTTTAATCATGTTCAAAACTTCTCATAGCAAAAGAAATAGTTACATTTTTTTCATCTAATACTAGTATTTAGGGAAATCAGTTAAACATTTATTTGGTGAGTTGCCCTTGTTTTAGTCCCCACAGCAGAAAGCAAGGCATCCTGGGTTTCTCCCCTCGAAACTGAGAAGGCCATGCTGTGATACCCACCCCTACCCCAGAGTAGTCAGAGGGACCCCAGGCCCCGCTTGGATCTGCCTCCTGTGACATTCAAAAAGGTACTCACCTCTGCTAGCTTTGTCCTGAGTGATCAAAACCTTTTGTGGTCACCAAAAAGGGTCCCTCAGAGGACAGGGGGACAGGACCTCTGAGCTTCTCCTGCAGGCTAGAGTAGAGAGAGAAGGGTTTCATCAGGCTGGCAGGGAGTCCACGTTCTAGTCCTACCTAAAAGCACTGCTTCTCTCCTCCCCCCTCCCCCCTCCCCACCCACCCCGTTCACCTTTTTACACAAGTGCTGCTACATTACATCTATGGGAATAGGGTGCGAGGACACCTGGGGATGAGGGAGGGAAACAAGAATAGGCCCTAAGTTTGAAAGGCCCCTCTTAATGGATGGATGGAGTTTTAGCAGCTTTAACGGTTTTCTATGAGAAACGTGCAGGATAAGGATGTGGTGGGGGCAAGGACCCCAGAGATACTATAGTAACGCATCCTCTTAGTATCAACCACTAGAAACCAGATTCCACCACTAGGCTGGAGTTCTCTCCCTCCCCCAGACAGCACTCCCAACTTCGTCATGGTCTATTCCTCACTCACCACCACCAGCAGTGAATAGGAAAGGCCCAGAGAGGTCAAGCTAACATCCTGGGTCACACAGCATCAGAATCAAGATTAGAACTCAGGGGTCTCTACTGCCTCTTGGGAAAACTGCAGCCAGAACTTTCCCTATTGCCCCCCTGGGTTGTGAGCTTGCAGTCCTGACTAGCTGGGTTGAAGTCGTGGAGCTCTCGTGCCAGTGAGGAAGCTGAGACCCTGAGTCACCTCTGGTCTCGCCCTGCCTGGGTGGACAAGCTCGGAGGGGATCGTCAATGGGCAAGGAGGTGGCAGCTGACGGTGGAGTTGGGGGAGAGATATTTTTAGAGGTGGCTGGAAAGCAGGCACTCTGGCACACCCCCAGGTGGCGGGTGCTTCGCTCCAGTGAGGGGCGGCGGGCGGGCAGCTCGGGAGTCGAGGGGACTCGTGGGTGGCAGGGAGCAAGGGAGCACGGATTCCTAAGCCTTGTCCGAGTCGGGGACGGACCTAAACCCGGACAGCCCGTTCCTGGGGTAGGAGAAGGGGGACTCATTCCTCCGCCCCGGAGACTCCCCCAATGACACGCGCGTGAAAGAGCGCTCTCAGACTCAGCGCAGCCGCCACCCCACACTGGGACCCCAGCACTCCCCACCTTGGGAAACCCAGGACTCACGTGGGGAGCGGTGGCTGCAGACGTCTGTCCCGGCTGAGTTTGGAGTGTAAAGAGTGGGGAGAGGGGCTAGCTGAGGTATTTGGGCGCAGGATGGAGCAAGGGCTGCTTACGGGAATTGAAGGGGACGCGGTGTCTTATCCGCCCCCGGATTTCTTGGGCTCCGGCTCTCACGAGTCCCTCCACTCCCGAGGGGCCGTGGATGATGTGCATCTGGACCGCTCTCTCCACTTGCCCCCCATCCCCACCCCGGGCCGCCGCCGCGTCCCCTTTAAATACCCGGGAGCCTGAGCCGGAGCCCAAGCCGCGGTTGGCGCTGCGGCTGCCGCAGCACCCGGGCCCACCGCAGTCCCCGCACGTCACAAGCGGCTGTCCAATCACAGTGGCGCCGGAGAACACTAAGGGGGCGGGCCTCCGCAGGCCACGCCTCCCGGCTGCCCCGGAGGCTCCCGGAGCGCAAGCGAAGGTGGGATTGGGAGCTGCGGGAAAGGGTAGGAGAGTGGAGGTGGAACGCGTCCCTTCAGAGGGGCTTGGGTGGGGGGCACCCTCATTAGAGCGGCTGCGGGCCTCTACGTAAGTCCCGAGCACACACCTGGAGGTGCTCGGGCTGTGGACTTTCTCCACCGCCGCCTCCAGAGCTCTGATCCCGGAGATTTGCAGAAATGCACCCTCATCTCCAGCCCTTATTCCGTTCTGCTCTCCTAAGCCCAAGAGCAGGGATCGGTTGACCCCGCCGAGGAAAAGCAATTCCTCTCCCACGTGCGCATAGCTAGGTGCCCTCTGCCCTCCAGGCAGAGTCACTGCGCCCCGCTCCTTGGGACCCTTGCTCCCGTTACAGGTCACAGGGGGTTGCCGACTTTCCCACTCCCCTACCCTGTAAACACTAAGTTGGGGACCAAACTCTCTGCCCCTTTGCAAGTAGTGTGGTAAATAAAAAACCCACTTTCTCCTCGCTCGCTGAGTCCTTTCCTAGCCACACCCGCCCCACCCTTATGCCCTCCCACCCTGGTGGTGAGGAGGAGAGAAGATTATGTTTAGAGAGGAAAGAAACTTATTTACTGAGAACATACTATGAACCGGGTATCGTACTAGATCGCAGCACTTATGGTTGAATGTTGACAGCAGGAAAAATTGAGTTCAAACCCAGGCACACCTAACTCATGGGGGTCACAAAGGGGCTGTGTGGGTGGGGAGAAGGTGCGCAGCCCCAGGCCTGGGGCTAGTCTCCCTGGCTCCACTCTCTTCCGGGAGAAAAGAGGGCGCAAATGCAAAGGCCCTGAGTGATCTGGAGGCCAGTGGGACTGGAAACCAGAGGGAGCGAGGGTCAGCCAGGGAGTACCCTAATCTCTGTGCCAGGGGCTAGGGGTACATTGATGAATAGGACAAACGTGTGCCATGTTTCCATATATACAAAGGGGAAGCAAGGCTTTAAATCTGCAAACCTGACCCTTAAAACCCTTGCCAGTAACTCCCAGTGTCCCAGCTCCTTCAACTGGTTTGCTGCTCCACTTCATCTCACAGCCCAGTCTTCACGCCTCACCCTTTCCTCCTGCTCCCCTGCAGGGGGCCCTTTCCTTCTCAGGACCACACCCACCCCATTTGCTGAGCAAGTTCAGCCTGGACATCATCTCTTGCCCTGTTACACATCCTGCACTTCCTTTTATTATACTGATCACGTGTGTGCTAACAGAGCGCGTAGTAGGTGCTGTAAATGTAGGGGGTCCCTGGAGAAAGCGATCAGGCGTGGCTTTCTTGACACGAGAGAGGCCGTTTTGACCTAAGCCATGTCGTGATCTGATCCAGGCCACGGTGCTTATCGTTAACAGGTCTCAGTAATTCATGAGTTTAAGGAAAGTGAGGGAATGCAGGAAAAAAGGAAAAGCCGTCAAGAACCAATAGCTCAGCTGTAAAACAGAGTCCTGGATCCTCCTCAAGGGATCTGCATGACAATCTGATACATATCTTTGAGTTCTGTAGGAACTAAGGCCCCTGCCCAGGTGGAGGATGGGATGAAGATGTTGACCCTCCTGACTTCAGTCAAGTAAAGCTTGAACTTTGTTGACCTTTGCCCCAGTTCTATGCTGAATCTCCTTTGGGAAAGATGCCTGGTGTTCTCCTTATTGACTTTTTGTTTTGTTTTGTTTTATTTTTGCCGTACCGCCTGGCTTGCAGGATCTTAGTTCCCTGACCAGGGGTTGAACCCGGGCCACAGCAGTGAAAGTGTGCTCTAAATAATAAATTCTTCCTTCTCCTGCTCTTTGGTTTGGTTGTGTCTTTTGGCACCCACCAAGGGGCGAACCTAGTTTTCAGGTAACATAAATATTTTTCCATATGTCAGTTCATGAAATCCTCACCACCCTATGAAGTGGGTGCATGGCTCATTTTACTGTTGGGAAATCAAGGCACAAAGAGTTGAGCTAGACTAGGGTCACTCAGCTGGTGAATGGTAGAGCTGGGCTTCCAACCTGGCTACCTTAATCATCACGCCACACCCTCTCATTCAGTGTCTGCCTCGCTGCTTCTCCAGTAGGCAACGTGAGGGCAGAGACCATGCTTGTCTTATTTATTAGTGTCCCCCTAGTCCCTAGCATATAGACCCTGGCACATAGTAGGCCTTAGATATTTGTTGTTGGATGAAACAAGTCCCCTGCTGTGTTCACCTCAACATTAGTCTCCTCAACGTTAGTGCTCCACTTGTGTTCCCTGTTAAATCTTCACACCAACAGTCACTTCGGATTTATTCCCATTTTACAACAGGGAAATTGAGATCAAATGACTTGTCCAGGGTCACATGCTCTCAGGAGGCACTAGATTCTAATCCCTTTGATGCAATTAGCCCTTTTAACCTTGTTTCCAAATTCACCCCTGGGGCTGAAGGAGGGGTGGGCAGAGAGCTTCCTGTAGCCGCCTGTAGTGAGTTCTTACTGCCTGGTTTCGCCTTCCAGCCACAGGAATACCAAAGTTCAACAGGGGCTTCGTGCAAAGCACCTTTATGGAATAAATGTAGAAACTCCTAGCTCTCCCTGCACTAAAATTTTCAGGAGCAAACCTATTTCTCTCTTTCTTTTTTTGAGGTACACGGGCCTCTCACTGCTGTGGCCTCTCCCATTGTGGAGCACAGGCTCCGGACGCACAGGCTCAGCGGCCATGGCTCACGGGCCCAGCCGCTCTGCGGCATGTGGAATCTTCCTGGACCGGGGCACGAACCCGTGTCCCCTGCATCGGCAGGCAGACTCTCAACCACTGCACCACCAGGGAAGCCCTGTATTTCTCTTTAAACTTTCCGCTCTCATTGTGCCAATGAGTAAGCAAGTTGGATGCTCAGCCATGTGTCTAAAGATGGGGACAGAAGGAATGGGAATTCTCACCTGCTACCACACCCCATCCCCACCCCCAGCAGGTTGAGGCCTCTGCCCAGCTCTCTGGCTGCAGAACTTCCTCCCCTCCCATGGGGTTCACCTTAGAACTCAGCTCAGTCCATCTGGCAGAGAGCTTGTGGAGATGGGAGCCATCTGAGGTGACAGGGACAGGAGTCCCTGGTGAGCCCTGACTCAGGTGGCCAGGAATGGAGCTCTCCAGCTGGTCTTCACAAAGAGGATGTAACTCTTGCCCGAGGTTTTGGTTGTAAGGCCTGGGAGGCCGGGAGGCCAGGAATGTGACCTCTGACTCTCCAATCTGCCCGGTGGTGAGAGGGGCGCTGGCCAGAGGGAGGAGCAGATCGCCGCCGGGACGATTGCATTCAGGCACTGGGCACCAACGGGGTGCCAAGAACGTAATCCCCACATCAACCCTGGCAGGTGGGTTTTAGTATTTCCATTGTACAAATAAGAAAGCAGAAGCTTGGGGACATTAAGAAAGCACCTTGCCCAAAGACGCTGTGTAGCAAGTGGTGGTCAGTCCCGATGTTCAGGTCAGCACTTCTCTGTCTGCAGAAGGTAGAGGTTCCCTTGGGGATCTGGTAACTGATGCAGGTGGGCTTAGTGGAAGAGGCCACTGGGAGTGACCCCGCTGAGGCAGTTCTGCAAGATCTGTTTTAGGTGCTCTGGGTCTAAGGCATTGTGCTGGGGCTTAGGGACCAGGGCTGGATAAATCCCTTTCCAGGTTTTTCGGGTAACATTTCCCTCCCTGCCTTCTCCAGCCCCGGCCCCTTCTCCATACAACGGGCTCACCCGGACTGAGCTGTCTGCTGTCCTCTCATTTGGCTTCTAAGCACCCTCCTTCTGTGAAACAACTTTCAGAGGCTTGAAATCCGCCACTCTAGTCTCTTCATTTTTGCAAATGTCACATTAGAGAGAACAGGGTGATTTAGTTTCTGCCTGCCTCGTGTCCATGGTTACTTCTTGCATCCCTCTCCTCCTCGTATTGTGTGCTCTAAACATACCAGCCTTATTTCAGACTTTCACGTGTGCTACCACAGGCCCTTTGCACATGCTGTAGCCTCTTCCCACACCATCCATGGCCTCTCACTGAGTTCAGGGCTCAGCTCTGTAAGTCACTTCTAAAAGGAAATTTGTTATGCCCGCAACCCCTCCTCCCACCTTGATGTGGGGACCTCCCATTCCACATCTCCACAGCACCCTGTACTTGTCCTGGGTGATGGATTAATATCTGCCTCCCATCAGACTGTCACCTTCACGAGGATAGGGCCATAGTGCGTTTGCTCCCAGGATATCCGCAGCAGCTGCACAGGCCTTGATCTAGAGCAGCCAGCCGCACCATAAATACTTGTTGCCTGAAGGATTGCAGGAGTCTACCTCATCTACTGGTATAGGGTGTGGCCTTAGGCCTGGAATGAGACCAAAGCAAGCTGTCTCAGCCTCAGTTGTGTTGCAACCTGGCCGTCTGACTGTGGATCTGCTAACAATAGATGGTGCTGGCAGCTCAGCGTGTCTTTACACCTTCCTCTGAGCAAGCTGACCCACCCAGGAATCTCCTATCCCAAGGCAGGCCTGTGCTTCTGGGAGCTGGAGGCCTTGAGGGCAGGTTGATAGGAACAATATTTTGGGTTCCTTTTGCCTAGGTCCAGGTGCACCAACAATAAGAGTCCCTCATGTTTTCAGTAGACTTTGGAGCTTACAAAACACTCTGGGGACTTCCCTGGTGCTCACGTTTCCGCGGAAGGGGGCACGGGTTCGATCCCTGCTTGGGGAACTAAGATCCCGCAAGCCGCGCTGCATGGCCAAAAAAAAAAAAAAACTTAAAACAAAAAAAACACTCTCTGTAATTCACATTATTTTCCTGGTGAGGAAAATGAGGCTGAGAGAGGTTAGGTGACAAGTCCAAGGTCATACAGTCAGTAGAGTGGATAAGGCAAAACTTGAACCCAGGTCTTATGAAACCAGCTAGTTTTCCAGAGGTGATTATACCAGGGGAGGTGACGTGCTGCTAACCAGCAAAGAGTCCAAGATTCTGGCCTTTTTGGCAGTTGACTCTTTTGTTCTTTTTTTATTCATTCATGCATTAATTTGTCCAAGAGACATAAGCTCCACATTGCCTTCAAGAAGGTCACAGTCCAGTGCTAGCATTTTGAATCTGTGGTCCATCTGGGAATGGCCTGAATTTAGTACATACATTTTTGTGTGTTTATGTACCAACGTGCATTTTTTATGTAAACTTTCAAAAAGTTTCGTGACACCACCTGCCCTCCTCTCCCCTTCCTGCAAAAATGTTAAGCACCACTGGGGTAACACATGCTACTTATTGTAAATGGACAGCGGCCCATGTGCTCAACAGTCTGTCCTGCTTGTTTGGGTGACTAAGGCCCCAGCACGTGACCGTCTCTGGCCCACATGACCCATCCTCGGCACTGAGACCCTGGACAGCTCCTCTCAGCCACTTCTGGAGGAGTCAACATACAGAAACACACACATGCCACACGCACATGCCACACGCAGCTCTAAAACTGCTCCTGACGCCAGGGAAATACTTTGGTTTTTCCCTCTGGTATTAGTAACACACAGTACGGCCCACGATGGCTACATTTCTTGAGGGCTGTGTGGGTCAGACACTATGATGCTTACACCCTCATCTCTTTTCATCCCCACAACAGGCCCGTGAGTTTAGCAGCTTGCCCGAGGTCACATGGCTGGGAAGAGGTGGAGGTGAATTATAAGACAGCATCGCAGGGACAGAGGTGGGGGGGGAGGGGGAGGGAAGCTGAATGTGGTCCAGATCCTTCAGGGATGGGGCAGTGGTCACAGCTATTAGCTCCCCATGAGAACTGATTTCTGCTGAAATCATTCCTATCTTCCTTCTTTCATTCTACAACTGTTTCTTGAGCATCTTCTCTGTGTGGAAGATGTGTTGGAGATTGGTAGCCAGCTTCCAAAATGGCCTCAGTGATGCCTGCCTCCCGGTGGCCACACCCAGGGTTAGTCTGAGTGACCTGTGGCATTGGGCAAAAACGAAGGGACATCTCTTCCAATATAGGTTATAAGAGTGTGGCTTCCCTCCTGGGGCTCTCTCACTCTCTTGCGCTTCCTCTTTTTGGATTACTTGCTCTCGTGGCAGCAAGGTACCCTGTCATGGATAGTCCTATAGGGAGGCACACAAGGCAAGGAACTGAAGCCTCTGGCCAGCAGCCAGCGCAGACCTAAGGCCTGTCAGCAACTACACAAGCCAGTGTGGACGCAGACCCTCAGCCTGGGTCAGGCCTTGAGGTGACTGCAACTTCACCTCTGGCTCTCAGAAACTGTGGGAGATAATACATGCTAGTTTTAAGTTGCTAAAAATTTAGGGTCATCTATTACACAGCCATAGAGAACTAAATGAGTGATACATCTGTACATGTATTTCTTACATTCTGTAGAAAGGAGACAGTGGAAGGAAGGAAAGGATGGAGGGAGGGAGGGAGGAAAGGAGGGAGGGAGGGAGAAAAGGAACCCTATATGTTAGATAAGCAGTAAGTGCTATGGAGAAAAATAAAGCAGGGAAATGGAGTGGGAGTGAGGGAGGTTCCATTTAAATAGGGCGACCAGGGAAGGTCTGACTGCGAAGGGGTCAGTTAAACAAAGACCCATGGGTGTGAGCCTTAGAGAAACCTGAGGGGAAGAGCATCAGGCAGAGGGAACAGCAAGTGCAAAGGCCCTGAGGTGGGAGCATGTCTGGATCATGGGACCTACCAGAGCTCGCACTTTGTAATATATTTTGCCTCTAGATTGATTGTCCTAACCAGGCCTGGCTTTGGCCACATCATCAGGCAGCCTCCAGGAGCAGGGAGGTGGTGTGTTGAGCCCCCTCTCTTCTACCCCTAAAAGGCCTGGGCCCTAGACCTTGGCTCTGTGGCTGTATTCCTGGGAGTGCGTCTCAGGCTCTTGGGAAGTAGAAGCAGCTGCAGTGCCCATATTTTCCCAGTCTCCCAGGCAGGCGGTCTGGGAGAAACTCAAGTGAAACTTCAGGATGAGAGAAACGATGGAGGAAATGCAATTTGGATGCAGAGATCAAATTTCAGAGATCCTCCCATAATTTAGGGGGATAACAGGTAGAACAATTTAACTCCAGCTTCATTTCTGTAGTTGTAGGCTCTTCTTCGCAATGTCTGTCTTTGGAGCAAGCAGAATACAAAGTGTGTGATACGGACGTATCACGGCAAAAAGTGCCGAAATAAGAACCCGCATCTGCCTCCTAGTAACAGAATTGTTGCTTGTAAGTGACCCATGGCCTGGGGACTCCCTCTTTCTGTGCCTTCCACCCTCTCAACACAGGGATGTCTACCTTGTCCTACAGTGTGTCCTCAGAGCCCCTCAGGGCTCCACAATGGCAGGCCCATGACGATAGCAACTGTATATTCCAGATCAGAAAGGACAGACAGTGCAGCAAGCCTGAAGTTATACTTAGAGGACAAAGGGACAGAACACTGAAGATGGGGCTTTCTGGGAAAATGAAGGGCCCAAAGCAGCAAATACCCCTGCCCCTAAGAGACCCACTCATCCTGGAGGGCAGAGGAGCCATCCCTTTATTCATCAATGAGTTCTTTCAACAAGCGTTTTTTTTTTTGGCCGTGCTGTGCAGCTTGTGGGATCCTAGTTCCCTGAGCAGGGATTGAACCCGGGCCCCCTGCAGTGGAAGCGCAGAGTTCTAAGCACAGGACCACCAGGAAATTGCCTTTCAACAAACTTTTCTTGAACACCTACTGTATACCAGGACTGGGCTAGGTGTTAGAAACAATCTGAGCAAGACAGAGTTCCTGCCCTGGGAGCACTTAAAGCCAGCAAGCGAGAGAGACAAGTGTATAGGCAACGGCCTGGTGCTTCAGGGGAGCCTGGGAGGGACACTCATTCCAGTCTAAGGGAGGACCTGGGAGGAGCGTGATGTGTGGTGATGTCGGGGGAAGGGTCCATGAGAAGTGACTTCTAAGCTAGGACCTGCAGTATGAGTAGGAGCTAGATGAAGAGAAGAACTCTTTGCTTGTGCAAAGGTCCTAAAGCGAGAGAGGCGGTAGAAAGGGCAGAGGGCAGAGGGTGTTATAAGCCTCATCCCTAAGGGCCATGGGGAGCCGCTGAAGGTGTGGAGCTAGGGGTTGACACAGTCACAGCTGCATTTTAGAAACATCACTTTTGCTGCTGTTACTGACTGCCACATGCCCCCCCATGCCCCCCACCCCACCCCTGTGGCTGAGCAGGCTGAGCTGAGGCAGGGGCCTCTGGGGAGACCACAGCCTAAGCTGACCCAGTCCTCAGGGTGTTGGGGGCATAATGACAGGCTCTCCTCTTTTCTGCGCCCCACCCGCCCTGGCAGACTGCAGGGTCAGGTTCTGAGGGCTGCTATATTGGGCTCTGGTGGGTGAGGGTTCCATCCTTACTTTGCCTGCCTTGGGCTGGCTTCTGCTGGGATTGAGGGGTCATTTGTATCTCCAGGTTGGCAGGGCCTCCTCCCCAGAGCCACGGGCGCCTAAGATAACAGGGCAGCCTAGGAGCTGTTTATGAAAAGGCAGCCTAGTGGGGGTGGGCAGGGCCTGAGGGAAGGGTAACTGCTACCACAGATAGCAATTGGGGCGGGGAAGGCCGTCTAAATTACAGCTCCCAGAATAGAGGGACCCGGAGGGAGCGCTGGGGCATCCTACCAAGGAAGTACTGGTAGCCTGCCAGGCCCGTCCGGGCTCCGGGCCCTGCAGCAGGCAGAGGTGGGGTGACCACACGCTGGCAGGGGCTGTGGGGATTGCCCTTCATCCTTGGCCAAGGCAGCCGTGAGGTGGGGCCGAGGCCCGGTGGCAGGGTGGCTCCTGGGGGTTGGGAGAGAATCAGCCTGGTGTGACCTTCTGGAAGGGGCGAGAGCAGGAAGGGAGTGAAAGCCTGGGATGAGGGAGGGGCTGACGTCTTGCTCACCCCGGAGGAGACTCCATAACACGTCTCTGTGGATGTTTCACATAGAAGTGTGAGAAACTGTAAAAATAACAAGAATGACAGGCATAAAAATAGCAGCTACGTGTCAGCCACTGCTCTAAGCAATAACGTACATCGTTCACCCTCACAGCTTGCCTGACATGGGTATTATTACCCCCATTTTATAGATGAGGAAACCGAGGCCCATAGAGGTCAAGTAAGTGCTAAGTAGAGCTAGTGAGCTGTAAACTTTGTCTGACTCCAAAGCCTGGGCTCAGAGTTGGGAATCTGGTTGGAGCCTTTACCCACTGGGTTTCGGTTTTCTCTTCTGTCATAGGGATCATAGTCTCCTGCTCTGTAGAGATGTTGTAGGAATCACATGGGGACAGCATGCTGGGCTGGGAAGATCTTCAAGTCCAAAAACCTGGCTGAACTGTACGACTTACCCACTCTAGGCCTCTGTTTTCTCATCTGTAAAATGGGGATCTCATAGGACCCTCTGATAATCTGATGAGAATATATATGTGGAAAAGTATTTACATCTTTGAAGGCATGTTATAAATCAGAGAGTGCCACATTTCAAATGATTATTATGTGGAAGCGGAATATTCATAAAGGCAACAATTTCCAGTTCACTAGGGGAGCTCACGCATGCCCACTATCCCCAAAGAGAGTCCTTCTTTAAAATATGGACTTGCTCCTTGGTCTATCCTCAGGAGCTATGCAGTTTTCCTATAAGTGGTGGCTTAAAGCAAGGCACACTCATATTCACTTTCTGTGAGGATTTGCTGCCTCCAAACTGTATTTCTTCTTTTTTTTTTTAACATCTTTATTGGAGTATAATTGCTTTACAATGATGTGTTAGTTTCTGCTTTATAACAAAGTGAATCAGTTATACATATACATACGTTCCCATATCTCTTGCGTCTCCCTCCCTCCCGCCCTCCCTATCCCACCCCTGTAGGTGGTCACAAAGCACCGAGCTGATCTCCCTGTGCTATGCGGCTGCTTCCCACTAGCTATCTATTTTACGTTTGGTACTGTATATATGTCCATGCCACTCTCTCACTTTGTCAAACTGTATTTCTTCAACTACTTGTACCCCAGGTGCTGATTTTCAGCTGAGGCTGGGAACCCCTCCCCACCCCCAAGTTCCCAGCATCAGCTGTTTTTTGTGCTGGGGTCTCTATACGGAGACACAGCCTTGGCCCTGGATGACCCTTGACCCCAGGCTGCTGCTGGCTTCCTGAGCCTCCTGCCCGCCCAGGTGTATTACTTAATGTCGCGCAAGATCCTCTGGCCCCGGCGGAAGTGCGGCCACAAACCCCAGAGGCTGGAACTTGCTGATTCATCCAGGGAGCCAAGGTCAGGTTAAGGGCACTGAGTCAGGGGATAGGAGGGGACACCTGGCCACAGCCTCAGCCACTCCCATCACACATGACTGGCTCCTCTCTCTCTCGGTCCCTGGCTCAGGGTCTGTGGTGACTGAGCATGTGCAGGGAACAGGGAACCGAGCCTTCTACCTGCTCCGCCCAAGCCCTGTGGTGGTCCTTCCCAAGGCCGAGTCTCCCTCCTCTCCCCGGGATCTCATCATTCACTGTGAGGAACTGCTTCAACTTGGCACCTGCACCTTCTGCTGAGATTTACCATCTGCTCTTATGACTGCTCGTGGCGAAATTGCCCCAGGACGTAGCTGGCTCCTACGCTGTCCCCAAACCAGAGCTCCTGCCACCATGAGGAGCCCTCTCCATCCTAGGGAGGATTCTACGGAGAATCCTTAAGGGGGAGTCATTCACGCACTCATCCGTTCAACGATGCTTATTACATACGTACTATGTGTCTGGGGCTATTCCAGGCACCAGGGGCACAGCCCTTTTTGCCCTCATGGAGCTCACATCTAATGGGAGAGGCAACCAATAAGAAATGTATAGAAGGCCGGACAGCTCTATGTGCTACGGAGAACATAAGGCAGGGAAGGGTATTGAGAGTGGGGAGAAGGGCGATATTTATTCAAAGACAGCTGGACGAAGCCCAGCTGATAAGGTGTGGGACGCAGTGAGGGATCCAGCTGTGCAGATGTTTGGGGAGGAGGCTTCCGGCAGACGGAACAGGCAGCAGGAGGCCAGTGCTTGTGAGAGAGTCGAGTGAGCTGGAAGGGGCCACGGGAAGGACAGAGCTGCTATTTATGGAGAAGCAGGTTTGAAGGATGGACGTTTTGGCTGTGAAGATCTAAACCCAAGTCCCTCAAGCCAGTTAGTTTAATTCAGCTGGAGTTAAGGTTTCAGGTCCCGAACTGCTGCTTCTTCGACTCTGACCGTGTCTGGAGGGACAGTGGCCCAGCTTCTGCCCCGCAGGAAGGGTGTCCTGCTGTTCCTCCTGCCTTTCCACCCAAAGCCTTCTCCAGCTCCCCCAAATCCAGAGAGAAGATGACTTACCTGCCTGCTCGCCCACCTTCACCCCTCACCCAGCACACACCTGCCTCATGTCATCACTTCTATTCATGTCTTCTCTCTCCAGGTACATTGAGGGCAATGGGAGGGCAGGGACTAATTTTAAACTGCTTGGAGTTTATTGCACTGGGCATATGGGAGGTCTCCATAAATGTACTTGAATTGATCGGGATGGAGATGCTCAAGGAGGCCACCTCTCTTCTTGGGGACGTTGGGGCTTCGAGCAGCTTTCTCTGTAAACTGCCTTCATGGGCTTGAGGGATTCGAGAAAGCCTGGTGGAGTTTACCAGGCACCGGGGGTATCTAGGATTCTCCCACCTTGGATTTGACCATCTGAATACCAAGTTCCTGTCACCTCGAGGATGTCAGCTGAGACTGTGGTCTTTCAACCCCTGGTTCCAAGCAGGTGCCACAGGGGCTGCCATAAGGCAGAGGAGGCTTGCTGAGTGCCCCCTACCCTGCCCCAACCCACTTCAACAGGAGGAGGAGCTCTACTTTTATTTTACATGTGTACAGGTACATTTTCCTTTCGAAAAAAAGATTTGCTATAAGTCACACACACACAGGGTCTGTAAAACACTGGGGTAGCTGAAAGTGTTGGAAACTCCGGTTCTAGGTCTGGCATGAAGCTCACCAGGTTTGGCCACAGTCTCCTCATCTAGAAATAGGAACATATGGAAATATCTTTCCAACCACAGGATGATAAGCTGTCAAATTCTTCAAATCAAGTGTTCTCCAACTCTAATGACTGCAACTCAGGGAGCAGACACTCTGGTGATTCTGACTCAGGTGGGCTATAGAGCATGTCCTGACAAACATGGCTTAAAAAAAATTGCTAAAAGAGAGGGGAGGGATAAATTAGGAGCTTGGGATTAACATATACACACTACTATATATAAAATTATCTAACCAACAAGGACCTACTGTACAGCACAGGGAACTATACTCAATATTTTGTAATAACCTATAAGGGAAAAGAATCTGAAAAAAATAGATACATATGCATGTATAACTGAATCACTTTGCTGTACACCTGAAACTAACACAACATTGTAAATCAACTACACTTCAATAAAAATAAAGAAGTTTAAAAAAAAGATCAAGAGGGCCTCCCTGGTGGCGCAGTGGTTGAGAGTCCTCCTGCCGATGCAGGGGACGCAGGTTCGTGCCCCGGTCCGGGAAGATCCCACATGCCGTGGAGCGGCTGGACCCATGAGCCATGGCTGCTGAGCCTGCGCGTCCGGAGTGATCCGCAACGGGAGAGGCCACAGCAGTGAGAGGCCCACGTAAAGCCAAAAAAAAAAAAAGATCAAGAAAAAGACAAAAACGATTAAATTCATTTTTCACTTTAAAGTTCCTTTAAATTTCATTTCAAAGTGAATGTTTTCACTTTAACAATTAAAATCATCTATCTAAAATGTGCCACAGGACGTCCTTGGGGTCCAGTTAAGACTCCGCACTTCCACTGCAGGGCGCATGGGTTCAATCCTTGGTTGGGGAAGATCCCACATGCTGTGAGGTGCGGCCAAAAAAAAAAAGTACCATAAAATAAAGCAAACAACAATCCTCCTCCCCCCCCAAAAAAAATTCCTAAAAGAGAATATTTGATTTCTAGAAGGACATAAAAGAAATGAATAAGAGTGGTTATCTCTGGGGAGGGGAACTCAAGGCTTGAGGGCAGGGGAGTGAGGAAGACTTACATTTTACTATATTCTCTTTTGTACCTTTTCAATTTTTTACCACATGCATGAGTATTTGAACCATATACATGTATGGGTAAATGTAAATTTATTTGAAAAATAAATGTAAAATGTTTAGAGCATTGTTCAGGTACAAGGTAACAAACCAAACATCCCAAATATGACCACCTGCTGTGTTTCCACTGCAGGTTGAAGCTGAACCACAAGGAAAGCCAGCAAACTTGTCCCTGGGGTTTTGGGGGAAAGGTTTTTGGAGACCTCAAGAAAAGATGACAGAGAGTCACCCAACTGACCTCTCCATTAGGTGTGGCACCCAAGCTGGGTGAAGGGTGGCAGGTCCTGAACTGTGCATATTTCCCTTAAGGGAGCTGCTCATGACGGCAGAGATGGCAAAACAACACAAACAAACAGAACAGAATCAACCAACCCGATACACTGGGAGGGGAGGTGCTGCTTACGTGCCCCGTGGGGCTGCGTACTTCTTGAAAACCGCCTTGAGGTTCTGTGCTCGTACTTGGCTGTCTTCTACCTCCAGCACTTGTCTTGCTCATCCTCTGAGTCCAGTGCCTATGCCCAGCCCTATTTATGGACCAGATGCAAATGTCTAAGGTAAGAAAGCTTCTCATAGCCCCACGCCAGGTCACAGTGTTACTGCTCCCACCGCAGCGTCCAACAACTAGCAGTTTAACAGCTTATAGACAGCCTTCCCTTCTAGTCCAGCTGAGCTTCCTTCAATCCTGTAACACAGGCATTATTATTGTCTTCACTGAACAAATGAGGAAATGATCTTGTATCTGCCATCTTGTATTTTGTGGTATGCTCTTGGCCAAGTCACTTCACTTCTTTGGTTTTGTCACCTGTAAAATGGGAGCCGTTGTTTCTGATAAACCCACAGGCCAGGGAACACCTAAGACTCCAAGGGTTCAAAGAGGCTATGTGCCAGGGGCAGTAAGGGAGGGGCAGAGATCAAATTCAAACCCAGATTCTGAACTGAAATATTTCTGCTGCCCCACCAGCCTCAGGAGGTGGCTGTCAGCATCCCATCATGCAAGGTGATGCAGAGATATTTGGAAAGAGTTGATAAACCCACTTATTTTTTTCTTTGGTCATCATTAGGAATTTGTTAGGAGAGAGCGGACAGGCAAAGATATACCTTTATACTTACTTAATAGCCTTTCATTGAGTGCTACTATGGGCACAGGTGCTGGGGAGGTAAGTATAATTATGATATGGAGAAAAGGAAGAAAAGTTAACTCCTTACAGCAGGCTATTGCCTGCAGAGAAAGTATCTGAATTAGAATCCTGGAATATTAGTGCTGGAAAATTTCTTAGGGGTTAATAGAGTCCTTATATAGATTGGAAAACTGAGGCCCATAATGGGGAAGGAGCTTGCTCAAGTTCCACAAGTTAGAACACTCAAGTGGTCTTTAATCAGATTTATTAATGAGAAAATAGGAGTGGTCCTCAGCCTCCCACCCTGATGGAGTGAAGCCAGGAAAGGGGGAGACGGGAGGGGGCAAGTGGAGCCATCCAGTAAAGGGAAGCCAGGGAGCCCAAAACAGGGTCCAGGACCTAGGTCCTGCCTCCCTTCTGGCTTACATCCTTGAAGCCTGCCATTCCCTCACCAGGGGATGCAGGCAGAAAAAGAGGGAGATTGGCCTGTCCAATTCTGAGCCCTGCAACGGAGGGTTTTCCAGAGCTTCACTGTGGGCGCTGACAATGGAGGGATAGGAATTCTCTCGTTTCCGTTAGTTGTATCTCGCGATGCGCTTTTGGCTAAGTGGCTTCGTTCCTCAGTTTTGCCATCTGTAAAAGGGGGTTACTGGCCCCGCCGAGTCGCAGGTCCAGATGGCATGAGGATCAAAAGAGAAGCGACCAGAGGCAAGATTATTTGTGCCCGGCTTTTCCCGAAAAAATTCCGCCCCCCCTCCTCCAGGACCTGTCCCAGAGAGGCGTCTGGAAATTCAACAGAGCCAGCCAGTCTGGGAGTTAAACAATCAGCCGACGAGGGGATCAGCGGAGACAGAACAGCTATTCAGACGGCGGGGGCGGTGAACGGAGGCCGCGCGGCGACACTTGGAGAGAGCAGCTTTGCACACACGTCCCCTCCCGGACCTCACCCGTTGCCATGGCCGCCCCCTCCGGCTCCCAGCTCCTCCCCCATCCTGCCCCGCCCCGCGCCTGCCTGGCGTCCCTTGCGCTTCCTGGCTCGCGGTCGCGGGAATGCGGAGCGTGTCACGTCCAGGAAGGACGAGTTGACCCGCGGCAGGGCCGGCGGCGGGGCAGGCGGCGGGCTCGGGCGGGCAGCGGCCCCCTGGCCCCCGCCACGCCTCCGTTGGCGCCACGTTCCGGGACGGGTGCGGCCGCCGGGAGCGTCGCTTCTCTGGCCGGGTAGCCGACGCCCTTCCCGGCCACACGTGGCGCTCCCGGGGCGCGGGGCGGCAGCTCGCGGTTGCAGGGCAACGGCAACCTCGCTGGCCCCCTTGGTCACCTCAGGACACTTGCTCAACTTGAGTTGGCAACTTGGGGGCTCAAACAACTTACGCTGGGCCCCCGCCTCCGATGCCCGGAGTCGAGTCACGAGCCAATCGTAGAACTAACTGTAGGATGGCGTCCCATGGTGGAGCGAGCCTAAGGTTTACCCTGTGCGTTTTACTGCTGGAGAAACAACGGCCCAGAGAAGGGGGTTGATTTGTTCAAGGTCCAGGTCCCAAGGTAAGTTACTGCCCGGCCGGGATTGGGGCCTACGTTTTCGTCGCCCATCCCAGGGCCCTTTCTCCAACACTCTCCTACCTACGTTCAATTAAATCAAACCCACCCTGGGGCTAAGGACAGTCAGACTTTTTGCCAGGAGTGGTTTGGCTAAATTAGTGAAATGCCAGAAAATGGAAGGTTTCTAATAAAAGCCTGCCTCCAGGGGCCCAGAGTGTTATAAGGTCTCACCCACTGGCTCCACAAATGACCTGCACAACCTTGCTGGCCGTTTGCCTCCTGGCAGCAGTGGGCCTTCCAACAGCCCCAGGCCCCCTCTTCCCCCAGGACACACGCACAATGGCATTTTCTTCTCTGGCACCTGGAAGGGGCGGAGATGCCCAGAGACCTGATTTGACCTCTGAATGCCTGTTTTTTCTCTACCTTTAAAAAATGCCCAGAACTGGGAAAGTGGGGATGGGAGGTGGATTTGATTATTCTGCTATCTTGTACCTCTTGATGGAGTTCTTCCATTCTACCCACAGGCGATTCTCAAACTGTGTCCCAGAGTAATATTTAGACATCCCTTCATTCTCAGTCTTTATGGAGGGCTAATTTAGCCATTATCCAGACATACCATGGCAGTGTTTCAAACCACATCAAGGAAGACCCTCGGCATATAAGTCCCACTTCAAAAGTAACTCTTTCTAGGGCTTCCCTGGTGGCGCAGTGGTTGAGAGTCCGCCTGCCGATGCAGGGGACACGGGTTCGTGCCCCGGTCCGGGAAGATCTCACGTGCCGCGGAGCAGCTGGGCCCGTGAGCCATGGCCGCTGAGCCTGCGCGTCCGGAGCCTGTGCTCCGCAACGGGAGAGGCCACAATAGTGAGAGGCCCTGCGTACCGCAAAAAAAAAAAAAAAAAAAAAAAGTAGCTCTTCCTGGATCCCTGCCCTGTCCCCAAACAGTTCAGCGAGGAAATGGCCGCTGCGTTGATTGCAAACCTTAGCCTGGTCAAGACTTTCTTTGGTCAGGAAAACCCAGAGGGGAAACTGAGAATGTCAGCTGAGAATCTGGATCACCCCTCAACATGTGTGTGGTTCAGCAAATCACTCAACCCCTCTAGATATTTCTCTTTCCATCCCCATTCCCTTGGGGAACCACTCCATTTTCTCACCTATTGGAGAAACACCATGTCGTCTCACACTGTGATGACAGACCTCATGCCCACAGATGACTGATCTGTGCCCACAGAAATAAGAGGGGCACGTCTAAACTCCAGATCTTCGTCATACCTGTGTACATGATGTATCCATGTAACTTCTCAGAGACTAGGTTGGAACACGTGGTCTGAGGGTTTAGGAATCCTAGGTCTTTCACCTCTCTGTGCCTCTCAGGCATTAGGTCCCGATCCTGGAAGTCAGATTGGGGTCATCACAGACTCTTTTTTTTTTTTTTTAATATATATTTTATTTACTTATTTATTTATTTTTGGCTGCGTTGGGTCTTTGTTGCTGCGGGCGGGCTTTCTCTAGTTGCGGCAAGCGGGGGCTACTCTTCGTCGTGGTGCTCGGACTTCTCATGGCGGTGGCTTCTGTGGTTGTGGATCACGGGCTCTAAGTGCATGGGCTTCAGTAGCTGTGGGTCGTGGGCTCTAGAGCGCAGGCTCAATAGTTGTGGCACACAGGCTTAGTTGCTCCAAGGCATGTGGGATCTTCCCGGACCAGGGCTCGAACCCGTGTGCCCTGCATTGGCAGGCAGATCCTTAATGACTGCACCACCAGGGAAGCCCCATCACAGACTCTTAAATAAGGAACCCATCTTCAAGACCACCATCTCATTCTGGAGAAATTCCATAATTACTTATTTGTATGTTGAGTATCTTGAAAGATGAGATGATCAAGACAGTTCTCCTCCCTCAGGAGCTCACAGTAGGACGATACACAGAGGAAGTGGTGCTTGAGCCGGGTTTTGAAGGGTGGATGGTTGGCCCGGAAAGGTGGGTTGTGATAGAGGCTGGAGTTAGAACTAGACACGTGTTTTCTAGGCTGGTGCTCTTTGCGTACATGGTCAGTGTTTCTGTCATCTTGAGATGACTTGCTGGGGAAGCTGGAGACGTGAATTCCCAGCTGCCTGAAATGGGGCACCGATGCAGCAGTCTGGAAAAGGCCATTATTATGTTCAGCCTTGACCCAGCATCCATCAGCAAGACCAGAGCTGCCTGGGCCATTGAGGGAGGAAACGAGAGACAGCCTCGAAGACACACAGACCGAGCTGGCAGCAGCAGTAGGGATCCGAACCCTTTAAAATCTTGGCATCACCTGGACGGAAACCAGGGTCTAGCGTTCCCTTTATCCTAGTCCGGGAGAGGAGAGGTAGTTTCCATTTCTCTCTCCACTCGTAGACACCACAAGGATAGCCTGGTGAATCTGAGCATTTGATTCTCGATGATCTGAGTGTGGCTTATCCACTAGTGAAGAAACTATTTCCCAGTCTCCTTGGTCCCTGCTGTCTGGCATGGGGTGCTCAGAGGATTCAAATGTCTCAGCACGAGACAAAGCCAACTCAGAATGGCAAAGTGCTGCTTTAAACATGCGACTATAAAATGAATATCCAGTAAAAATGAAGCTGGAACCTACAGGTGTTTTTTGGGTTGAATATATTGCTTCCCCTCCTTTAAAATATGAATGAATTAGAACTTTTATATTATTTTGAAAGACTGATATAAGAGAAATACCAACATGCAAGTGTAAGGATGAGAAAGGAGTGCTACACGGAGGTCCTGGGACTGACTTTCCGAAGGATGCAGCCTCAGCTCTGCCGTGAGCTTGCAGTGTGGCCTTGATTGGTCACTGCTCTCCAGGAGTCAGTTTCCTCACCTGTAAAATGAGGGCTGAGACTCCAAGCACTGTGAAACGTGGAGTTTAGACCTAGGGAACTGAGACTCTTGAAACTGAAGCCCACCAGGCTAACTTTATCCCCTGTCACGTGGATAACAGTGTCTCCTGGTGACTGTCCTGCCCGTCAGTCTCGAACACAGGAGTGAAAGTGGAGGAGGAGAGCCTGCGCCTGGGGCCCAGGCCTGCGTGAGCACGTGGAGGGTGAGATCAGGGCCAGGCGGAGGGGCCGTGTGGCGGTGAGAGGGCTGGTCTGGAGGAAGGAAGGTGGAAGAGGCAGAGGGGCTATAGACAGTGCTGCCAGTTGCTGGTCAGGTGGCCTTAATGGATCCTGCTCTCCCGTCAGGCCCACAAGCTGTGATTCAACTGATGGCGCCGCTCTCTGGATCCACTAGAATGGGTCCCCGAGTACAGTGGAGGTTTCAGATGCTCCACCTTTGGTCCCCTGAGCTGAAGTCCCCAGCTGTCTCCTTGACCCTTCCGTACGGTCTGGTAACTTGGATCACAAAGAGGTGGAAAAAACCAAATCCTCTGAAAAGGGCCCTGTTCTTTCACTCAAGACAGCGGGTGTGGGTCTTCACAGACCCAACCCAAACATGTCACATCATCCCCCAGTACATCATTCTAGTCATTCTCCTTGTGGCGCCGACCTGGGCAGAGAGATGTGGCTCGCTGAGGGTGAGGAAGGTAAATAAAAGAGTCTTAATTTGGTAACTAGCTAATGTTTGAAGTTCTAATTTTATAGCTCTCCGGGGTGAGCACTGTTTCGTGGTCTGAGATTGTCTGGGATATTATTTGCTAACCGAAGCCACCGTCATTTACCTCGGCCCGCCTGCATTCCCGTTGTTTAAAAGTTCTGTGGTTCTAGGCCCGCGTTGGGCTGGCATTTCCCCCAATGAGTTCCCTGATTTCAATCCTCCGCTGGGCCGGCCTACGGAAATGAATGTCCTCTCACCTGGGCCCAGCCTGAGACGAAGACAAAGCCAGCTGGGAAATCAATGCATCAGTCACGGCAGCTCAGCGGCTTCCTAAACGGATTTTTACAAAGTCACAACCAGAAAGCAAGAAAAGTAACTTCCAAACGCTGAATGCTGACTGTTCTCATTTTTCAGTTCAATATTCCTGACTCCAGCGGAGCACCTCTCATTCCTCTGACTGGTCAACCTCTCATTCCTCTGCTTCTGACCCCTTTCAGGGCTTGATCCGGTCACTTCACACGTGAGGGACTGCAGGGGGCCGTGCTGCATTCATCCTGCAGCAACCCCGACTTCACCCCAACATCAGCACCTGCCCATTTCTCAAGGGGGAGACTTTTCGATGAAAGTCTTCTTTGGATGAATCTGTGCCCACCCACTCAGGCTGGCCACACTCCCTGGTTACCATTCCTGTCATCCACTGACAACATTACAAAATGTGATTTGCCACCATCTATGATTATTAGCCTGGAGAGTTGTGATCCTGAATAGTTCTCTTCCTCCCTGGTCGTGTATTTAACATCAAGTCCACATTAATGGCTACCACACAACAGGTGCTTGGGACAGGTGAGCTGTGGCCTTAAGTTGGGTTCCCTTAAGTTGGGAAATTGGTGATTTGGGAGCCGGAGGCTTCCTGTCCACTGCCATGCTTCTGTTTTTCTTAAAAGTAAGCCCTCAGATAGTGATGCTGCCACAGGCCCTATATCAGCCAGGGCTCGACCAGAGAGACAGAACCAGTAGGAGATATATCTGTATCTATCTATAGCTATAGAAACTTATTGCAAGGAACTGGCTTATACAATTGTGGGGGGCTAGCTAGACATGTCCCAAATTTATTAGGCAGGCCAGCAGGCTGAAACTCTCAGGCAGGGGCTGATACTGCAGTCCATAGTGGAATTTCTTCCTCCTCAGGGAAATCTCACCGTTGAGCTTAAGGCCTTTCAACTGATTAGATGAGGCCCACCCAAATTATCGAGGATAATATCCTTTACTTAAAGTCAACAGACTGTAGATGTTAACTGCCTTCACAGCAAAACCTAGATTGAATTGGTGTTTGATTGAATAAGGGTGTTATAGCCTAGTCAAATTGGTACAGAGAACTAACCCTCACCGTCCCTGTGGCAGGAAAGGCAAACCCGTACCCAGAATATGTGTTGATTCCAGTCTTGTCTTGCTTCATCCAGAGTGGAAGGGATCCAATGTGGCCAACTTGTCACCAAGTGGCTAGGTGATTTCTTTGAGGAGTGGTGGTGCCAAATCAGGGCCGTGGCATTGGCCTCTTCGTGGCGGGTTGGTTGGCAGTAGCTAGGCGAATCTTGGTGAGTGGGAGTCCATGCTAGTTGGACCAGTTATAACTTTCATTCCCTGCTCTCTTGGATCTCCATTCATGCACCCAGTGAGTGAGCACTGGGTTGACCAATGATGGAGACTGGCTAATGTCAACTGGCCCAGTTATTTGGTCCACTTGGCATGTGTAGTGTAGACATGGTAGATGTTTCAGATGGCCTTCAACGTGTATTGCGAAAATCTTCACACTTCATGCCCATTCCCATAGGTCATTCTGCATATCTCTTTACCATGCTTCCTTGTCGTGATCTTCCAAACTTTATTTCTCAAGTCCCTGGACAGCTAGTCAGACCATTTGCCCCTGTGCGTGTTTCTGGTATGTTCTTACCTCAGGCTGCTTCTCTATCCACATGCAGTGGATGTCTGGGTGTGCCGCTGAGGCTCTGCCCACGGGAGGATCCTCCCTCACTGCTGTTCCTCGGGAAGACCCAGAGAGGGTTGCAGTGCAGCACGAGTCTGTTCCCAGCGTGCGTCCAGCAAGCCAACCCGTCTGTGAACCAAGCTCTCCTTTTTCCCCCCTCTTCCTTCAGATGATCATAAAGTGCCCCCCCACTCCCACGTATCCACCAAACATGGATAACTAGTGGAGAGGTACCTGTGTGGCGGGAGACATGGGGGTCTGGGCCACGTGCTTGCGTAGCTTACTTGTACGTCTTACTTGTGCCCTCTGTCTTTGCTCAAGTTCAACTGATCGACAGAATCGACCTCATGATAGGAAGTTCTGGCTGCATGAACACTGATGGCTGTGGTCAGGTGTTCTGTTTATACCAGGGTTCAGTGGCATTCCAGAAGCTGTTCTGCAGAAAGTTTATAATGATCTTATGCAAATAGAATAGACCTGCCCCAGACCCCATGTGTCTACATAATTCTCCTATTTGGGCTTGCTATAAACTCCACATAATTTCTTCATGGCTGCTTCTAATGCCACCGTTGTATGGCCCTTATCTGCGAGGTGGTAGGCCAGCTTGCACCATGGCCTGGACCTGCTGAAGAACTCTTTTCAACTCTGGACTCTGCTCAAAGTTGGCATCCCTTTGTGCCATCCTTTACATGAGTTGAAGCAGCATTGCCAAGTATGGAAAGATGTCTCCAGAACCCATAGAGGCCCATAGGGCATTGTATTTTTTCTTTGAGTTGGGAGGTGCGGGATGAAATTATTTGTCCTTTCTTATGGATGCCCTAGATCACTGGACCCCTAAACATTTCACTGATGTGGCAGGCCCTAGAATCTTCTGAGGGATTATTTTCTACCCTCTAGAGTAAACATGTCTTAGCAAAGCCTCCAAAACACTTGCCACTTCTTGCCCCCTCCAGTCTGATTAATATAATGTCATCAATGTAGTGTATCAATGTGATGCTATTCAGGATGTCCAGACAGTCAGGTCTCTTTGGACTATATTATATCAGAGGGCAGGAGAGAGAACACAGGTGGAGGGTAGCGGGAATAAGGCCATAGTATGTACATTTATCCATTTAAAGTGAATGTAAATTTTTTCTGCTGCTCCTTGACAGGGATGGAAAAGAAAGTATTCACTAGATCAATGGCTGTAAACCATGGACCTGAGGCTGGGTTAATTACCTTTAGCAAAGATACTACATCTGGCGCAGCAGTTTCAATGGGGCTACCATTTGTTGAGTTTGCAGTGGTCCTTTTTTTTTTTTCCTTTTCCGCTGTGCCACGCAGCATGTGGGATCTGCCCCAACCAGGGATTGAACCGAGCCCCCTGCACTGGGAGCATGGAGTCTTAACCACTGGACTGCCAGGGAAGTCCGCAGTGGTCCATTTTAATCCCCTAGGTCATGTCTGTTTTTTGCAAAGGCCAGATTGGTGAATTTAGCAAGGATATAATGAAGACTGTCCTTCCTGTCATGTTCTATTAATCACCTCCGTAGCTCTCTGTAGATCAGCTACACCACGCCCCCAAATTCTGACACAGCCACTCATTATACTTGAATCCACCTTGCCTCTGATGTTTAAGTGCTACCATCTGCCTCCATTATGTACGGATGCTACCATCTTTATTGCTATTAGGGAGTCTAGCTCTGTACCATCAGCTCTGGTATGCAGAGGACAGACACATGGAGCTTCTCAGTGATGATGGTGTCCCTTACCAGAGATTTCTAATCCTTTTGGTAAAAGGGGTGTCCTTCAGGCCCTCCTGTGGAATATAGTCAGCTGTTGAATTTTCTAGCTCTTCATAGTATATCCACTCCAGCACTCTCACTTCTCTGGGCCTTCCATAGCACTTTTAACTTTTCTACTTCTCTTAGTGTAGGCCATGTCTTTTCTCCCAGTTTCCAACAGCCGTCTTAGCAGTGTATTAGCACCATCTCCTGGGATCTTTGCTAGGGTTCATTATCAGAATGCTCCCATATCAATAAACTGTCACCTATCCAACCTTACGCCACCCTATATCCCTTGATCTAGTCCCATAATACTGTCCTGGCTTCTGTTAGTACATGCTGGCTAGGTCCTGCAACTTCAGAATATGGAGGCTGAATCAGTCAGAGTCCAAGGAGGAGACAGAAACCACATTGTAATTTGGACAGGAAAAGTTCAATATGTAGAATAATGAAGTGTAATAGGGGATTGGAGTAATAAAGGACTGGCTAGTAAGAAACAAAGAGAACTCAAGAGTATAGGAGTAGCAGATCTAAGGAACAGCCAGTACCCCTAATGCTGGGATGGAGTCCCCAAGGAAGAGGCCATCCACCCCCGGGCCAAGATCCAGATCTTGTTGAGAGGATATGGTCGTGGCTCGAAGGACGGCAGAAAAGTCACTGTGGTGACGAGCAGGTGCACTTGCTGGAAGTTTGCCCTGCAAACTCACCAAAATCTGCCCTCCAGGATGCCTGGGGAAGCCGTGCACGGGGAGGTGTGTCACTGGAGACAGTCCACTATGTAACTTACTGAGGGGAGTGCTGGGAAATGCTGCTGGCCGCCAGGCGCTGCTGACTGTCATGCACCAGAACTGGACAGTTGGAAAGCTGCCCATGCTGCAGAAGCCAGGAGCTGGAGGAGCTGCAGGAGGCTGGCTGCCAGGAGGGATACACTAGAATTAGGAAGGAAAACCCCTTTCTCCTGCAAAGATCCTCCATGGCCCTCTAGTGATGAAGCTTAGCATTTTGCCAACTGGCAAAGGAGAAATATTTCAAGGGCTCAGATCCATTCTTCCAGAGCAGGCAGTGAAGGGTATATTTGGAGCGAAGAGGCAAAAATTGACAACGGGCACAGTCCTTGTCTTCCTTTGGCAAGGCCAGCACTTCCCTGGCTAGGTTATGTTGTGGCTTGGCCCTAGTTACTGGTTTGGTAGCCAGGAGGAGAGATGGAGTAGACTCAGCAAGGTGTGCGAGGCAGAGGTCTCTGCATCCTCTTTAAGCAAGAGGGGGAAATTAGTCTCTTCCAGGAAGGAGTGAACCACTTCTGCAGTACCAGAGGGTTCAGGGAGACCTGGGACTCCTTGGACTCAGATGTGTCCCCATTACAGACCTCAGGGTTCCACCCCTTCCCAACCAGGCCCCTGAACTTGTCATAGCAGACTTGCAGTGGACGAGAATTCAACTGTATCTGGAGCTCTGCTACTCTTATATTTAAGTCCTGGACCTGATCAGCTTTTCTGCTTTCTGACTGCAGGAGATGAGAGTTTCTCCTTATATGCTGCCAAGGCAGTTCGTTTTCTATTGCTGCATAACAAGGGGCCACAAACAGCTGTTCTAAACTACATCCACTTAGTATCGTGCAGTTATGTAGGTGAGGAGCCTGGGCAGGCTGGACTGGTTTCTGCTCAGGGTGTCAGGTCAGCTGTGGCAGCTCATAACATAATCACAGGAGTAGAGTCCCATCGAATTAACAGGTTCCATGGATCAGGGCACAGAATCTTGGAGGGCCAGTTTTAGAATTCTGCCTTCTACAGTCTACCCTGTGGTCCCCGAAGATTCGCATCCCTCCTAAAAACGCAAAATACACTCATCTCCTTCCAATGTTCCCAAGGGTCTCGTCCTATTATAGCATCAATTCAAAATCCAAAATCTCATTTAAGTATCATCAGCTCAAAAGTATGAAGTTTCATCATGTAAGTCAGGTGCAGATGAATCTGCTGAGTATTAGCCACTAAGTACAGCTCCTGGGCACAGTTCCTGTGCATCTAGGGGCCTGTGACGCTAAAGAAATAAGTTATATGCCCCCAGCACACAGTGGTGGGACAAGCTTAGGACAATGGTCGTGTTCTGGTTCAGAAAGCAGGAAATGTCGCCAGTCCAAGGCAGCTGTTAAATCTAGCCAAGCAAACTCTATTAGGTTTCAAGGCCTGGGAACAACTCTTCATGGCTCTTGACTCTGCCCTCTGGGCTCTTGGATCCCCCCTCTTTGTTTTTCATGAAAGACAGGACATGTTTGTAACTGAGACCTTTTTATCAAACTGCTTCCTGTCAGTGAAATTTGGGGGACCCAAAAGCCTTCTTTCATTTTCTACTCTGTCTTTCTTTTCCTGTGGGTATAAATTTCTCAAGAACCTTGTGGGCTTTGCATTCATGGCACAGGGAATCACTCCATTAGACAGAAGTCTCTCCCACATGTCTTTCTGGAATAATCCCTCTTCTATATTTGGCTTCTGCTGAGAAGGCTAAGGGGCAATAACCCCTGAGCTTCCTAGAGGACCCCTGGATTGATTGAGATATTTGTCAAATACCTTGATACAGATTGAATCGTGTCCTCCCAAAATTCGTACCTTGAAATCCTAACCCCCAGTACCTCGGAATGTGATCTTATTTGGGAATAGGGTTGTTGCAGAGGCAATTAAGATGAAGTCACCCTGGAATAGGGTGGACCCTTAATCCGATATGACTGGTGTGCTTATAACAAGGGTAAACACACACACACACACACACACACACACACACACACACACACACACACACACACACATACACACACACGGAGATGCCATGAGAAGATGGAGGTAGAGATCAGGGTGGTGCTTCTACGAGCCACGGAGCTCCAGAGATTGCCAGTAACCCTCCAGAAGCTAGGAGAGAGGCATGGAACAGATGCGCAGTCTTCAGAAGGAACCAACCCTGTTGACACCTTGGTCTTGGTCTTGTAGCCTCAGGAACCGTGAGACCATACATTTCTGTTGTTTAAGCCACCAAGTTGGTGGTACTCCATGGTGGCAGCCCTGGCAAACCGATACAGTCCTTGATCTCTTGTGACTGGCTTTTAGATCTCTCTGAAGCCTCGGCGAAAGGTGGTACAGCCACACGCCAGGGCTTTTCTCTACGCCAGGGTGTGGCAGCCATTTCTGCATTTTAGTATCTTTTGCAATCTGGATAGGCTGAGAATTTCTCCAATCATCAAGTCCCAGTTCCTCTGAACGGTTCTTCCCATAATTTATTTCTCTCCTCTTGTATTTTACTCTCAGCAGCAAAAAGAAACCAGAAACCTAGAAAATCTCTGCTAAATATCCACATTCCTTGCTTACAAGTTCTGTTTTCCACGTAACTGCTAGACACAACTCTGCTAAGCTTTCTGCCACTACGGAACGAGGGTTACCTGCCCTTCAGTTCCAATAACATATTCCTCACTTCCATCTGAGCCCTTACCGTCAGCGTCTTAAGTTCATCTTTCTATTAACGATCTGTTCGTGGAGACGGAGGCTTTCTCTAAGGCAATTAAGGATCTTGACATTGTCTTCACATTCTTTTGACCTGCACTGTCTTTAATGTACATATTTCTACTAAAAGTCAGTTCAAGGCAATCTACCTTTTTAGGTATTTGTTATGGCAGCCTGCTTCCAGGTACCCACACATGTTTTAGTTTTCTATTGCTACATAACAAATATCACAAATGAGGGGGACTTTCAACAACACAAGGCCCTCCGGCTTTCACACTTGCCTTCAGTTGGTGGTTAGACACCCTTGGCCACTCATTATCTTTCCCTAATGCGTCAGTGGTGCTCAGGACAGCCTTCAGAGTCCACTGTCCTTAGAATTAGTACCTCCCCCGCCTCTCAAAAGCCTGTGATATCGCCGCCCCCCCACCCCCTGCCACCCCGGAAGTGCATTCCCTTTTACAGGGTCACCACCGATGACAGTTTGAACAGTTGTCCCACCTATCACTAGTGATAGTGTCTCCACCAGCTGCCTGCCAAGGGTACAAAATCCCGTTTCTGACTCTGCTTCCCCTAGCCAATCCTGGTACCAACTGTATTAGGTCAGGTTCCCAAGAATCAAAACTTGGAAAGTCTTCAAAGAAGAAGGATTGGACAGAGGTCAAGTTGGGCAGAGTTGAACCGTGATGAATTCACAATAAAGGCCTCGGCCGATCTCACAGGAGCTCAGGAGACGGCAGCTCTTCAAAATTTCCCCCTTGAGGCAACAGGTCCGGGTCATTACACCTCTGTGCCAGCTAGTCACTGGATGTGGGCTGCCCTTGGGGAGGAGAGGAGGTGTGACTTTGGGGCAGGTGGCTTTCTTCAGCTGAGAGCCATTCCTGGAGAGAGACTCAGCTGAGAGCTGTCAGCACAAACGCTCTGGAGCAGCTGGGAGAATGAGTGCCTCGACCCTGAAGAGGGGAGAATCTGGGAAGCACACCACAGCATCCGCTGCAATCATTGTTTTCTCCATCTGCTAATAGATAGCATTTGTACTTCGTATTAATTTTCTATTGCTGCACAAATTACCCCCAAACTTAGTAGCTTAAAACAACAAACATGTATTATTCCATAGTTTGTTGGTCATGAATCTGACCTCAGCTTAGGTGTCTCTGGCTCAGGGTCACCAAGCTACTGGCTTGGGCTAAGTCACTTCTAGACTCTACTGTGCTGGAGAGCCCACTTCCAAGCTCACTCATGGGGTTGCTGGCAGGCTTCCGTTCCTGGACAAGTCCTCCATGGGCTGCCTTAAGTGTTTTCATGACATGGCAGCTGGTGATTGGAGAGGTAGAGACCATGACCAAGAGTCTTTTTGTAACTAATCTTGGAAGTGACACTGCATCACTTCTGTCATATTCCATTCCTGAGAAGCAAGTTGCGAAACCAGCCCAACCAAAGGCGAGAGGATTGCACAGGGTGTGACTGGAGGTGGGGGCCACCCTGGAGCGGCCTGTCACAAATACTACCCGGCAAACACCAAGCTGAGCATTTTACCTGCACGGCTTTATTCAATCCTCACAGTGACCTTAAGGGAGTTGCTATTAATATCCTCCCTTGCAGATGTGGACACAGGCGCAGAGTGGTTAGATAACTTACAGCCACAGAAGTGACGGTTAGGGGAGAAAAGGTCGAGCCCAAGTTTGTCTGTGAACAAGCCTGTGTGTTTCTAACTCTTATACTGTCTCCCCTGATAACATCTTGGGAAGGTCGATGTCATTGCAAAGATGGAAGCTAAGTAAGGGGCTACCATGCTTTAGGTGCAGGGACTGGGGGTGAGATGTACCAGTCAGAGGGCTCTAAACCCAGGCAGTACCTAACCCAGGAAGTTCTGGGAACACAGAAGAGCAGGCCAGAAATCTGGGTGGAGGGCAATTCTGAAATGGTGGCGTTCTTGATGAAATCAGCTGTGGACATGAGGAAACCCTCCTTCCTCTCCAAGTCCACAGTTGCTGAATAGGGATTGGAAATAGAAGTAGCAGGGTTACACATGAGCTAAAACTGTTACTTCGTCATGCCCCCCAAAGTTCTTGCATAACGGACTGTGCAGAATTATAAGCTCTTAGTAACTGTTAGACCTAAATCTGAGGGCGTTTCCAGGTTATCTTATTGCTGTGTAACAAACCACCCCGAATCTTAGTGGTTTCTAACAAAAATCATTTATTTCTGGTGACTCTTTGGGTTGGTGGGGCAGTTACTCTGCTGGCGTTACCTGGGCTCTTAAGCATGCGTTTAGTTGGCGTGTCGGCTGACCTGAAGGGCCTGCTATGGCCTCAGCCACGTGCCTGGAACCTTGACAGGGACAGCTGGGACCTCTTCTCTCCACGCGGTTTCTCATCAGTCAGGGGTCTCACCTGAGCTTCCTCAGTCACGTTCCAAGAGAATTAAAGGCAGAAGCTGCACAGGCTCCAGGACTTGCAACATCATTTCCCCACATCCTATTGGTCAAAGAATTCCTAAGACCGGCCCAGATTCAAGGGAGCTGAGAATGGCCACACTTCTTACTGGGAGTTTAATGGAAGGAGGGGCAAGGACAGACTACAGAAGGGTGTGGACACAAGGAGGCGTGACTCATCGAGGATCGTTGTACGGGCAGTGGGTTAGAGGCCCCATGAAACAGGACTGACTGCAGTGTGCCCAAGATTTGACCTGTCTCCGCTGCAGGGCACCGGAATGAGAGATGGCTAATCTGTGCAGGGAGCTTCAGAGTTTGGACCCAGGCAGAAATAGAAACACGTAAGACTTAAAATGTTAGAAGATCCAGTTAAAACAACCCGATTCTGTAGGAAATTGAATTCAAGCTGCTGCTGGAATAAAATAATACACATATACACTGCTTTAGGAAAAAATTCTTCAAACTGCAGGTAGGGCTTAGTGGGTCTTAAAATTAATTTAGTAGTTCATGATCAGCATTTAAAAAATAGAATAGAGGGCTTCCCTGGTGGCGCAGTGGTTGAGAGTCTGCCTGCCGATGCGGGGGACACGGGTTCGTGCCCCGGTCCGGGAAGATCCCACATGCCGCGGAACGGCTGAGCCTATGGGCCATGGCCGCTGAGCCTGCGCGTCCGGAGCCTGTGCTCCGCAACGGGAGAGGCCACAACAGTGAGAGGCCCACGTACCGCAAAAAAAAAAAAAAAAAAAAAAAAAAAAGAATAGAAAATATCAAAGTGCAGCACAAAGATATTTTTCTTGGACTTTTAATTCACTTTTATAAATAAATTCATAGATATGTATATTGGATAGCCAAGTAATGAGAAAATACATTTCTTACTATGGGTCACAGCCAAAGTTTGAAAGCCACTGATTTAGTATACACTGGGGTAGGGGGAATATCCACTTTATATTCATGAAAAAAGTGTGTTAACATCAGCATCTAGTCAGAGTTACAAGATGATGAAGAATAAGAATGGTAATTCCATGATTTGGGCAGTTTTGTTCCGTTCTAAGAGGTTTGAAACAAAAGGAACCTTGACCAAGATTTCCTTTCTCTGTGCTTAACTCCCTCACTGGAATCCTTAGACAGAAAGAAACGGGAATCCTGAGCGTGAAAGGCTCGGTAGAAAATAGTCGATCCTCCAGTGGCTACAGTAACAGCTCTGAGGGCAAGCCTCACTGTTGGAGAATTATTTACTTGTTTGTTGTCAGGTTTCCTCCACTGGAACACGGGCTCCATGAGAGCAGGGACTGTGTCTTGTTCACGGCTGAACCCCCGGTGGCCAGGTCAGGGCCCAATACATGTTAGGCACTCCATAAACATTCGTGGAGTAAACAAACGAGTGCACGAATTAATGGGAATAGGGGAAGGAAAAGGAGCCTCATCCAGGTACCACATTTTATAATCACTGCTTTTCACTGAGTGTACTTTGTAAGCGCTTTCCATCTGTCTTCTTTTTCTTCAGACTGATTCAGAACCCAATCATGATCCTTTTTTTCAAATACTGTTTTCTAGGATATGTTCAGATTATCGTTCAGCTAGACAGAGTAGTGTTACTGAAACCAATCAGCACTGAGCCAGGCGGCACAGAATAAAAGAGAACTAATCACTCTAACTTTGGCCAGCAGCCTTGAAAACATGTTACCCTTCATAAAGAGGTCAGCAGGATTTGTGGGCTGGCCAGCCTATTATGAGGACGGTCACATGAGGATAAGGAAGGAAGAAATGAAGTGAAGAAATACACACAATGGATATGACTACTTTTTTTTTTTTTTTTACTGTGAACATTAGCATTAAGTTGGTTACCGTACACATCCAAAGGCCCAGCATCTCAGAAATATCATGAAGTGGCACACCTTGTACCAGAGTCTCATAAGAATAAAATAAACAATGCTACATCAAGTGGTTAAAAATACACAAAAAAGTAGTTTTAACAGTCTATAAATTTTTTATACTTAAAATCATGATTGAGTTGAAATTAAAAAGTGCATTTCAATTGCTAAAAAAATAATATTGGTATAGTTAACACAAGGGGGGAAAATCAGTACATTGAGGGATCTGACAGGATGCTGGAATACAGAGGACTCAGGGAAGCTGGGCAAGTTTGGGGACCCAGGAGGGAAGCTTGGTTCCCCCTCCCTACGGTTCCCTGGGGCCAAGCAGCTCTCCTCTCCCCAGTATCTTTCCCATCTTACGAGATCCTGTCCTATTACCTGTCACCTCCCCAACTGAAAGACTCCTCTAAACTTCTTTGCAGCACGAGAGGTACCTGTCCTACATGAGTCCACCTTCACCTTCAATTGCGTCCTCACAGAGGTAGGAGAGGGACACTGCCCTCTTCTGGACTTGACACAAGTACCCCAGCTACATGGCCTTAATCCTTATGACCTAGCAGGCAGAACAGGGACCAAGCAGCTTCTGTTTTGTCAAACTCCTTTGGACAAATGTTCAACATTCAACAACAAGCTTTGTAAACCTAACGCTGAACAACTCCTGGCAAGCAAACTGGATTTTTTTCTTTAAGAAAAGAGGAAAAGTGCAAGTGATTTCAGTACTGTTGGGGAAAACAAAAATACAGACAGACAAGTTACACCTGGCCCCCTTGTTACCTAAACCAATCACAGCTTCAGTTTTGTTTTTTGCCAAGTGCTGGGGTTACAAGTGGATGCCTCTATCTGTCTGTATTGCTCAGGGTCAGACTTGGCTGGGGAAAAAGGGCCAGGCAGGTATCTGTTCGCAAGGCCATTCCAGGTGCAAATGCCTCCTGGCTCTACGGGCTGAACAGTTAGGGTCTGGTGTTCCTCTTAGTTGACTGCTGACCTGCTTCTTGTGAGGAAGGTGCTGCTATGAGCACAAACAAAACTTGTGGTCAGAGAGCTGATGACAGTTAGGAGCCCTAAGACAAGTAACTGACACAGAGGGAACACACACTGAATCCTACCCGGGAGGAGCGGCTGCTGCAGGGGACTCCCTACAGGTCAGGACACAGGGCTGACCCCGCTGACTTGGTCCCTGCTGTAACAGACATCTGCTTGGAGCAGAGAAGGTAAGAAGCACTTCCTCATTCATACTCCAGAGCTACCCCTGCCGCTCGTGTCCTTCTCAGAGATGTAATGGCCCTGCGCTGGCGGTGGGACTTGGGAGAAAAGAAGTGAGGAGGGTGGCCTTCCTGCTCTGCACTTAGCACACAACGGATCCCCCATGGGAAGGTTCTGGCTTTCAATCTCTGGCACCGATATGTAAAAAGGCTAATTCAGATGCCTGACCCACAAGGACCTCTGACCCACATATCAACCTTTGTTTCCATCATGAAGGCTGAGCACTTAGTAATAAGGGAAAATGTCTTAAAAACCAAGATCTATAAATAAATATTGAGCCTAGAGAGAATATTCTATAAGAGACTTAAAAGCGGGATCTTTCTTTAGAAGGCAAGAATAAAGAAGCTAAAGTATTTTGTTGCTCCCTTGTGGACAAAGCCCGTACTGCTGGTGGAGCAGAATCATGCTGCCCATGTCAAGAGGAAGATGCATATTCGAACGTGTGGAAGATGGAGAAGAATTCATCTGATTTTCAGAGGCTGCATAGATATGGTTGGGGATACAACGTCAGCAGTAAACACCAAAACTACGCCACACGGTTTCTTCCTTTTTTACTTTTGGAACAAGTCTAATGAGTTGAATAATGAAGCACAGAAAAGATACTTCTAGGATGGGCTGGAGCTTCTAAAAGAACAAAATATTTCCCACCAGCTTCTGAATGCGATTAAACGCAGCCTCAAGTCCTACGCAGAATGTGAGTTGGTGTCTCTGGCCTTGTGATCACACGGTCCCTTTTCACCTGTAGAAGTCAGGTAAGAAGGAAGCTGTGTGTGCTCAGAGGAGCTAGATATTTAGAAACAACTTGATTCTTTGGCACATCCGCTCTAGAGACAGGCTCTTTGGTTGATCAAAACCAACAATGCAAGTTCCAGATTTCCTTCCAAAGTTAAGCAAAATTCAGCTCCTACCCCTTCTTGCCCCATCCCCAAAATCATTTTCAAGTAATTTGTAACATCCCTGATCTCACCAGGGAAGCTCAAATGGTGTGAAACTAGAAGGTGGAGGAGATACTTCTTAGAGGCAAAGGCCCTTTGATACTCGTGCCAAACGTCTCCTATGTACAAAGACATGAAACAAGCCAACAGTCTGTCTCAGGGATGTGGCTCCTCAGGTGTGAGCGCCCCCCTCCCCCACTCCCCGCACGGCTCCCACTGCTGTGCTGCCTGAGAGTCCCAGGAGAAAAGCCACAGATTCAAAGTGGTTACTTTAGGTAGCCAGTTACCACCTAAAAGAGGCAAACTTCTAGGTTTGGGGACTATCAAGGCATACTAAAGCAAGAAGATTTCAAACAACAAGAAACTCTTGTCACTTATTTCTGTAGAAATCTACTTTTTGCATTTTGTAAACGAGTATTCCCATTCCAAACAACCAGTGACATCTTCAAATGTCTTGAATTTATTCATTATCAAACATAAGCATTCTCACAATATCACACCATCCCACCATAACATACTGTCGCCAGATAAAAGGAACAAGAATTTATTAACAGCTGCCTTCTTAGACTCCCACTTCACGTGGTTGTTAGTTAGCCTTGAAAACCTGAGTATTAGTATCATCCACTTTAAGGAAAGAGGCATGACGTTTTAAGTCAGAAAGGAAAAATTTCGACTAAGGCCAAAATACTCAACTCAATAGCTTTCATGCACTTAAAAAAAAAAGCAATCTGATTTCCTCATTTTAATGAGGTCTATCTGTTTTCAGTTTGGGAGGAGAATTGAAAGGGAGCAAGACACCTGTACGCAGCACGAACTGCAGTTCTGACCGTGAAAGATGAGCCAATCGCTACAATGTTTTATCAATAAGGTGCTCCTATCACATGGAGAACACACTGAAACCTCCTTTTTATGACATCCTTCATATACTACGTATCAACGATATTTTAAAAATTAATTAGATGTGAACAAGTAGAAGAGAGTAACCGGAAGCTTTTGAGGGACAGAAGGATTAGAGAGGCAGATCAAACATCAGTAAAGGACTTCTGATAAACCCAGAGAGCAATTTTAAATTGATTTGACTAAAATAACATTATGGGTACAACCTGGCCAAATGTTTCTCGAAGAGAGAGAGCGTATCAGAACAGGGCATAGCAAGAGCAGCAATCTAGATCCCTTAATCAGAAAGGGGAGGCATTTCAGGAAGACTAAGACGAGAAAAAGATGTTCAAAAGAGATACTCAATGACCTTTAATTTGAAAGGAACATCTACTTTCTGGTGAAAGAAAGGAACATGAGCAGTTACGATAAGGATAAAGCCTTTCATCACTAGAGATGTAATACGTGAAGAAATAAGATATACATAAAAGTTTAAAACATAATCTAAAAGTGACATGGGGGAGCAAAACAGAAATACATAAAAAATTCACATCCAAGGTTTTAGAGCTAGTTTGTAGAGACAAATCAATTGGAATAAGAGTGAGTTCCAATACTCATGGAGGATGAATAATCAGAGGTAGGATTTAGATCAGGAAAAGAATGTTCCATGATGCTGGCTTTTTGAAGGCACTCAAGAACAGAGTGAGAGAGACTGAAGCTGCAGTGAGATAATACAGGATGAGTGAGAGATGTACACGCACTAATCTGTCATAAGGAAATAAAAACAACTCCAGGAACACTATGACGAGACATATATTATCAAGTTATACACAGAGTCTAACAAGGTAGAAATCCGCTTTGTAAGTAGCTTCTTACAACAATATAGCTTCTACTTAGGGAATGAGAAAGAGAAGTTTGTTTTCCCGATATGCAATTCTGCAAAATAGCTTAATGAAAAAGTTGATAAGTGGTACATTATCTAGTTCTTTAAACAAATTTACTGAGGCTAAGGCTTCAGAGCTGGGACAACCAAGGAGTTTGATTTTCCTTTGAATCTTGCAAAACCTATCCTCTAAGACAAAAAGATCTGATCACAAAGTCTATAAAAAGTCTAGAGAGTATAAAAGTACAGAACTATGAAAGTAGATATATCGATGGCAACTTTTATGGCTTCCATAGAAAGTGTAGAGAGGATCTCTGGTTTGCTTTATCGAGGTAGCGTCCAGGGTCGGAAGGTCATTGTTATTTGTTATAAACACTACAGGTGACAGAAGCAGGTTAGCTAGGGTGTCACTAGTACATAATAATGCCAGTATCTCTAGTGGCTAATGACCTTTCATTCCTGAAAAAAATGATCTTTTGGGAAATTTCCTATCTTGGTTTAGGTAAATGAAAATTAAAACCCAATATTCACTTGCTCAATTTTATAGTCTGAAGAATTCCAAGTGAGTTGATTTTTGTAATGGGAGATAGTTGATAAAATTCTTAGGTGTAACTCATGCCTTTTTCATCAAATACTTCCCATACGGTCTGCAACAGCATCGAAATGTTCATATGTGGATCAGCGATGTAATAAAAGTTGTCTCTTCTATGCAGTAGCTCAAACAGATGGGTTTCTCTAACTTTAGTTTTCTTCTCTCTCTCTCTCTCTTTAAACATTAAAACCCCACCTACCATTCTGTGTTTCACTAACGGAAATCTTCAAGATGTGGTAAATATAATACACGTCTGCAATGGAGTTCTATTTCTGCTTGATGTTCTTAAGATTTAAAACTTCCAGTGAAATAAAAATTAAGCTAAACAAGCATATCCATTCAAAAAACATAAAAAGTGAAAAAAATTTCAAAAAGTAGAAAAAGTGTACAAGTATCTCTTCCGAGTATTTTGCCTCCAGTTAGTATATAAGGGACAGTCAAATTATAGGGAGCGAGATATGGGAACATATGTATATGTATACCTGATTCACTTTGTTATAAAGCAGAAACTAACACACCATTGTAAAGCAATTATACCCCAATAAAGATGTTAAAAAAAAAATTATAGGGAGCATTCTAACCACGATGAAAAGGTACTTTCAACCAATGTAGTTTTACAAAAGATGGTACAACTGTGGTAATATCCACGCTCAGTCATTAATTTAGAACGGTTAATGGAAAAACGGCAGACTGTAAAAGTATACACAACTGATTTGCAAAGGTTACTTTGAACTACTGTAGTAAAGTTTTATGTGGAGACCTCCCTGCTTGCTAAAAACAAGGATCAAATCACAAATATACACGGAAAGGAAGCCACGTGCTTTTAAACCGTTCATCTTATTTTCTTCATTCAGATGTAAAGTCTGACTCAGTATGAGCCCGCCCCACTCAATTTGAGAAAGCAACGAGCAGCCTTTCATTCAGGCTAAGGAAGAGTTCATATTTGAATGATAAATCTATGAGAAAAGAAGAGAAAAGTGCAAAAAAAATTTAAAAAGCAATAGCAACTCAAGCTGGGAATTTTCAAGTAAGTCTTAACTCTAGCAATGATACAAGCCTTTGAAGACAGTAGAATTAAGTCAGGAGAAACAGCCTCAATTTGGTATCTATATAATGCTGAAATGTGGCCTCTGTCGTCTTTAAAATTTAAGTACAGATAAGGGCTGAGAACTCAAACTCCTCCCCAGTTCTTTTTTTCATAAACAGATAACAAGTAGTTAATAAGTCTTGAATAAGTCACAGGGTGCTGTACTATAGGTGGGAGGGAACACACCATATATAAATGCAACTTTTATTTTAGTAAAGGACCCCAATCAAAATTTTAACCCTGAGTTTGAGTCTTAAGCGTGTTAAACCTGATGCACGTATATGTTTAAGGCTTAATTCTTCAGTTCTTCTATTCAGAAGCATTAATGGTATGAATATTCTTAATGCATTTCGTTAGGCATATGTAATATGACACTGGTGAGGAGTCATTATATTCTGAGCAGTTTTCCCGAAGACCACAAACCCCAAATCAGGGAGGGTATGCTTATCTAGGGAAAAAAAATTGGAAGTTTCCAGATTGTTCCACAATACATTTCACTAAGAAATGTACTGTTTGACAATGCTGATTTTAAAAAAAAGATAATCCTTTCTTTGCTTCTGTTAAGGGTGGTGGTGATTATTTGCTTAATATTGGTTTTCCTATGTAGTAGCTATTTTCTTATGGCTATATTCACTTGAATGGAAAATCAAATACGACTACCTGAATTTTCCAGTGTGTAATTATAGTACACCTCGTAAAATGGTTGATTCAATGGTCTCAAGTCTAGAATTCAGAACTGCTGCCCAATATTGTAAATTTATTTAGAACAAAATAAGGTATAACTAATTAACTAAGCTGTAATTTACATCTTGAACATCATTTTAATATTACAAGCTTGGACATGAAATAATGGTATGTCCACACATGGTATATCCACAAACTTGTCATGGAACGCCAAGGAGACTGTGTGAATAAGGGGAGGCAGCCGCTAAAGATATAACAGTCATAAATAAGGAATTAACTTTTCTTATTGGTTTGGGTACTTGAGTGTTCCAAGAATGTATACAAATATTTAAAACCACATTCCTTAGAAGTTACATCCAGAAACAGGAAAAGTATGTCTTGAGATACTTTTCCGCCTCATTCCCAAATTCTCCTATGCTCATTATAGAAGACAAAGGCAGTAATCAGAAGGAAAAAAATCTGGAAATATTAAACCAAAAAGCTAACAGAGAATGCGATATTTTAAAAATAGGGACTTAACCTCAATGGAAAGAGTTCCAGTTTTCCTACCACAGAGCTAATCAGCCAGAAAAAGTGCTGTAAGTCTATCTGCACACTTAATATTAAAAATCAAAAAATAAATAAAAGTCAGGGTTCTGATTCAGGCAAAGATTTAAAACCTTGAGGAAAGAAAAATGAAGAAATTTCAAGATCAAAAAAATGAGAGAGAGAGAGAGAGAGAGGGAGAAAGAAAGACCTCGCTTTGAAACTCAGTTCGCTGAGATGAAAAATTACAAAATTTTTATCTACACTGAGTCTGGATAAATGTGATCAGTTAAATATAACCAATCTGTCAGCCCTTCTGTTCAGCCTTTCTTCTAATGAGCTCCTGACTGACCATGCTCTTTAGAAGTTACCCGAACTCTTTCAAACCTGCCCCATTTGCGGCTCTCCTTATCACCAAGAAGGCTGCTATCACATCATCGCTTGCAGAGGACAGGGCAGCAAAACGTCGTTTTCTCCCTCTCACCACAATTTAAACTGTGTTAGAATAGCTCGAAGTTGTGACTACATCCATGGATAGAAGAGACATTTTAAAAGTCATAACCAATTTGTGTTCTTATCCGAATTTCTCAGCCGCTATCAGGCAACATCATGTTTGTGATTTTAGTGTACTATTTTATCTTTTTGTGACAATTAGAAAAATAAAGCAACCTTAAAGTGAGCAGTGTATTAGGAGACTTCAGTTGGTCGTCCCACAGAGGCTGAACCTGAACACATTTCTGGGGGAAGCGAGACGTGACTGAGAGGAAACAGCCTCCGCCACGTCCTCCTCTTGACGGCGAGCAGCTTTACTCAGATTTTCAAAACAGGCCAGCTTCAGGTGACCTCCCTGGAAAAGGCTCAACCCTCTGCAAATCATTCCATTCAACGTACTAACTGAACCGAACGAAACATGGAGGACACAGCATGTCCGTGAGCCTAACAGGCCCCCGAGTGTTAAGCAGAGATTAAAAAAACTACCAAGGACTTATGCCGGATTCCGAAAGCAAAACCTCATTTTCGCAGTAACCTGGTCTGGAGACCCTTTCAGATACATCTAGTCTCTGAAGCACCTTTGAGTTGTACGGATGTAAGAATAACTTTGAACTATAGAAGTTATATGCATCTTTAAGAATCACATTTTGATGATTATAAAAATTTTTTCTATTTTACAACATAGGTCCAGCTACACTGAAAAAATTACACTGCTTATTGAAATACATTTCATTTTAGAAACAGACTACTAAAGAAGTCTATACAAAAACTCTAAAATAATTTCTGTAGTAAAATAAAGAGTGCATTAGGAGAGCTACACAAAGAAGAAAATTTCTGTCTTTCTCTATAATGCTTGATATACTGTGAAACATGGCTAGCTCGACTCTGAAGCCAGCACCGAAAGCTGAAAAGAATGTTACGATACACAGTGATACAATTAATGCTCTGGATTAATGTCACAGCCTTCCCGATTAGTACAAAGGAAACCAGGCCTGTCCCCTCTTTGAGGAGAAGTCCAGGATATAAAAGCAAGCATACCTCATCAGCTGATATGAAATTATAAAATTCCACAAGTCTGAGTATTTGAAATTTATAAAAGTCACCAGAAAATGCAAGCAAATTGGGCTTTAGTTCGGTGGTTCCCTGGTTCGACAGTTCCCTCCGTGAGCTCAGGGTCTTCTCGTCCACTCCCTCGGATGCGCTGATTCACCAAGACAATGACAAAGCTCTGGGTGGAGGCTGAGGAGAGTCTGACAGCTACAGAAACGCTCACCAACCCCCACTCTGCAAACTCACACCGGGGCACGGAACTCGCGGAGAACACGTTTAAGGAGATGGATGTTAGTGATGCTGGGCTGAACTGTTCTTCTCTGCCAGGTGCCGCAGAAAGGTGTCCTCACCCTGGCCCCTGTTATTTAAAGGCTCACTCTTAAAGAGAGCTGGAGGTGGGGGGAGGTGAGGGACTGGGGGGATAGGAAGGTGGTGTGGGTGGTGAGGGTGTGCGTGGATGTGAAGGTGCGAGAAGGGGTGGGGCATGGGCCGAGGGGTTAGCGTGCTGACGGGGTTCATGCTGATGGGAGGGGCGGGGGTCGTGGGGGTGCTCCCCACAGAAGGAACTGGGGTGGCCGGGGAGGTTGTGAGTGGGATCTGGACAGCAGGCGGCACGTTCACGGGGCTGGTCACCCGAAAGCACTTCTCCTTGTGGGCCTTAAGCATGTTGGAGAAGCGGAACCGCTGGCCGCACACATCACACGGATAGGGCTTCTCGCCTGTATGAGTTCTGCGGTGCCTCTTCATGTTGGGGCGGCTGGTGAAGCTTTTGCCACAGATTTCACAGATAAAGGGTTTCTCTCCTGAGACAAACACAGACACAAAAACAGGATTAACACACTAGGCGGCAAGTAGTTGCCCCAGCTATTCCTCATACTAAAAAAGGAGGTTACCACTCCTCTCCCTTATGGCATATTACATTCTAGTAGTCATAACAGAGTTCCCCAAGGTTGGGACTTCACAAAAAGGAGCAGATACAACGAAAACTTACTTACAACCTACCATCTGGGCTTGGTTAAAAGAACAAAAAGGGCTTCTACAGTAGTGATCTTCCACATCCTACAGGACGAAGTGTTCAAATGGCTTTCCTGTGTTCCAGGGAACCAAGCCCACAGATGAATCTCTGCCTCTAAGCATAGGCGAGCTGATCTGTGAGCAATTTCTGACATTCCAACCCAGAGTAGGACTTTGCTGAAAATGTCTTGTGGAGGACATAAGTCTCCGCACGTCTACTCGAACACAATCCTTAGAATGCGGCTTACGCTTTGCTATCTGGGGAAATTCTGGACTGACTCACCCTACAACACAGATTTCGCACCACAGTGTTTCTCTGCAGGCGGCTCTCCATTACGTGGGGCTGTCTGCACACCTGAAGAGCGCTCAGCGGTCCTGGCGCCAGACTACTTATATGCCCCCAAGAAATTCTGTCCATCAAGAATGTCCCCACACCATTTCCAAATGCCCACGGGTGTGGGGAGGGTTGAGCGGCAGGCTACCGTTCTTGGTGGAGAACCACTGGGAAAATGAGCCAAAAAGGAAACAAAACCCCCTAGTTCTAAGGGCACTTAGGGAGGAAATTAGGTTTGGGTTCTAAGGGCTTAATTTTTAAACTTCCTAACTTTCCTTTGGGCTTACTGCTTAGTTCTATGCTATGTCTGCCTGCCTCTCTCCCCAGGCCATAGGGAGAAACAAAATGATGTTTGGACATACACGTCCATGGTCACTGCATCCAGAATGCTGTGGTGCGGTGCGGAATACCTGTCCACGTGTGCTTCAGCGACCATGTGCTTGTATTTAGCAATTCCTTCACCAATGCTCAGTGAATGTCGCTTGTATCTCTACTGTAGCTCCTGCTGCAAGAGTTTGCTCTCACTTCAATTGTTACTCTCTTTGTTTCTAACAGGTGTCCTTATTCTACTCTGTATAAATAAGAGCTGTTGTGTATGGAGTCTTAGTGTGTGCTTGGCACTGTTCTAATCCCTTGACACCTTATTAACCTCTGGTGATCCTCACAGCCTTATGAGGTAGGTACGCTATTAAGAAAATTAATTAAGAAACTTGCTGGAGGCTCTACAGTCAGTGGAGAGGCAGGATTTAAAACTCTGCAGTCTGGCGCCAGACACGTAAAACAACGGCGCTTCACACCTCAACGTTCTGTGCATTCCTGAACACACAAAGGAATGTTATTTTCTTACTGTTTTCCTCCACTTTGGGACTCCTTCTAACACTACGAGCAAACTCCCCTTTATCCATATTGTAGTCCTTATTTCTTCTCTCTGCCTTTGAAAACTGACATCTCCTGTTGCTTCCTTCCATGGAAGCCAGACTTTTCCTCACTTCCCATGAGAGACTGAATCGAACCGTCAGGGGGGATCAGTTTTCTCCATAGTTACCGGTACTATTTGCTGACTATAATATTTCTTTTATCTTCCTACCTTTCATTATTCAATCACTGCCACTGCTAGGCTCTTCACTGTGATTCACACACATCTTTCTAGATAAATTCTGTCCTGGCTTGTGTTCCTTCCTTTTAATCCATTTCCTCCAATTAAAAACTTCAAATTCTATGTTAAATGGAATTGATTAAATCAGCTGTGGTATGCCCAGCTAATGGAGAGTACCACTAAAAACAATATTATAAAAGTATAGAAATGTAGTTACTGACATGAAAATCTATAATCTATTATCTATAGTCCATTAAGTAAAACAAGCAAGTTATGAACACGTACGCATGGTATTATCCATTTTTAATGAAAAATACGTGTAGGAACATATGGAAAGAAATACAACAAATGTTACCAGTGATCGTCTCTAGATAATGGGATTATGAGTGACATTTTACTCTATTTTTAAATTTATTTTTATTTATTTATTTATTTATTTTACTCTATTTTTGATGCTTATATGTACTTCCTGTTTTCTAAACTAAACATGATTTACTTGTATAATAAAATGTTTTCAAAGCACACCTGTTTGATAACCTATCAATCCCCTTGACCCCGTCCTCCTTGACTCTCCAGAGTTAACAGTCTTCGCTGCTAACAGCCATGCGGAACCAGAGCCTAAGGACCTAATGTTTGAATTATTAGTCTAATACAAGCAAACATTCTCCACTTAATTCACTAATCACTTCCTAGGTTCACTAGACACTTTATTCATTGACAGTTTACTTAATGCGTGGACATGTAACTTTCTGTTATGTGCTCAAACCCGGATCCAGTCCTGGATCTCTCTCATCATCCATCTCTCATTTGTAGTCTTCTAGGCTATAATGATTTGCCGCAGAAAGACTAAAAACTATTAGAACTGGCCTACCATAAATCCATGTATTCAAATTTAAATGGGTCCTTTTAACTACTTAGTAATCTTTTATCCATTTCTTGATGTCCTACCAAATTTTCCACATTTGTTACTCCAGACATAAACCCACCCAACTCTAACTCTCATTATTCATGAGGCCCCATCTCCTAACTGTGCTAATGACTGATGATAAGGTTTCCCTGAAACCTCAAAGTAAGATTACAATGAGGCTGAAACAAGGAAAAATCAAAATGTAACATTTGAAATCAACCACCTGCACAATGTCCCACTTTAAGGAAGTGCTAGTAAATGGGTGGCTGGAGGAGGTACTAACAGCTAAGTCCATCAGGGTAACTAGAAAGCACGTATGTCAATACATCTTATGATGTAACCTAACTGTTACATACAGATAAAGCTAACCTAATGATAAGAAACGGTACTGTAATGAGTCTGAAGAACGCACATAACAAATGAAGACAGAATCTGCAGGGAAGATAGAAAGAGCAGGAATTCGGCTACTTAGCTGTCTTTTGAACTTTCAAAGGAAAAAGTGGTCTGGCCAATGAACACAAGCACCCCAGTCTGCTTATGAATATCCTGGAGCAGCATCAGAAATCTGTGCATCTATATATCTGGCCTACCATCACGTTACAGTCGTTCACCTGGATTACTGCAATATCCACCCGACTGGTTTCACCATCTCTATTCTTGCTCCCCATCCTCCAATCCACTCTCCACACTGTAGCCAGAGCGACCTTTCAGATGTGTCACGTTCTGCTTAAAGCCACTGAAGAACGTCCCACTGTCCTCAGAATAAAGCTCAAACGTTTTTACATGGCTTATTCTGTGATGCGGTACTTGCTTACTGCTCTCCAGTATCGTGTCTTACTATACTCCCTGCCTCCCCTCCTCCCCCCATCCATCAAACTCTAACCAACTTCATTTAGTTGTACTTACTGTGCTCTCATCACCAAACCACTGTTATGCCTTGCCTGTCTATCACCCCAACGTGACTGTAAGCTCTGTGAATCTAGGGACTATTTCAGTCTTGTTCGCTACAGTAGCCCCGTTTAGTGGATTCTTGATTAATATTTATAAATAAATATTAGTTAATTCTAAGACATGCCTTTCCCCCAAAATATTTACATCTGTGAAACTGACATATACCATAACCATCGGTGACGTGTCATTCTTTAATTTGCAGCATTTCCTTAGTGATAGATAAATGAGGTTTGTCTTAAAACTGATGGCTTCTTGGATTCCATGAAGGATGGTACTCACAATTAAGATCACTCAATTACCTTCCTTTGCTGTAATTTTCTGTCCCTGATGATCTTGTGATTATAATTTAGCTTCTCATATAAATTTATTTTAGGCAAAGAATATTCAGACCAAAGAACGTAAGAGTTCGGAAGCACTTGTCACTCAGGCTCTTCACTGTAAATTAGCAACTTTATTTATATATTATTAAGATTGTTTAGCACAGATCAATCCCTCTGACCCTCATCTGCTCGGGTACACTGACAAATTCTGGAAGCTGAGAACCAGACTCTGGGCTGGTGCTTTTTGCCCTCATGATGTCCTGCGTATCCCTCCATTTTATTACTTGTATCAGAGTAACTAAGTATGTGTTTCTGGAGTCAGACTGCCTTGGACAAGTTCTTTACTCTCTGAGCCTCATCTGAAAAATGAAGATAATAATAATAGGTTATTGCGATAAGTTAGAAATTCGAGGAAAGTGCTTAGAACAGTATTTGGTACATGGCAGACATTCAGTGCATTTTAGTGCTGCTATTACCATCATCATCATCATCACTACCACTGGACTGTAAGCTCCTTGAGGGCAAAAAACAGGTCTTAATTCATCCTGTATCCCTCGGCACTGAGCACTGTGCCTGGTACAAAGAGAATCAACAATTATTCTATGTTGAACTCACCCCATGTCCACACCATCCCAGGAAACCCTGCCTGAGGGCTGGTCGGCTTCCCTAGATAAGATCTACCTCACTTCTCTTTAACTGCAAAGAAACAGCCCAATCAGTGTCAGTTCCTGCAATGGCCTTAACCCCCACCAAAACGTACTCTAAATGTGGTTTCATCCAGCCTTAAAAGACCTATCCCTTTTCTTCTTTAAAAGCTAACCCTTCTCGGATCCTTTCAGGTACTATTGTAATCCTTATTTAGTACCAAGGAACCAGAGGCCTACAGGGGTTGCATAATTCACTTAAGGTCACACTGCTAGTGAGCGGCAGAGCCAGGTGTGTCCAACTCCACCATCCAGCGCTTTCCCAGTGTGAGCATTACAAACAATACTAAAAGGCAGATGCAAACCAGGGAAAAGGATTTTAACATCGGTGTTAGACAAGGTCCCATATATATAAATATATACAAAGAGCTATATATATAAAGAGCTATCATAAACAATAAGAAAAAGCCAAACACTGCAATGGCAAGATGAATACAGAAAAGGCACAAGCAATTCAGAAAAGAAAATATACTGATACCCAACAAGCATATGAAAAAAAATGTTCAATCTTACTTAGCAATTAAGTGCAAATTAACACAGTAAGAAACCATTTTTCACCTATTAATTCAACAATGATTTTACTTAGCATTGGATAGGGTTGGGAAAATGGGTATTTTCACGCGCAGCTGGTAAGAGTGTATGTGGATGGCTATTTTGCAATACATACCACCAAGTCTTAAAACTATACACATCCCTTTGCCCTAATAATCCCATTTCTAGGAATTTATCCTAAGTAAATAATCATGGCTGTGTTAGCCACAAAGTTGTTTGTCACAGTATTATTTATAACAGTAGAAAAATTGGAAATAGAAATCATCTAAATGTCCAAAAGGGAACTGGCTAAATAAAATAGAGATAACATCCTTAACAGGACCACTGTAAAGGTTATACTGATTAAATGAGATAATGTATGTAAAGTATTTAAGATAGTACTCAGCATACATGTGCATAATAAATGATGGCTATTATTACAGCAAATTTATAAGAAGGACTATTATACAACCATTAAAATGATATTACTGTTAATGACATAATACAGTAAAATAAAAAGCAGGTTGTAACAGAGCGTAAAGACCCAACTTTTGTTTTTTTACTATATACATGAACGTATAAACACCTATGCATAGTATCTATATGTATATTAAGAAACTATAGAATTAAAAAAATATGTGCTAAAATGTTAACAGTAGTCATCTCTCATTGATAAGATTATAGATCATTTCAATTTTCATATTTTCTAATATACTTTAATAAGTATGTACTACTACTTTTAATGAGAAAAATAAAAACTTAAGTGAATTTAGGTGGCTGTACTCCTTTAGAAGAAACAGGGAATGTTCAGCTTGCCTATTTGGTCAAAGAAGAACACTTAGCATAAAGTTTTATTCAACTTATACATTAATCACAAAATGTACACTTCAGTTTCATATTATGGACATTCAAGGGCCTGAAGAAAGAAAGAAGGACAAAGGGGAAAGAAGAAAGAGTAAGAAACGCAGAAGGAGAAGGAGAGAGGGGGGACCCGGGAGGAAGAAGCGCAGGGAGACAGGCAGAAAAGAGAAGGTGAGCGCAGAGGCTTAAGTGGTGGAGGTTCCTTCCAATCTTGCGACAAACATTTACTGGGCATCTACTATGTGCCAAGCACCGTGTGTAAATATGACACAGCTTCTGCCTTCAAAAAAACTCATTTTCTGTCTAGTTCCATAGTTTCCTGCTGAATTAACAGAAAACTGCACCCTAAAAGCTACTCAGAACTAAGAGCCTATCCAAGAGCCACCAGATTTTAAGAGGAGAATTTGTTAAAATACTCTGACATACCCTGCTATCCACTTAGGCTTCAAAGTTATCACTACCTTTTGAGATGTAATTTACGTAAACTCCTCTCATGGCTCTTCCTCTAGCTTATTCCTTGAAATCAGAGGTCCTGCTCTGAATGGGAAAGAAGCCCACCAGGCAGGTGTTTTTCTTTGGACTTAACAGAGATGGGAACTACAGAGGCGCAGCTACGGGCAGAACTTCCTCACCACTAGTTAAGCAGGGTAAGGAAGATAATGTCTTGTGGTTCTTTCTGGCTCTGCTACTCTGTAGACTAATAGAACCTAGAATCCTGTGATTAGATTTTATTTAGAAACTTGAAATATGTTTCACACTGTTCAATTTGTGCCAAGACAGCTAATTCCAGAGCGTCAAGATAAGACAGACGTACAATGCCCCAGTGTTTACAGGGGGCTATTATTCTAACTAGCTTCCTGGAGGCTGTGTGATCCAATGCTTTCAAGACTCAAATCGACGCTATGAAGCATATACCTCTGAAAACACAATGTAGTTAAAATACTACTTAAACTCATTTGATGGATGTGTTCGTAAAAAGTAGTGAATTTTGGTAAATAAAATCCAATCAAATTTTAAGAATATTGAGAGGGTATCCTATTAAAAACAATGTCCTCAGGGACTTCCCTGGTGGCGCAGTGGTTAAGAATCCATCTGCCAATGCAGGGGACACAGGTTTGAGCCCTGGTCCAGGAAGATCCCACATGCCTCGGGGCAACTCAGCCCGTGCGCCACAGCTACTGAGCCTGTGCTCTAGAGCCCACAAGCCACAACTACCGAGCCCGCGTGCCACAACTACTGAAGCCCGTGAACCTAGAGCCCGTGCTCCGCAACAAGAGAAGCCACTGAAAAGAGAAGCCCGCGCACCGCGAAAGAGTAGCCCCCGCTCACGGCAACTAGAGAAAGCCCGCACGCAGCAATGAAGACCTTAACGCAGCCAAAAATAAAATAAATAAATAAAACAAAAAAAGCCTGGCCTCCATTTTTTAAAGACCCAGAACCCTTTCCTTAGAAAAATAACATAGACACATATGCAAAACAAGTTTCATACAATTTCAGGAGATCCTGTGTCCCAAATAAAGAGTCCATCATCTCGAAGGAACCCACAGTTAAAAGGCACTAACAGTCCTTTTTTAAATAAATAAAATTATGAACGCCTAACTTTTCGGTATTATAAATTTGTATTTTTATATATCAGGTTTATTTAAAGCGGAATTTGCACTTAGAATGCAGACTCGTGGCTTAGAACTTTAAGTAAACAGACTCACAGGTGATCATTAACAAGTGCTTGAGACATATCTGTACCTTTCCCAAGAAATTCTTACCAGTGTGTGTTTTCATGTGTTCGTCGAAGTACTGCTTCATGTTGAAATCCTTGCCACACCACTGGCACATGAACTGTTTGTGCCCAATGTGGATGCTCATGTGGGAGCGTAGCTGGTACTTGTACTGAAACCTTTCGTCACAGTTCTGCATTGGACACAGTGGAGATTTTTGAATGCCAAGCATAGCAGCTTTACCTGCGCCCACCCTACATAGCCTGAGATTAGGTATATTTTTCATACTCAAAATAGAACCTGCTTGTGTCAACTATTTGGCTCTGCTATATTTCCGTAGCTGAGTTATAATAAAAGGGAAAATTTCCCAAATAATTATCCCTGAAGTATATCTGACTTCTCTGAATTACTGAGAAAAGTAAAATGACTCGTCACGTGTTATTCCCAAACTTAACCTAATCTGAGTTAACTCTGTGTTAAAAATGACCGCTCTCTATCCAGCAGTGAGATAACGCAACGCTCAGAGCACGGGTCTGACGGCTCTGGGGAAACGTAGCCTTGTGCCTTGCACGAGGCACACCTCTCTCCCACGGCTCACCACGTAAACATAAGCCAGCCCCCATGCCTGGGCCTGGTGGGCAGCACATGCCTTACCTCGCATCTGAAGGGCTTCTCTCCAGAGTGCTGCAAGGAGTGCACCTTGAGTGACATACTGCGTTTGAATGACTTTCCACAGGTTTCACAGGTAAATGGCATGTCTTTCGTGTGTGCTGCAACACAGAATGCACTTATACTCAAAAACAGTCCACCAAAGGGCTCAAATGGGAAAAGAGATACGTCCTACTGTAAGGTGGTCCTGCCACCTTAATTGATTGTTCTCTCATCTGTGAGGCTTAAACGGCAAAGTTCTGAAGGAAAAAATAACAACGTTGCAAAGAAACCTGGGTGTGGAGGACTCTACCATCCAATTTGGTGATGCTCACCGAAGACATGTTGTATTTAGTTTCAACAAGTCAAAGCTGATTCAAATACGGCAGTTCCTCATATCCTGCCCAATCCAAAGTATAAAACACACCAAAAAACAAGGGAAAATTATAGGTGTACGAGAAAAGCAACAGAAAAGACTTACCAACCATGTGTTTCCGTACGTGAGCCATGGTATAGAATTTCTTCTCACAAATTTCACAGGAAAATTTCTTTTCTGCATATCCATGGACGATCTTGATATGTTCGTGAAGGGACCAGAGTTTCTTGAATGATTTATTACAGGAAACACACTGAGCAGGATAAATAGAAATAATCTTTATTTATAGGAGCTTCCAGAAAGCCACGCCTGCTGACTGGCAGCTGAAATGGGTGTGCCTTATTATTATTATTATTATTATTTGGCCAAGCTGCACAGCTTGCAGGATCTTAGTTCTCCTGACCAGGGATGGATTGAACCTGGGACACGGCAGTGAAAGCGCCGAGTCCTAACTACTGGACCACCAGGGAAGTCCCACGAAACGGGTGTGCTTTAGATTCATGGCACAGGCCAGAATCCAAAACAAATCCACGGAGTCCAGATTCCAACACCAACGTCCTCATGTTCTATTTTCCAAGATGAATTTTTTTAGAGACACTTTGGGAGTATGACGACAATGGCAAAACGTAAGGCAAAAAGGAAGTCCCACTAATGTCAAAGAACTGACCGAATTAGCATTATACCTTTGAAAAGAACCTTCAAGTTTTTTTTTTTTTAATATATGGATTACCAAGAGCAGCTGTTTCCTACACGTGGGTTACTATGCAGTTAATACGTGTTTTCCAGAGAATACAAACTAATTTTAAATGAACATAAATAAAAACAAGATAAAGCGTACGTTAATGGTTATATATCTGTAGAAATATAACAATGTTTTTGTAGCTTAGAGAATGCATTTGGAGCCTTCATTGACACAAATTATTGAGATTTTATTGTATTTTCCCAAATCTAATTTTCTCTATTAAACATTCCCCCCTGGCAGAATTTAATATGACCCCTCAGCTGTTGGCCTCATCCTCCCCTTTCCCGGAGAGCCCAGCTCCGGATCTCTCACATAGGCATCTGCAGGAGACACAGGCGGTCCTGCCTGGTTCCCTGTACGATGGATCATCACTAGTCTAGGCTATCATAACATGTATCAAAATAAAATGGTTAAAAGCAATATTAGGAAGTTCTAGGTAACCATCAGACTCTGGGATGCTGAAGGGAGCAAGTTGTTATTCACTGTAAATAAAGATCTCTGAACACATTATCCCGTCAGGAAACAAGGACTCTGAGGAGAGTCACAAAGATAAGCCTCCGGTTGGATACTGTTCGAGAGAAGGACAGACAACTCCTATAAGCTATTTTGTCGGGCACAGTTTTAATGTTTACTTGTTACCAGGTCATCAGGATTAGAAATGCAAAAAGAGTTCCTTTAGCAGAATCCACAAAACCTAAATACAAGTTTAAATGAAATTATGGTGAGGAATAGTGAAGAAAGTCACACAAAAAAAGGATTTATTAAATGTTTTCTGTACTTAATGAAGCAAATTTGAGTAAAAAAAAAAAAACTATATAACATCAAGATCAAGATATACCTTTTTCAGCCACGAATCATCACAGAACTAAGTTTGACCCCTAGGGTGCAGCACAGCATTGCACTCCTTTTGGCCTGAACAACAGTTGCAACAGCAACCAATTCAGAACCAGGCCCTGGGCACCAGTAGTTATTGGAGGGTAGGCACCATGATTCAGTCTTCTTTTATTTACCAAGCGTGTCAGAGATCAAGTCACAACTGACGAATCAAAAAGCAGTGAATTTTTAGCAAATATAATTTATATTTTTAAAAAAACCTCTTTAAAGTAAAGCAATGATCTTGGTTGTCGATTAAAAGCAAGAAAGAAACGTGAAAAATAAGGAGCACTCCAAATCAGGAGTATTCCAAGAAACACACTGAAACAAAACAATTTCATCTTCTGAAAGAAGTTTAGCTTAAATATGGTACAAGAAATTTCTATTTTACATATCTTTTGGAGACATTAATAGACTTACCTTTTACGAATATTCATTAATATGCATTCACATGTGCAAACCAACATAGCTCAACATAATATAATTCACTCAACATGATATAATTAGCACACTTCTTAACCTATCACAATATAGTCCTTTCAAGGACTAGCCTGGTTTGGATACCATGTTTTGTTACCTTAACAATACTGCACAGTAGCATTATATAACCCTACTGCCAGGTGGGCAACATTTTCAACCAGCTCAGCCTCGTTTAAAGTCTGCATATTCCCATGGGCTCAGCCTCTTGACAAATTTAGTGTTGTCATCTCTCCACTGGCAAAAGCAAACTCACTCCTGGAGATCTTCCATTTCCACCAGTCTGATTCATTATGGTTTTTGTCCCCATCAGCTGCACTAGCATCTGGCATCCTTTCAAACCTTAGAAAAGGACCTCTCTCTACTCCTGACCTTTCCTTGATATCTCCCACCTTGACACAGAAGATGCCAGAATGAATTATATTACATGTCTTACAAGAGTAAATCTCAGTGCAAAGTCGGTGTTGACTTTACCTCCTTGTCAATCACCTGTAACAGATCCCCCTTCCAATGTACCTGGGTTCCCACTAGTCCAGCGTCAGTTAAATTTAATGCTTTTGAAAGAAAATGTTAAGGCTGCTTTTGAAAAGACCAAAGCAGGGGCTTTTAAAAAGATAAATTGGTGAAAACTGTCCCTTCGGCCTCTATGGTATTTATTCTCTTGGGCAGATACCAGGTGAGTGTGAACAGCCAGGTTCTATCCTGGAAAGTTTGCCCTCTTGGTGATGAAACCTACCTGAATATTTTTTTCACAGTCTGTTTGCTGGTGAAGGGACAGCTCACTTTCCAGGACAAACTTCTTGCCACACTTATCACAAATCTGCATGCGCCTATGAGTAACGTTCATGTGCTTCTCCAGGTACCAGCGAGTATTAAACACCCTGGGGCACTTCTCACAGGTCAGAGTCTCTTTCTCTTCACACTTAGCTTTCTGGACTGGCGCTTTGGGCTCCTTTGCGGCCCGCTTCTTACGCTTAGGTGGCTCTACACTCTTCCTACGACCTCTTGTAGCTCTGGGAGTAGGGGAAGTGGCAGCTGCGGCAACAGAGGCAGCTCTCCTCGTTCTCCTTTGTGTAACGCTGACCTTCTCCACTATCTTCTCCTTTTTCTTCTGCCTTTCGTTTTCTCCATAGTCATTACTGTCATCCGTGGCCTCTTCCTCACTCTCTTCCTCTTCCTCCTCACTGCTTGTCTTAAGAACAGGAGTCTCTTTGGACTGAGAAGAGACACCCTTTTCCCCTTTAGATACATTTAATGTTTGATTATTAAGGTTTACCTCCACTATGATCTGCTCCCTTTTGTAGGAGACTTCCTCCTCCTCCTCCTCTTCTGTGTCATCAGAATTCTCCCGGTCTTCTTTCACAGCATGCACGTCAGACACTGCTCTTGTCTCCCTGAAATACGGCTGCTCCTCTGTTTCATGGAGATGTGGTTTGCTCATCTTGGTGTCCACTAACACAGAATAAGGACTTCCTGATTCCCTTTTGTACACTTTGGTGGACAGGTCAAGCTCCTGGTTGGCACCATGATAAAAGGTAGGTGGCACTTGACCACGACGGCTGTCTTCTTGTGCCATCCCTGCTACATGCACAGCACAGTTTTCAACCAGCTCCTGACAAGAACTGACTGTGTGGCTCCTTGGTAAGTGGCCTAATTTATGAAGCAGTTCAGACTATAGAGAAATAGCTTTAAAACAGGGCAATTATTAAGACTCAAATCCTTTTCCATCCACAAAGGATCACTCAGATGAAAAAAAAGGTATTCCTGGAACCTGTGTGCAATTCTTCCAGTGATGCAGCACCAAAGCATAAGTCAAAAGGTTTGGTATTATGGCAAGAGCAGAGCACTAGTGATTTTTCTTTTGAAGAAAGCTGCAAATGACGTGGAGCATCTTATCTGCAAAGAAAAGCAAAGACAAAAAAGATCAGATGTCTCTTATTTCCTTCTTATAGCATGCACTGACATCATACAACAAACATATCTTAAAATGATTAAACTCTTTATATATACAATTCTTTATCCTGCTTAAATGGTTCATCGTGGGCCATCATTTTACTGGGTTACATGAACTCAGCAAACATTCTGTTAGAATGTAAATTCTAAGACAGCAGGAGTTTGCCTGTCCAGTTCACTGAGGTATTCTTAGAGCTTAGCAGAGTGACTACCAGCACTTAGTAGGTGTTCAGTGTATATTTGATGACTAAGTGAATATCTGTTTTTGCATGGCATTCATTATCCTGGACGTACTGACGTGGCAGAATATATGGTCTGTGTCCCCAAGGAGTTTACAGTCCAGTTACACAATATGTGTTGTCCATGAAACATGTAAGGACCTTATGCTGGCTGGTTTTCTTTTCAGTATCAGTCACCACCATCCACCACAGTGAGAGCTCATGGAACAAAGGGAGTAGTGGGCTAGGCACTGTGGACCACGAAAATAAAGCAGCGAATTGACAACTACAGAAGAGAGAGAAACGTCACTGGCCTTAAATAATTTATAATCTAGGTATAGATATCATTGTTTTCAGGTTTCTTAGAGTAATTTCAGAGTGGCTAAGTACTTTTAAATTTGTTCTATGCATAGCTCTCTAGATCCACTCAATGACCAGGTGATTTTTGAAGTGTCAGCTGCACAGAAGTCTAAATTCTAAGAAACAGTAACCATAAGGTTGACATGGCTCCAAGAAAAATAAAACCATCCATTAAAAAAAAAAAGATGAGAAAGGCACATAATTTGCTTTGTGACATACCTCACATTGCTGCTTAGCCAACCACCTAACCTCTGAGTCATATGAATATCACTGCAAGCACATACCCTATTAATTGACAAAAGGAAGGAAACTAGTATTTACTGAATACCTGCTATGTGCACAGAATTGTAAAGGTGCTCATTATTTTTTATTTTTAGTTAATATTCACTACAAAACTTTGGGGTTGATTTTTTTTTTTTTTTTTTTTTTTTTTTTTTTTTTTGCAGTAAGCGGGCCTCTCAACTGCTGTGGCTTCTCCCGTTGCGGAGCACAGGTTCCGGACGTGCAGGCTCAGCGGCCATGGCTCACGGGCCCAGCCGCTCCGCGGCATGTGGGACCTTCCCGGACCGGGGCAAAAACCCATGTCCCCTGCATCGGCAGGCGGAGTCTCAACCACTGTGCCACCAGGGAAGTCCTGGGGTTGATTTTAAATTTTTTATCAAAGTAATCACTCAAAAAAATCATACATAGCTTTACAAGTCAAATATACTGCAAGGTTTATAAAAAAGCAGCCATCCTCTGCCTGCTCCATCCCATCTGAGTCCCATACCTGAGACAAAAGTGTTCCTTTTAGCTGTTCCTCTTCCCCTTCCCCTTGTATTCTTCTTCTTTTTTAAAAATTTATTATTTTTTAAAAAATTTTAATTTATTTTTTATACAGCAGGTTGTTATTAGTCATCCATTTTATACACATCAGTGTATAATGTCAATCCCAATCTCCCAGTTCATCACACCACCACCCTCACCCCCCGCCGCTTTCCCCCCTTGGTGTCCATACGTTTGTTCTCTGCATCTGTGTCTCAATTTCTGCCCTGCAAACCGGTTCATCTGTACCATTTTTCTAGGTTCCACATATATGCATTAATATACAATATTTGTTTTTATCTTTCTGACTTACTTCACTCTGTATGACAGTCTCTAGACCCATCCACGTCTCTACAAATGACCCAATTTCGTTCCTTTTTATGGTTGAGTAATATTCCATTGTATATATGTACCACATCTTCTTTATCCATTCGTCTGTCAATGGGCATTTAGGTTGCTTCGATGTCCTGGTTATTGTAAATAGAGCTGCAATGAACATTGTGATACATGACTCTTTTTGAATTATGGTTTTCTCAGGGTATATGCCCAGTAGTGGGATTGCTGGGTTGCATGGTAATTCTATTTTTAGTTTTTTAAGGAACCTCCATACTGTTCTCCATAGTGGCTGTATCAATTTATATTCCCACCAACAGTGCAAGAGGGCTCCCTTTTCTCCACACCCTCTCCAGCATTTATTGTTTGTAGATTTTTTGATGATGCCCATTCTAACTGGTGTGAAGTGATACCTCATTGTAGTTTTGATTTGCATTTCTCTAATAATTAGTGATGTTGAGCAGCTTTTCATGTGCTTCTTGGCCATCTGTATGTCTTCTTTGGAGAAATGTCTATTTAGGTCTTCAGCCCATTTTTGGATTGGGTTGTTTTTTTTTTTAATATTGAGCTGCATGAGCTGTTTATATATTTTGGAGATTAATCCTTTGTCCGTTGATTTGTTTGCAAATATTTTCTCCCATTCTGAGGGTTGTCTTTTCGTCTTGTTTATGGTTTCCTTTGCTGTGCAAAAGCTTTTAAGTTTCATTATGTCCTATTTGTTTATTTTTGTTTTTATTTCCATTACTCTAGGAGGTGGATCAAAAAAGATCTTGCTGTGATTTATGTCAAAGAGTGTTCTTCCTATGTTTTCCTCTAAGAGTTTTATCGTGTCTCGTCTTACATTTAGGTCTCTAATCCATTTTGAGTTTATTTTTGTGTATGGTGTTAGGGAGTGTTCTAATTTCATTCTTTTACATGTAGCTGTCCACTTTTCCCAGCACCACTTACTGAAGAGACTGTCTTTTCTCCATTGTATATCCTTGCCTACTTTGTCATAGATTAGTTGACCGTAGATGCATGGGTTTATCTCTGGGCTTTCTATCTTGTTCCATTGATTTATGTTTCTGCTTTTGTGCCAGGACCATACTGTCTTGATTACTGTAGCTTTGTAGTATAGTCTGAAGTCAGGGAGTCTGACTCCTCCAGCTCCATCTTTTTCCCTCAAGACCGCTTTGGCTATTCGGGGTCTTTTGTGTCTCCATACAAATTTTAAGATTTTTTGTTCTAGTTCTGTAAAAAATGCCATTGGTAATTTGATAGGGATTGCATTGAATCTGCAGATTGCTTTGGGTAGTATAGTCATTTTCACAATATTGATGCTTCCAATCCAAGAACATGGTATATCTCTCCATCTGTTGGTATCATTTTTAATTTCTTCCATCAGTGTCTTATAGTCTTCTGCATACAGGTCTTTTGTCTCCCTAGGTAGGTTTATTCTTTTCTTTTTTTTCTAAATTTATTTGTTATTTATTTTTATTTTTGGCTGTGTTGGGTCTTTGTTGTTGTGTGCAGGCTTCTCACTGCAGTGGCTTCTCTTGTTGTGGAGCACAGGCTCTAGGTGCGTGGGCTTCAGTAGTTGTGACACGCAGGCTCAGCAGTTGTGGCCCACGAGCTCTAGCGCACAAGCTCAGTAGTTGTGGCACACAGACTTAGTTGCTCCGTGGCATGTGGGATCTTCCTGGGCCAGGGCTCGAACCCGTGCCCCTGCATAAGCAGGTGGATTCTTAACCACTACGCCACCAGGGAAGCCTCGGTAGGTTTATTCTTAGGTATTTTGTTCTTTTTGTTGCAATGGTAAATGGGAGTGTTTCCTTAATTTCTCTTAGAGATTTTTCATCATTAGTGTATAGGAATGCAAGAGACTTCTGTGTATTAATTTTGTATCCTGCAACTTTACCAAATTCATTGATTAGCTCTAGTAGTTTTCTGGTGGCATCTTTAGGATTCTCTATGTATAGTATCATGTCGTCTGCAAACAGTGACAGTTTTACTTCTTCTTTTCCAATTTGGCTTCCTTTTATTTCTTTTTCTTCTCTGATTGCTGTGGCTAGGACTTCCAAAACTATGTTGAACAATAGTGGTGAGAGTGGACATCCTTGTCTTGCTCTTGATCTTAGAGGAAATGCTTTCAGCTTTTCACCATTGAGAATGATGTTTGCTGTGGGTTTGTCGTATATGGCCTTTATTATGTTCAGGTAGGTTCCCTCTATGCCCACTTTCTGGAGAGTTTTTATCATAAATGGGTGTTGAATTTTGTCAAAAGGTTTTTCTGCATCTACTGAGATGATCATATGGTTTTTATTCTTCAATTTGTTAATATGGTTTATCACATTGATTGATTTGCATATATTAAAGAATCCTTGCATCCCTGGGATAAATCCCACTTGATCATGGTGTATTATCCTTTTAATGTGTTGTTGGATTCTGTTTGCTAGTATTTTGTTGAGGATTTTTGCATCTATATTCATCAGTGGTATTGGTCTGTAATTTTCTTTTTTTGTAGTATCTTTGTCTGGCTTTGTTATCAGGGTGATGGTGGTCTCACAGAATGAGTTTGGGAGTGTCCATTCCTCTGCAATTTTTTGAAAGAGTTTGAGAAGGATGGGTGTTAGCTCTTCTCTAAATGTTTGATAGAATTCACCTGTGAAGCCATCTGGTTCTGGACTTTTGTTTGTTGGAAGATTTTCAATCACAGTTTCAATTTCATTGCTTGTGATTGGTCTGTTTCATATTTTCTATTTCTTCCTGGTTCAGTCTTGGAAGGTTATACCTTTCTAAGAATTTGTCCATTTCTTCCAGGTGGTCCATTTTATTGGCATACAGTTGCTTGTAGCAGTCTCTTAGGATGCTTTGTATTTCTGCGGTGTCTGTTGTAACTTCTCCTTTTTCATTTCTAATTTTATTGATTTGAGTCCTCTCCCTCTTTTTCTTGATGAGTCTGGCTAATGGTGTATCAATTTTGTTTATCTTCTCAAAGAACCAGGTTTTAGTTTTATTGACCTTTGCTATTGTTTTCTTTGTTTCTATTTCATTTATTTCTGCTCTGACCTGTATGATTTCTTTCTTTCTGCTAACTTTGGGTTTTGTTTGTTCTTCTTTCTCTACTTCCTTTAGGTGTAAGGTTAGATTGTTTATTTGAGATTTTACTTGTTTCTTGAGGTAGGCTTGTATTGCTCTAAACTTCCCTCTTAGAACTGCTTTTGCTGCATCCCATAGGTTTTGGATCATCGTGTTTTCATTGTCATTTGTCTCTAGGTATTTTTTGATTTCCTCTTTGATTTCTTCAGTGATCTCTTGGTTATTTAGTAACATATTGTTTAGCCTCCATGTGTTTGTGTGTTTTACATTTTTTTCCTCTGTAATTCATCTTTTTTTTTAATTAACTAATTTTTTTGGCTGCCTTGGGTCTTTGTTGCTGCGCGCGGGCTTTCTCTAGTTGTGGCAAGTGGGGGCTACTCTTCGTTGCACTTCGCGGGCTTCTCATTGGGTGGCTTCTCTGTTGCAGAGCATGGGCTTTAGGCACATGGCCTTCAGTAGTCGTGGCATTTGGGCTCAGCAGTTTTGGCTCGCGGGCTCTAGAGCACAGGCTCCATCATTGTGGCACATGGGTTTAGTTGCTCCGCGGCATGTGGGATCTTCCCGAACCAGGGCTTGAACCCGTGTCCCCTGCACTGGCAGGTGGATTCCTAACCACTGTGCCACCAGGGAAGTCCTGTAATTCATTCCTAATCTCATAGCGTTGTGGCCAGAAAAGATGCTTGATATGATTTCAATTTTCTTAAATTTACTGTGGCTTGATTTGTGACCCAAGATGTGATCTATCCTGGAGAATGTTCCATGCGCACTTGAGAAGAAAGTGTAATCTGCCATTTTTGGATGGAATGTCCTATAAATAGCAATTAAATCTATCTGGTCAATTGTGTCATTTAAAGCTTCTGTGTCCTTATTTATTTTCATTTTGGATGATCTGTCCATTGGTGTAAGTGAGGTGTTAAAGTCCCCCACTTACTGTCGACTTCCTCTTTTATAGCTGTTAGCAGTTGCCTTATGTATTGAGGTGCTCCTATGTTGGGTGCATATATATTTATAATTGTTACATCTTCTTCTTGGATTGATCCCTTGACCATTATGTAGTGTCCTTCCTTGTCTCTTGTAACATCCTTTATTTTAAAGTCTATTTTATCTGATATGAGTATTGCTACTCCAGCTTTCGTTTGATTTCCATTTGCATGGAATATCTTTTTTCATCCCCTCATTTTCAGTCTGTATGTGTCCCTAGGTCTGAAGTGGGTCTCCTGTAGATAGCATATAGATGGGTCTTGTTTTTGTATCCATTCAGCAAGCCTGTGTTTTTTGGTTGGAGCATTTAATCCATTCACGTTTAAGGTAATTATCAGTATGTATGTTCCTATGACCATTTTCTTAATTGTTTTGCGTTTGTTTTTGTAGGTCCTTTTCTTCTCTTGTGTTTCCCACTTAGAGAAGTTCCTTTAGCATATGTTGTAGAGCTGGTTTGGTGGTGCTGAATTCTCTTAACTTTTGCGTGTCTGTAAAGCTTTTGATTTCTCCATTGAATCTGAATGAGATCCTTGCTGGGTAGAGTAATCTTGGTTGTAGGTTCTTCCCTTTCATCACTTTAAATATGCCATGCCACTTCCTTCTGGCTTGTAGAGTTTCTGCAGAGAAATCAGCTGCTAACCTTATGGGAGTTCCCTTGTATGTTATTTGTCATTTTTCCCTTGCTGCTTTCAATAATTTTTCTTTGTTTTTAATTTTTGCCAGTTTGATTACTATGTGTCTCGGCGTGTTTCTCCCAGGGTTTATCCTGTATGGGACTCTCTACGCTTCCCAGACTTGGGTGGCTATTTCCTTTCCCATGTTAGGGAAGTTTTCGACTATAATCTCTTCAAATATTTTCTCGGGTCCTTTCTCTCTCTCTTCTCCTTCTGGGACCCCTTTAATGCGAATGTTGTTGCTTTTAATGTTGTCCCAGAGGTCTCTTAGGCTGTCTTCATTTCTTTTTATTCTTTTTTGTTTATTGTGTTCCACAGCAGTGAATTCCACCGTTCTGTCTTCCAGGTCACTTATCTGTTCTTCTGCCTCAGTTACTCCGCTATTGATTCCTTCTAGTGTATTTTTCATTTCAGTTATTGTATTGTTCATCTCTGTTTGTTTGTTCTTTAATTCTTCTAGGTCATTGTTAAACGTTTCTTGCATCTTCTCGTTCTTTGCCTCCATTCTTTTTCTGAGGTCCTGGAACATCTTCACTATCATTATTCTGAATTCTTTTTCTGGAAGGTTGCCTATCTCCACTTCATTTAGTTGTTTTTCTGGGGTTTTACCTTGTTCCTTCATCTGGTACAATAGCCCTTTGCCTTTTCATCTTGTCTATCATTCTGTGAATGTGGTTTTTGTTCCTCAGGCTGCAGGATTGTAGTTCTTTTTGCTTCTGCTGCCTGCACTCTCCTCGATGAGGCTATCTAAGAGGCTTATGCAGGTTTCCTGATGGGAGGGGCTGGTCGTGGGTAGAGCTGGCTGTTGCTCTGGTGGGCAGACCTCAGTAAAACTTTAATCCGCTTGACTGCTGATGGGTGGGGCTGGGTTCCCTCCCTGTTGGTTGTTTGGCCTGAGGCAACCCAACACTGGAGCCTACCTGGGCTCTTTGGTGGGGCTAATGGTGGACTCGGGGAGGGCTCACGCCAAGGAGTACTTCCCAGAAGTTCTGCTGCCAGTGTCCTTGTCCCCACGGTGAGCCACAGCTACTCCCCGCCTCTGCAGGAGACCCTCCAACACTAGCAGGTAGGTCTGGTTCAGTCCCCCCTGGGGTCACTGCTCCTTCCCCTGGGTCCCAATGTGCACACTACTTTGTGTGTGCCCTCCAAGAGTGGAGTCTCTGTTTCTCCCAGTCCTGTCAAAGTCCTGCAATCAAATCCCACTAGCCTTCAAAGTCTGATTCTCTAGGAATTCCTCCTCCCATTGCTGGATCCCCTGGTTGGGAACTCTGACGTGGGGCTCAGAACCTTCACTCCAGTGGGTGGACGTCTGTGGTATAAGTGTTCTCCAGTCTGTGAGTCACCCACCCAGCAATTATGGGATTTGATTTAACTGTGATTGCACCCCTCCTACCGTCTCATTGTGGCTTCTCCTTTGTCTTTGGATGTGGGGTATCTTTTTTGGTGAGTTCCAGTGTCTTCCTGTCAATGTTTGTCCAGCAGCTAGTTGTGATTCCGGTGTTCTCGCAAGAGGGAGTGAGAGCACGTCCTTCTATTCCACCATCTCGGTTCCTAAACCCCTTCCCCTTGTATGTACTTTCATATTTCTAAACAATTTGATTATATTTCCTTTTTTTTTGGCCATGCCGCATGGCATGTGGGATCTTAGTTCTCCAACCAGGGACTGAACCTGGGCCCTCAGCAGTGAAAGCACCGAGTCTTAACCACTGGACCACCGTGGAAGTCCCTGTGATTGTATTTCTATTTCTTGACTTTTTTTTTTTTCAATTTTAGATAGTACCACTTGTCTCCCACTATAGTTTTCTTACCTTATTGCTCCCAACTCTTCCTTCATCCTCCCCATATAGTTGTATCACTTTTTTGTTAAGTGATTTATTGCTTACACTATTATGACTATAATACGTAATTCACAACTATTTCTATCATTCCTCTGCTATTGTCTCTCTTCCATTTTCTCTCCTTATGGATTTATTCTTTTAAAAAAATTATTTAGGGAATTCCTTGGCAGTCCGATGGTTAGGACTCTGTGCTTTCACTGCCGAGGGCCTAGCTTCAATCTCTGGTCGGGGAACTAAGATCACACAAGCCGCGTGGTGTGGCCAAATCAATCAATTAATTATAAAAAATTATTTTACTTTCATTTTAGTAGAATTTCAGAAAGAAACGGTGATAAGTGCCACCATGTTTTACTTGACATCTGAATAGATATATTTATACTTTTTTGTATTTATAAAAGAGGAAATTATGCCTCTGAGAGGTCAAATTATTTGTCTAAGATCACCTAACTATTAAATGACAGAAGCAATGTTTGACTTCAGGCCTGCCTGACTCCAAAGCTCATGGTCTATTTCTACTATGACAAATGACATTCCAAAATAATTAAAACTCAATTATTCCTGTAACCACATACCTTTTTGCATCAGTTTTGTACCTTGCATTTTAAGTAGGAAAATCATAGTAGCTTGATTTTGTATTGCCCAAACTTCTGACCCGTGGAAATAATGTAAACTACTACAAGTACCAGTAAATAAACTTAACCACATTAATTATCTCAAATTAAGCAAGGGAGGAGAGACAGTAAAATTCAATTAACCAGAAAAAGAGAGGAATAAAACAAAATCATGAAGACAAAGAAAAATAAATGAAAGGATATCCTCTGTGGTAGTGGTCAATTTGTTTTTCTGAAATACCCCTGACCCTAGCCCTTCTGGGCACATGACAGACCTGCACTTTCTGACCCTGCCCCCTCCCCTGTAGTTGGGTGGGGCTGTGTGACTATTTCCAGCCAGTACAGCTGAGTAGAACTGATACATGGAAGAGCAATATGAGACCCTCCAGACCTCTCTTCCCTCTGAGACAGGGACCAGCGATCCTTAAGGTGATGACTGCTCTGACTGCTATCAACCTGGGACACCAAGTAACAAAATGACCCACAGGATATGCATAAGGCTGTGGATCTTTAAATTTTTTTGTTTTTTATTTAATTTGAAGGAGAGCATATTTTCAAAGCCACTGAGATTTTTTTTTTTTTTTAAATACATCTTTACTGGAGTATAATTGCTTCACAATGCTGTTAGGTGTTAGTTTCTGTTGTACAACAAAGTGAATCAGCCATATGCATACATATATCCCTGTATCTCCTCCCTCTTGAGCCTCCCTCCCACCCTCCTTATCCCACCCCTCTAGGTGGTCGAAAAGCACTGAGCTGATCTCCCTGTGCTATGCTGCTGCTTCCCACTACAAAGCCACTGAGATCTTGTGTTGTTTACTACTGCAGCATAACCTGGCCTCTCCTAGCTGATACAGGTGGAATCCAGAAGTGTGGTGCTGCCTCACCAAAAAACCTAAAATATATGGTGAAGGCTTAGGAGCTGGGTAGAAGGAGGCAAGGAAAAAGTTATCAGAGGCTAAAAGGAGAGCAGCTCATATTGCACGGTGGTGACGAGAGTTAATATGCCATAAAAACTTATAGCTCTAGTGGGAAAATGGACTATTAAAAGAGTGTGTTGGTTACTCTTGGCTGTATTTGACAAATTATTATTTGAAAAGGATGAATTCAGAAAAGAATCAGTCAGTTTCCAATCCTAAAAAAAGGAGTCCAGAAGGTCAGTGATTTGTAGGGTTAGAAGAAGCAGGTGCTTAACACACAACTGAGAAGGTCTCTGAGCTACAAATGCCGATCAGAATTCAGTCTTGAGGCAAGGATCAAGCGAAAGTTTTGGCCTTCACAACCACTGATAAAACCTCCCAACTGATTAAGGTAGCGCTGAATAAAATAGCTTTTCTAAAAAGAGACTAAAGAGAGGTTCTCTCACCAAAGCAGTCTCTTAGTCTGTTTTGCTACAAAGCATGTTTCTTTGATGTGAACTAGTTCAAATGCTATTAGTAAACAGGGAAATGATGTCAATATAACACAGAAGTCATGTTGGTTTATACGAAATTTTCCTGTTCGAAGTGATCAGGAGAAAGCTTTCCCAAATTAAAAAGAAAGCTTTAGCAATATATGAAAACACTAAGAAAAATGCTAAGCATCCCACTTCTGTACCTTCCTTTAATGCAAGTTGTGGCTGGTTCAGCTGCTTCATGAACCACTGCACTTTCCACTTTATATCTGGTGAAGTTGAGGGTATATGTTTTTCCTCCTGTGTTTAAAAAAGAAAGAAAGTTTTTGATTGCTGAAGCATACACCATACCATAGATCAAATTTTTACTGTAATGAAATTAGTCCTATTATACGTAAATGTCTTCAACACCCCAAAATCTCAGAGGCGGAAACAAGCACCCAGGGGACTGAGTCTGTAAAGCTCCAACCAACTGATGCTGAGTGCACACGCCGCTGGAGATTTAATATGCTACTGTTTTTATTTTAATTAATTTTGCTTTTATTAGTGCACTGGTTACAGTGTTCCACAGCTTTTGAGTGGTCTGCCCAATCCTGTTTTTCCCATAAGCCCTGTTTATTTTAGTGTGCAATTTTGCAGAATTCAGGAAAGCATATACGGCATTATGGCAGAAATACCTGTATTCAAAATTAAGTCAAGGAAGAAGTATGAGACCAACAAGGCAGAGTTATGCAGCAAATCTATGAAGTATGGCTAGAAAAGACTGGTGGACGTGGCTAGGGCACATGGAGCTGACTGGAAACAAATAAGTAAAAATCCAACTAAGTTTTTGAGAGTTATACTGCCAAAACGACCACCAGCCTGGGCTTGAGAGCCTATGACTATTCAAGCCTTCTTAAAATGATCTTTGGGGTCCCAGGCATCTACGGCAGGAAGTGGACTAAGAAAGCTGTTCGTCCCCTTAAAGGGGTATATTCCTCATTGTCCATTTGGGATACAGCCAAGGAACATAATAGGAAAAAGAGGAGGAGGAGGTCCAATAAGATGGAGCTACGGGAGCAAAGAAAGAACAGACAAGTGAGCTAAGGAGCCAAGTCTGGGTCTCTTCGAGAACATTCCCCATCCCTGGAGGGGTCCTCTCAATGACTGCTCAGAGGAACTGCAGAATTTGCTGCAGTCCACTGACTGCTATATGTCTCCTGTTCTTCCCCCTTTCAAATGGGAGTGTTTCTTTTTATCATCCTGTCGCTAGTCACCACTGTATATTGTATGTGACGGCAGCCAATCATTTGCCAATTTCTTTCACAAATCTATGGATCAGAAAGAGCAACATCTGGGCCTGATGTAGAGACTATTATGTGCATCATCTCCTCACGAACAGACCACCAGTCATCACATCCTTGCATCACTCAGAGATCCTGGACTTCAAGCTTGATGCCATGATTTGATAGGACCTTGGGGTTCTCTACTTGGGGAGGAAGTGAGTGTATTTTGCCTGTGAGAGAGGGTAGATCGACTATCTGGTGACCAAAAGAACAGTGCTGTTTATTATATATTTTCAGCTGTCTCCCTGGTACCGGCAGTGTTGTGCTTCCTGGCCCTGCCTAGTTACATGGGACTACATGACTAGATCTGGCCATCATGTTGCGAAATAAGCAACGTGAATCACTTCTGAGCTAGTGAGAGACCCTCCAGACTTCGTTTCCCTCTTAGCACGGTGACCAATAGTGTACAAGAAGGTGGTGGTTCCATCAGCCTGGATCACTGAGTGACACGGGCAGAGCTCCCCTGCTCATCTATCATGGCCATGTAGTGAGAAACAAATCCTTCACTGTTTAAGCCACCTAGACTGGGAGGTGGTTTGTTGCTGCAGCATAACCTAGCTAATGCAGTTCTTTATGAATATGTATACGTATTACATATATCAATGGTCTCAGTCTTAAGCTAGACAGCAGAGACAGAATTGCTAGGTGAAAAGTTTAAAAATCAGACAGATGAAGGGATCAATTCACATGGGAATTCTCTACTTAACAAGTTTGAAAATAAGACTTTTCCTTATTTAAAAAATGACAATTAAAGTGCTGTATTCTATTTTTTTGGGGGGGAGGGGCGCGCCGCCCTGCGTGGCTTGTGGGATCTTAGTTTTCCGACCAGGGGCTGAACCCGGGCCCCGGCAGTGAGAGCGCTGAGTCCTAACCACTGGACCACTTGGAAATCTGCCCTTTTTTGCTTTATATGATTTTAAATGATGTACACATATATAGGATTACCATATGAACCTGCAGTGGAAGAGCTGAGTCTTAAGCACTGGACCACCAGGGAAGTCCCCCCATATGAACCTGAAAGTGACATCTCACCACTATTAAAATCAGGAAGGCTCATCGAAACACCAATAAATCACACTGTCACAACAGAAGACACAATCTAACTGTTCACTTTGAGACACATATGGGCATTCTGCCCACATTTTACTTTCTTCATTTGGTTTTGGCACCTTTTCCCTTGTCTGAGTTTTGGTAATAATCTTTCTTTAGTCTCTTTCCAGAAAACTTAAAATATCTCCTAAGGGCACAACAGAGTAACCTTTACAATACCAAAACCGCATTAGGGAAATTAGAACCTTCCATGTTCCATTATCCAACTCTTCATGCGTATCCTCAGTTCTAACTTACTTATTACAAATCATCTTAGTTTTTTAGAAGACTCTCTAAGTGAATGTATTGAGCTCTAAGAACCTGAAGGTAGACAGAAGAGGCAAATAAGAAATAACCCTCAGTGATATTTAAAGCTGTTTAAATGCATCTCTCTATGGTATTAAAACAACACAAGTTCATCTGTTCTTAAAGATAATTGTCTGAAGTGTCATAAAATAAATTCCAAAATGAAGTGGGTCATTCCTTAGTGTCTTGCTACAATTAGTGTACACAACTTGGGAGAAAACGTGGTGTGTATGTCAGGGGTTCACCAGCTGAGAAGCAGTCAGTCCTAGTACTGTAAAAGCTGGGCCAGCTACTGGGAAGAAAATACAGTTTTTTAAAAAAAGTTAGAACATATGACAGCATATATACAGATAGTAAAGTACAGCTTCCAGAATGTGCTTTTTTTCAATGCCATTTTTTCCCCACGTGGACCACAAAATAAGTTTACGCAGTCTTCAAGAGTGTTTATTAGGTTTAAAAGGAAAACAATTTTGTTCCCTGAGAAGTTTTAATAGTTCCTTTCAAAAAATTTAGTTTTTTTCTATTAAAATATGTACCTATGCATCCTCCTTGTATGTTAAAAAGACACTACTTTGGACGAGTCTTTGCAAGTTGAAAAGGCAGCCTGGTAAGGTATATCAGTCTGATACCTCTGCTTATTCCACTCCTTCAGAGCCATGGCCCCTGACCTCTTTCCAAAGCTCAAACCACCCATGTACTGCCAGACCCTGGTCCTGCTGAATGGAGAGGTTTCTAAAGCATACAACTACCTATGAGGATCAGGCCAGAACTAAAACCACCAAGAAATGGAAAGAATCAAGGAGGGAAAGATAAATGCCTATCAGCAAAGTTCTTTCAGAAAGAAAAAAAGATCCACTAGGAAGAACGGACAGGATGACACTTGGGTCTGTGACAGCAATGCACTGGTCTGATACTTTAGTCAAAGCTTTCCTGCTTTTGCTGAAGGCTACTCACTTTTTTCTCATTAGGAAACTATGTCAGTGATACATTTGTCAAATAACAACTAATCTCAAAGTCTTTGGATGGTCAGGTAATTATTTAACAACTACTGTGTGCTTACTATGAGTAAAAAAAAAAACCAAAAACTAGAAATCTGAAAGTTTGGAAGAGACACTGCATGCAGGTGGGAAAATCAGTAGAAGTTTTGTGAAGGATAGTACATTTCAGGAAAACTTCAAGGGCAGGCAGGTTTTAGACTGGCAGAAATGAAGGCAGAAAAGGTCACTTCTAGTAAAGTGAAATTCGAATGGGGTAATAGTGAGGTATATTCTTAAACAAGAGACCGTGTAAGCTGTTTAGTTTTGCTAGCATATAGGGCTTGAGGAAGGGAGAGGTGGCAAGATAGGTGAGTTATTTATTTTATTTTTAAAATAAATTTATTTATTTATTTATTTTTGGCTGTGTTGGGGATCTTCATTGCTGCGCACGGGCTTTCTCTAGTTGCGGCAAGCGGGGTCTACTCTTTGTTGTGGTGCGCGGGCTTCTCATTGTGGTGGTCTCTCCTATCGCGAAGCATAGGCTCTAGGCGCGCGGGCTTCAGTAGATGCAGCACGCGAGCTCAGCAGCTGTGGCTCACGGGCTCTAGAGCGCAGGCTCAGCAGTTGTGGCGCACGGGCTTAGTTGCTCCGTGGCATGTGGGATCTTCCCAGACCAGGGCTCGAACCTGTGTCCCCTGCATTGGCAGGTGGACTCCCAACCACTGAGCCACCAGGGAAGTCCCAATAGGTGAGTTACTGCCATATCGTGGCCAACCTTGAAGGCTGGACTGAAGAGTTTGTAGTTAATATGGATGACAAGATAGAGCATCAAAGGTTTTTAAGGAAGGAACGAATATAATTAGAGTTGTGTTTTAGGGGTCAAATTACATGACGGCAAACAATTGTAGACCTATATGTAAGTATATCTTTGAAACATATATATGATAAAACAGATATACAATTAAGCAAAATGGAATAAACTTAAAATAAGTAAAGAAATTGAAGTAGAAAAGGAGTAGGAAAATAATACCAGGAATTAGGATAAAAACAAAATAAAAGCACAAACGATTTTACACTAAATCCTATATTAGTACTGACTAAAATAAAATTTAAAATATCCAAATTGTAATTCTAAAAAGTTCTCTACAAGAATGCATTCCTTATGAAATAATTAATTTCCCCACCTAGTAATTAAACTGAGTTTAAGACTCATGTCCACACTAAAACCTTAATTTTGTTTTTTTGATAATACAGTAGGTTCTACTTTCAGTAGGCCTAAAATAAATGAAATCTCACCATGTCCTGTCTTTTCCTTAAAAACAATCTGTAAGAGCAGCCACAATGGAAAACAATATGGAGATTCCTCAAATAATTAAAAATAGAACTACCATTCGATCCAGCAATTCCACTCCTGGGTATATATCCAAAGAAAACTCCTATGTTCAACGTAGCATTATTTACAATAGCCAAGAAATGTAAGCAACCTAAGTGTCCATCAACAGTTGAATGGAGGGACTTCCCTGGCGGTCCACTGGTTAAGACTCTGCGCTTCCATGGCAGGGGGGCACAGGTCCAATCCCTTCTCAGGGAACTAAGATCCCGCATGCCATGCGGTGCGGCCAAAAAAAAAAAAGATGAATAGATAAAGAAGATACAGTGTGTATGCATACATATATATTTACACACACACACACACACACACACACACACACACACACGAATATTACTCAGCCGTGAAAAAGAATGAGATCTTGCCATTTGCGACAATATGGAGGGATCTAGAGGGTATTATGCTAAGTAAAATAAGTCAGATACTGTATGATTTCACTTATATGTGGAATCTAAAAAACAAAACAAGTAAGCAAACAACAAACCAGAAACAGAGCCACAGATACAGAGAACAAACAGGTGGTTACCAGAGGGGTGGGGAGCCGGAGGGGGGGGAGGGGGAGGAGAGAAATAAGTGAGGGAAATGAAGATCTTGTTATTTTATATTAAAAAAGCCATATTATTATGGTAAAGAATGTGTGACCATACAGGCTTAATGATGGGATCGATAATTAGGGTTCATTTTTTTTTTGGCTGTGTTGGGTCTTTGTTGTTGCGCGCGGTCTTTTCCTAGATGCGGGAGCGGGGACTACTCTTCTTTGTGGTGCGCGGGCTTCTCATTGTGGTGGCTTCTCTTGTTGCGGAGCATGGGCTCTAGGCGCGGCAGCTTCAGTAGCTGTGGCACGCAGGTCCTAAAGTGCAGGCTTCAGTAGTTGTGGCGCACGGGCTTAGCGGCTCTGAGGCATGTGGGATCTTCCCAGACTAGGGATCGAACCCACGTCCCCTGCATTGGTAGGCGGATCCTTAACCACTGCACCAACAGCAAAGTCCCGGGGTTCATTTTTAACCTAAATTTTGGTACTGTCAACCCTTAAATTTTACCAACCTATGCCTCAGTCTGCCAACCTGAAAAGCGGGAGCCAAGAAAACAAACTGCAAAACTGAAAAACTTGGTAAATTCTACCCTCTGATCTACGAAACACATACGGTAGTGGTGACAGTTATATGCATTTATATGATACTTTAAATTACATAAAGCACATTTATCATACATTTGTTAAACATTTATTAAATGCTTACTTTCTAAAGGTGCTCACAAAATCGACCTGGGATGCACTAGAAAAGCTACCAACACCAACATGTAAAAGTCAACTTTACAATAAACAAAACCTCAAATGACATATATCATTGGACCATATTTTAGATAAACATCATAAAGTGTTCTCAGATGCCTATATTTTATACAGTTGAAAAATATAACTAGTTTTAATGCAATCTCATCTAACAAAATTTAACGTCAAATAATTATTTTTAAGCAGTCCATTTAATCCGTTATCTGTAAGAAATGAAACTGAGAAATGCCTGTCACCTCCAACTTTGGACAAACCTTTTGTAAAAATAAAATTTCACTGCAGTTTTTCACATATGCATTTATTTATTATAAATTTACTTATTTTTGGCTGTGTTGGGTCTTCGTTGCTGTGCGCGGGCTTCCTCTAGTTGTGGAGAGCGGGTGTTACTCTTCTTCACGGTGCGCGGGCATCTCATTGCGGTGGCTTCTCTTGTTGCGGAGCAGGGGCTCTAGGTGCGTGGGATTCAGTAGTTGTGGCACACGGGCTTAGTTGCTCCGTGGCATGTGGGATCTTCCCAGACCAGGGATCAAACCCGTGTCCCCTGCATTGGCGGGGGATTCTTAACCACTGCGCCATCAGGGAAGCCCCACATATGCATTTAAATGGGACTGTCGTTGCGTTTCCTCAGTAGTATGCAAGTGAAGCTAGTAGAAGAGTACAAAGGAGAGGTACTTTTCCTAAGCACTATCGAATTACCTTCAAGCATCAACAGTCTCCACATTTCCTTACAAGATAATAAAAACTAATGTGCATTACTCATCACACAGTGGCTTAAGCAACCTTAACTTTCACCAATAACCCCTAGGGCCAAAGACGAAACCTAATACTAAGTAGGTTACACTGCAGGACCTGGATGATTACAACATATTTTTACAACATCTTTCCATTATTCAATTCAATTCACAAAAGTCATCTACAGACGGGAGAATGTAATTTAAACAAAGGAGTTATTTTTAAAAGAAGAGTAGAGTTTTGTATTACTTAGAAAGTCTCAGTCTAGCTTTAACCAAAGGTTGTTTTATGGAACGCAATTATCACATTTAATGCACTAGTCCATTTTCAAAATGGCTATCAATGTGAGTACCTTGATCATTAGTAGTTGATATCCTGCCTATTAGCTTTATTAAGAAAAATCAGAGACTTAAAAGGCCTTGTGAATCTTACTTTTCTTAAACTCCTTAAAAGTAACACTTTAAGTTAGAACTGAGACCTGTTTAGCAGGTTCAGATGTTCACACTGTGGCTACCTATAATGTAAGCCATTGCGAGAGGCCTATGTATACATCAAGTTGACTAGATCATTGTGAATTTGAATTGAAAACTCATTTAGAAAATGAAAAGAACTGAGAAATGCCCTCATTACACTCATATGTTATATTTTACAATGTGTGAACACCACCAGGAGATGTTGGAATTTAATTTATATATTTGACCTACCGAAAGACAAAGGATTGTTACCATTTTCTCATTAACAAAAAATGTTTGACACTTCAAAAATTAACATTTGGAAAAAAGTTTAACTGAACTAGTCTTAAACCAGGTATAAACAACTAATCTAAAACAAATTATTTGAAACCCTATGGGAAGGTTTAACCCAAACCATGACATACCCAAAACATGTCCAACGGAAAAAGATGAATTGCTAACATACAACTTGCCTTTTCCTTCCTAAGTCTGTATTTTCCTCTCCTTGGCTGTAATTCTTAAACTTTTAAGAATCTTTGGAAAACCACAAATCCTCTCTCCCCACAAAAATGAACACACAAACATTTACATGCAATTTCAAGGAGTCTGCCCATTTTGAGAAACCCATCCATGGATCCCCCTAAGGATCTCCAAACCCCCGTCTAAGAACTCCTGTCGTACAGCAGCTTTTACTTTTCTATATTTGTAATATACACTTAGATTAGGCTTGTAAATTAAAATTTCCTCTACCTCCTTTGCTCTTCTTTCCTACATCTTTTTCTCTGAATCTCTCCAGCATATCTATGGTCATAAAAGAATTAACAGTTGAATGAAAGAACTGTGTTGAGTAACATCATTAAATGTAGAATAAAAGATCTTAGTATAAACCCCAATATGCTAATTAACCAGATGTATAACCTCAGACAAGCCAATTAATCTCACTTGATCTCAGTGTGTTCCCCCGTAAAAGAAGAATAATAGTACCCACACCTATTTAATCTGATAACACAGGCAAAGTTCCCAGTACATAGGGGGCTTTCAGTGTTGGCTCCTTTCTCCTTCCTACTTGAGAGGATCATTCCTAAAGAAGTTATAGATTATGGATAGCAGAGCAGAGATTTATGTAATTTTAGAGTTTGTTGCATGCATTTTCCCACAGTGAACATGATGCAGGAGATGAAAGAAAAGAAAAGATGGGGAACGGAAAGTTTAAAAACTGAAGTAGGCTATAAGCAACCAAAGAAAGAATATAAACTGAACTTTATCAAAATAGAAACCTTTGGGGTGTCAAAGGTCACTATCAGAAAAGTAAAGAGATAACCCAGAGAATGGGAAAAAATATTTGCAAATCATAGGTCTGATAAGGGTCTAGTATCCACAATATACAAAGAACTCTTACAACTCAACAATAAAAAGATAACCCAATTTTTAAACGGGCAAAACACTTGAATAAACATTTCTCCAAAGAAGATATACAAATGGTCAATTTGTACAGGGAAAGATGTTTAATATCTTTAGTCATTAAAAAAATGCAAATCAAAACCACAATAAGATACCACTTCATACCTCCTACGGTGGCTATGATAAAAAACTGGAAAGAAGCAAGGGTTGGCTAGGATGTGGAGAAATTGGAAGCTTCATACATTACTGATGGGAATATAAACTGGTACAGTCACTTTTGAAAACAGTTTGACAGTTCCTCAAAATGTCAAACATAGAGTTACCACATGACCTGTCATTCCACTCCTAGGTATGTACTCAAGAGAACTGAAAATATACGTTCATACAAAAACTTGTATGTAAATGTTCATAGCAGCATTGTTCATAATAGCCCCAAAGTGGAAACAATCCAATTATACACCAACTGATGATGAATGCATACCTAAAACCTATATCCACACAATGGAATACTATCAGTCATAAAAAGGAATGAAGTACTGAGACGTTGTACAGCATGGATGAATCCTGAAAACATTATGCTAAGCAAAGAAGCCAGACACAAGAGACAACACATTGTATGATTGCATTTACATGAAATGGTCAGAATAAGCAAATCCATGAAGACAGAAAGTAAATTAGTGACTGAGAGGAGCTGGGGTTAGGGAGGAGCAGGGAGTGACTGCTATAATGGATTCCAGGTTTCCTTTTGGGGTACTGAAAATATTTTGGAAATAGATATTCGTGATGGTTGCACAGCTTTCTGAATACACTAAAAAACACTGACTTGTACACTTTAAAATGGTGAATTATATGGTATATAAATTATATCTCAATATAAATAAATAAATGAAATGAGATGAAATAGGCTATCTGGACACTAGTAGTCCAAAGATGGTCTGAAATAAAAGATCATCTGAAAATTAGGTATTTTATATAAAAATGACATTATTGATTTACTGGATAGGTCATAAGTGATGAACTGGGCTCTAACAGCAGTGACGCAATGAGATTGAGTGGAAAATTCAAAACCACCCACAGTGCTGAGCGTCACAGAATTTGGACTGGCTCTATTTGGGGCTTTTCCATACTGCTCTGGGCAGGTGACTTTACTTTTCGAACCCTCAGTTTTCTCAGCTACACACTTAAGGGATTCCCTCCCACCCGTGACACTTACTGTTTGTCCTGATTGTTTCTTTCCATTTTCTTGCCTAGCTCATCTGGTCACCTACTGCCACACAGTATTCCCAACCTTTTCAACATTAAGGGCTTTAATGTTGAGCCCTTTAATTAAGGGCTCGCCACTCTTCATACGCCCCTCCCATGTTCCCATGGAGCACTGTTTTTTTTGTTTTTTGTTTTTTTGCGGTACACCGGCCTCTCACTGTTGTGGCCTCTCCCGTTGCGGAGCACAGGCTCCGGACGCGCAGACTCAGCGGCCATGGCTCACGGGCCCAGCCACTCCGCGGCATGTGGGATCTTCCCGGACCGGGGCACGAACCCGTGTCCCCTGCATCGGCAGGCGGACTCTCAACCACTGCGCCACCAGGGAAGCCCTGGAGCACTGTTTTTAAAAGTTATGTCTCAGAGGGACTTCCCTAGTGGTCCAGTGGTTAACACTCCATACTTACAATGCAGGGGGTGCGGGTTTGATCCCTGGTCCGGGAACTAGGATCCCACATGCTGCGTGGCACAGCCAAAAAAAAAAAAAAAAAAAGTTGCGTCTAAGAAATTACATTTAGGTCATACTTTTTTATTTTTTGCTGACCAAATATAAAAAAGTAGCCTAACTTTTTGGTTAGACTCTCCAGCTTTTACCATAATTTCTATCTGACTTTCTGAATACTAAAATTAGTTTATTAATCTCAGGATTGGGGATGCCTGAGCTAAGGGAATATGCTATCTACAATCTTGAAGTAAGTATGACACTAAATGGGACTGGCCCATAGCCTTAACCATGGTATAGGTAACTTTTTCCAAAAACAACACTAGGTCTACCACACTTTCTCAGAGTAGAGAGAGGTATGACCCCGTATAACACCATTCCTTGATGATTCTATTCCATCCTCTGCCTTGATCAGAAGGCGTTTAAGGCAACATGCCAAATGGGATGTAGAAGCAACCTATGAAGCCTCAGATAACGTGCCATATCCACTGCTTCCTTACTGTTAATAGTCCTTTCTTTTTGAAACATAAGTTGTAGGCTGAGTAAAACAAAGCCAGGTAGCAATGCCACAACTGTGTCAAAATTAAAGGCAAAAGTGCCCAATCACTCTGTAGGTGGTATAGAGCACACCTCTACCCAACAGAGGTGTTCTATGCTGGATGGTGGCAAACGGAGCCAATGGATCCTCCCTCCCTTTTGGGAAGTACAGCTGAACATAGAGAAGAGGTTGATACTGGGGTCTGGGTTGTAACCCTAACCACGCTGAGTTATGGTTAATGAATCCTCACGAGATATCCAGTGTGTCACAGTCTTGGAAGTGATAGGACTCTTTACTAAAATTGCTACTTCTCAAACATAGGGTCTATTTGTGAATGCCCAGATCTCCTTTTTTCCTCTAAAGAGAGATACAGCTTTTAACTTTTGTTTTTCTGATTATAAAGGCAAAGTTTATAGGTCAAACGGGTTTATGCACTGTGTTTTCTGTCCAATTACCACACTCCACTCTTCATTCACAAGCCTTAACTATCATCTACACGCAAAGTACCAAGAGTCTAATATAAGAAGATATTTATTTATTTATTCCTTCAAATAATTATTGTATTGACCCCAACCTTCACAAGCTTAAATTTGTTTGGGGAGCAAGAACTATACACAAAAAATAAGTCACAACTGGGTCTTCCCTGGTGGCTCAGTGGTTAAGAATCCACCTGCCAATGCAGGGGACAGGGGTTTGAGCCCTGGTCTGGGAATATCCCACATGCCACGGAGCAACTAAGCCTGTGCGCCACAACTACTGAGCCTGCGCTCTAGAGCCCACGCACCACAACTACTATAGCCCGTGCGCCTACAGCCTGTGCTCCGCAACTAGGGAAGCTACCGCAATGAGAAGCACGCGCACTGCAACGAAGAGTAGCCCCTGCTCACTGCGACTAGAGAAAGCCTGCGCGCAGCAACGAAGACCCAATGCAGCCAAAAAAAAAAAAAAATTATAAATAAATTTATTTAAAAAGTCACAACTGCCAAATAAAACAAATGGTATTTTTAAAAAAGGTGCCACATAACTATTTAAAAGGGCAAGAAAGATGTAGAATGGACAGGCTATGGAAAGCCTTGTGAAGAGCATGAGATCTGAGCTAGGTCCTGAATGATGGAGGGATCTGAAGAAGCAGACAGGAAATGAGAAGACAGGATGAGGAGAGTAAGGCTGTTACCATGAAGAAGCACAGTATACTTAGGCCCAGTCAAAGGGACTTTACCAGGGGTTAGCTGGTGATAAGGTTATAAACGTAGTCAATGTAGGGACAGAAAATGGAAGGGTTTGACTGTAGAGCTGAGAGATGTGGGCATCACGAACAGTGGCAGAGAGAGTCAAAAAAAAAAAAAAGGGGGAAATCAACAGAGCCTTCTCATTAGATGTGAAGGATAAAGAAAGATATCAAAGATGATTTAGACAACTTGAATTTCCATACCCATATCTAACAGGAAAATACAGGTGGGAGAGCACATCTTTTTTATTACTGTTAAGACAGTCAGCCTCAATCCAGAGATCTAGTTCTATCTTTTGCAGAGTGACTAGACAAGTTTTTTGCTAAATATTCCTAACATTCCTTTGCAATGACAACCACTACCAAAAAAATTAAGTCCAAACCTCCTTCAAGATTAGACCCCATGCGCCACAACTATTGAAGCCTGCGTGCCCTAGAGCTCGTGCTCCACAAGAAGAGAAGCCACAATGAGAAGCAACGAAGAGTAGCACCGCAACGAAGAGTAGCCCCCACTCGCCACAACCAGAGAAAGCCTGCGTGCAGCAACGAAGACCCAACGCAGCCAAAAAAAAAAAAAAAAAAGATTAGACCCCTCACTTTACCTTTCTAACCTCATTTCCCTCCACATCCCTCCACAAACTCTATTAAGGTCTGTCTACTCAACGTTCCCTGAGCATGCCATACGACTTCTCATGCCAGTCACTTGTGTATCCTGCCCCATCAGCCAAGAATGCCCTTATTTCTCTCCCTATCAACTGAATCTCACTAATCTCTCAATATTCAGTTCAAACACCACTAACTCTTTCTAAAAATCCCCAGCCCCTATCACTTTTCCTGTGTGTATTTCTACTCTACTACTCCTGGCTTTATTATACTTATTTCATCCCGTATTGTATAAAATTTGTTTATATGACCACATTCCCATTGCCAGCGATTGATTTAGAGGCAGGTCCATGATTAAGTTTTGGACAGAGAGATTTAAGGGAAATCATGGAAGGCTTCTGAGAAAGATTTCCAAACTCTTAAAAAAGCATAAGAAAGCACTAACCACCACCCTCTGCTGGATGTCATCTTGTCTGGATATGATGCCTGGAACTGTGGTACCCAACTTGCATCCATGATGAGAACTGGCTAAAGGACAAAGCAGACAAGTCCAAGATGGCAGAGCAGAAAGGTGGAAAGGATGTGGGTCCTTGATGATGTCACTGAACCACAGATTTAAGCCAATCCTAGACTGAGGCATCTTGTCACTTGTTATGATCAATTTTCCTTATTTCCAAATTATTTTGAATTGGATTTTCTATCATTTGAAGCCCAAGGCATCCTAATTTATAGAGTCATGTTTGAGATGCAAATTAGACATCTATGCAGAGACATCAAGTAGTCAATTGGATAGAAGATCAGGGGAGGAGTCAGGACTGGACCCATATATTTGGGAGACAGCAGCATACAGAAAGAATTTACATTTCAGGGCTGGGAAGACAGGACAGATAGAGACAAGAAAGCTTTAGGGCACCCTATGGGCAGAGGAGAAAAAGCCAACAAGGAAGAGAGAAGAAATTAACACTGAGGTAAAATGAAAACACTAAACTGCAATACGCAGAAGCCAAGAGATTCAGCTTCAAGAAAGAGCTGTTCAGCTGCATCAAATGCTGCTAAAACACTGAGTAAGAGAAGAATGACCACTGAATGTAGTGGCTGGGTAATTCCTTAACATAAAGGCCACCTTGGCCTTCCACAGCCTCCTTCCCCCTGGAGACACAGCCGTCTTGAGTTAATTAGTATAATGGTTAAGGGCTCAGACTTGGGCTGAGTCCTGGAGCTACCACTCCTAGCTGTGGGGCCTGCCCTGTGAGGAGGAGGGAATGGCAGCTGAGGAATGGCAGCCGGAACTGGACTCCAAATAGACAAAAAGTTTGCATTCGGTTTTTAAAGGTGGGAGAGACTTAAGCGTGTTTAAACGCTGATGGGAAGGAACACCTTTTACCACAAGGAACCCATTACAAGAAAACATTTTGGAATTTATTAGAGTAGGTTAGTTTATTAAGCTTTAAAAAATTATATACAGGGCTTCCCTGGCGGCGCGGTGGTTGAGAGTCCGCCTGCCGATGCAGGGGACACGGGTTCGTGCCCCGGTCCGGGAAGATCCCACATGCCGCGGAGCGGCTGGGCCCGTGAGCCATGGCCGCTGAGCCTGCGCGTCCGGAGCCTGTGCTCTGCAACGGGAGAGGCCACAACAGTGAGAGGCCCGCGTACAGAAAAAAAAAAAAAAAAAAAATACAGATGAAAAAGTATAATAAAGCCACAAGCTTAATCTCTACCTCATTTCAGAACCTATCAACCAAAAGAAAAAAGATTATCTATCACAATAAGTAGTAATAGTAAATAGTTAATAAAAAGTGCCTAATCTTCTCTTGGTTATACTAAAGATGATTCCAATATTAAAACACAAAGTACTAAATCATAAAAGCTCAGATATTTTTAAAGCTAAGGAAATCTATAACATAGCTACCTAAAACTGTTTGGAATACCCTCCTAAACACTTTGTCTTTTATATATATATATATTTATACAGCAGGTTCTTATTAGTCATCAGTTTTATACACATCAGTGTATACATGTCAATCTCGGTCTCCCAATTCATCACATCACCCTCCCCACCACCACTTTCCCCCCTTGGTGTCCATACGTTTGTCCTCTACATCTGTGTCTCTATTTCTGCCCTGCAAACCAGTTCACCTCTACCATTTTTCTAGGTTCCACATATATGCGTTAATATATGATATTTGTTTTTCTCTTTCTGACTTACTTCACTCTGTATGAGTCTCTAGATCCATCCACATCTCTACAAATGACCCAATTTCATTCCTTTTTATGGCTGAGTAATATCCCATTGTATATATGTACCACATCTTCTTTAACCATTTGTCTGTCGATGGGCATTTAGGTTGCTTCCATGACCTGGATATTGTAAATAGTGCTGCAATGAACACTGGGGTGCATGTGTCTTTTTGAATTATGGTTTTCTCTGGGTATATGCCCAGTAGTGGGATTCCTGGATCATATGTTAATTCTATTTTTAGTTTTTTAAGGAACCTCCATACTGCTCTCCATAGTGGCTGTATCAATTTACATTCCCACCAACAGTGCAAGAGGAAAGGTTCCCTTTTCTCCACACCCTCTCCAGCATTTGTTGTTTGTAGATTTTCTGATGATGCCCATTCTAACTGGTGTGAGGTGATACGTCATTGTATCAGTCTTTAATACATTCTCAAATCTGAAGTATTTTTTCCCTTTGGTCTTATTGAAGAAATACGCTGTCCGGAGATAAGACTTCTATAAGCTTGTGTACACAGCCACATAAGAAAATATTAAAACATTTTAATGTTCACTTCAGGAAATTCTAAAATTTAAAACCACTCCAAACTAAAATATGACCACTTCAAAGAAAAGGGGATAATTTCAAAGTTAAGACAAAAACAGCTTTTGATACAAACCACTGCATGTTGCAGAAGCAGTAACCTAGTTTCACTTTGAGTGTAGTGTTTGTTGCCCTCAAGGGATCTGCAACTTTCGAGCAAGATTTTTTCATTAAATGCCATATAACAGGTAAAGCAGAGGAGGAAAAAAAGTCAGTACATCTTCATGCTACAACACATCTCAACTGTTCAGTTTAAGGGAAGAAAAGCACAGTACTTACGAACACATACATATACAAACACGCACACATATACACGTATCACATTGATAAGCTTCTGTTAGCTATTGGTGACATAAAACTAAAATGTTAACTCAAGGCTAACCTATAGAACATGTGGCAAGTTAACAATCTGCTTGTGAGGCGCGAAGATCCCCAGCATCACACAAAATTCCGCTTGACTATTTGCTCCCTGGGTCAATAATTGGTCAGTAATAACCTGAGCAGAGAAAGCTGGTGGAAGATGTTCAAATAGACAAAAGTTTTTCCACATAGAATTCTTAGTTACTTTTTCCCAAAACATGGTTCTCTATATTGAGCTGTGAATACTATGCATGTTTCAGAAAGACAAAAATCCCAAACACCCACATTTCTGAGTGAACAACCTGTTCCAAGACACTATCTCCCTATAAGCCCCAGAGAAGTTACTTGGAGGGTATAAAATAAATTAATTAGTAACAATACACACTTTAGACATTTATATTTTAACTGCACTGGAATGTCTAAAAAATGAGCCTATGAACAGCAAAGGCACTGAGCCCAAGAGGAAGTGAACAGACTCCTGGCTTGCAGACAAATGAGTGGGTGGAGGAAATATTTATGTGGGGAGGATGATTTTTACACGATGCTTTTCTTAATCTAAAGAAAACCACAGCTCTTCGCAATATAGGTGCTATAAATAGATGTAATCAGTCAAAAACCTGAATAAATACTTGTTTGCCTACTTGTTTTGTTTTCAAATAACTTTTGTCACAACCCAAATCCAATGCGTGATCAAGATAATCAAGCCAACGTGACCAAGCAGGTTGCCCAGTTAAAGGCCTGGGGACACAGGACCAAGACGAATTCCCCTGCACCTGTTTATGCTGAAGAAAATATTTTAATTAGTAATGTGGGTTTTTCTTGTAATATCTTTAAATATACTTCCCTCACCAAAATCAAAGAGTTTTCACACTGGTTCACATCAATGTAAAATTTCTACCAACTACTTTTGGCAACACCTTTAAGAAATGTGGCTAGGGCAATCAGAGTTCTGATCACAGAACCATTGTTCTAGTAACTGCTCCCTCCTTCCCCAGCTCCTCCCCCCCAAAACCCCACAACTATCTATGATCACAAAGTCCCTGTCAAGTAAGTATTAGTCTCTTTCATAAATAGAGGAAATTAAGGCCTGCTGACTAAAAGGTGAGAGGGGCTCTGAGAGAGTAAGAACTAGTTGAGTATATAGCTGCTATGCTCTTTTCTCCCTTAAAATAAAACCCAATCGGAGGACAGATGACTTTTTTTGGAAGTGGAGGTGAGGGTTGCTGGTAAAGAGGTAATGTAATCTAGGTTTTCTAATATTTTTACAATGGACATGTATTCCTTTTTTTTTTTTTTAAAATAAATTTACTTATTTATTTATTTATTTTTGGCTGCGTTGAGTCTTCGTTGCTGTGCACAGGCTTTCTCTAGTTGCGGGAAGAGGAGGCTATTCTTTTGTTGTGGTGCGCGGGCTTCTCATTGTGGTGGCTGCTCTTGTTGTGGAGCGTGGGCTCTAGGGGGGCGGGGTTCAGTAGTTGTGGTGCACGGGGTAGTTCACTGCTCCATGGCATGTGGGATCTTGCCGGACCAGGGCTCGAACCCGTGTCCCCTGAATTGGCAGGCTGATTCTTACCCACTGTGCCACCAGGGAAGTCCCTATTATTTCTATAATAAACCAAACAACTGATCCTAAACTTAAAAACTAAATGAATTCATCAAACCAATTCAGATTCAACATAAAAGATCATTTAGATGCGAGTGTTGATGAAAGTGCAAACGTAAGTTAACTAAACATAAAAAGCACTTACATCTACACCAAGCCTCAAAATACCAGCAGACTTTCAGTAACACTCAACAAACATTTATTGAGTACCTACCATGTATGAGGTGCCACAGACATAACTACGGACATGATACATATGACCCCGGGTTCAGAAGCTTACAATATCGCCAATTAGACAGGGTGGCCCTATATCCTATTTTAATGAGCAAAGTCCTGGTTTATACCTGTTTCTCCCAGAAAAGAGGGGACATATGACCAAGACTCCCTTCTCTCCCAGGGAAGCCCAGATTAATCGTTAATAATGCCCCTCTCACATATCTCTCCCAGTCTGGAGAATAAATGGTTACCATTTATGCAAAAAACAAATATACTACTGTTCCTATATGGCAATAGGTTTGTAAAATGTGTATCATTTCCAGATTTTATCTCTTTAAATTCATTTTATTCATTTTTATTACACATTAGATTTTCTTAAATTATACAAAGTAACTTATTTTAGACCTTCGTCTCATTCTGATATATACCTGTCATACAATAAAATCAAAGATTTGCTTTAATCAAATAAGAGAAAATCAAAATCTGATTTTACCACATCAAAATGTATACAGAGGGACTTCCCTGGTGGCGCAGTGGTTAAGAATCTGCCTGCCAATGCAGGGGACACAGGTTTGAGCCCTGGTCCGGGAAGATCCCAAATGCCGTGGAGCAGCTAAGCCCGTGAGCCACAACTACTGAGCCTGTGCTCTAGAGCCCACGAGCCACAGCTACTGAAGCCTGTGCACCTAGAGCCCGTGCTCTGCAACAAGAGAAGCCACCGCAATGAGAAGCCCGCGCACAGCAACAAAGACCCAGTACAGCCAAAAATAAATAAATTTATTTTAAAAACATGTATACAGAGTAAATAAATCAAATGAATAAAAAAGAAACTTTAAAGACTATAAGCCCCTTGAGGAGAGATAGTTCTTTTAAAAATACTACTTCAACATTCTAGCCTGTGTCTAGATCAGTACTGAGAACATAATGAGGTCCAGATTGAGGCCTGTGCTCTAGAGCCTGTGAGTCACAACTACTGAGCCCATGTACCACAACTACCGAAGCCTGTGCGCCTAGAGCCCGTGCTCCACAACAAGAGAAACCGCTGCAATGAGAAGCCCGCGCACTGCAACGAAGAGTAGCCCCCAATCGCCACAACTAGAGAAAGCCTCTATTGTAGCAACGAAGACCCAACTCAGGCAAAAATAAATAAATAAAAATAAATCTATAAAAAAAAATTAAAAAAAAAAAGACTCAGGAGGGACTTCTCTGTGGCGCAGTGGTTAAGAATCCGCCTGCCAATGCAGGGGACACGGGATTGAGCCCTGGTCCGGGAAGATCCCACATGCCCCAGAGCAACTAAGCCTGTGCGCCACAACTACTGAGCCTGTGCTCTAGAGCCTGCGAGCCACAATTACTGAGCCCACGTGCCACAACTACTGAAGCCCGCATGCCCAGAGCCTATGCTCCGCAACAAGAGAAGCCACCACAATAAGCCCGTGCACTGCAATGAAGAGTAGTCCCCACTCACCGCAACTAGACAAAGCCTGCACGCAGCAACGAAGACCCAACGCGGCCAAAAATAATAAATAAATAAATAAATAAATTTATATATTAAAAAAAAGACTCAGGAGCCAGCCTGATAAGCTCCTAATGGACAAAAACAGGACAACTGAGTATCAACAAGGATGAATAACAGTAATGCACTGCAACACTTCAAATATGCTTAAATCCATTGGTCACCTTTAGAGGATGCTAAGAGAACCAACTCATTCTTCTGAAAACTGGTAAGTGAAGGGCAAGAATCAAGCATTTAGTCTGCCATTCCTATGAGATCTGTACCTCAAGGAAACTAAGTATTTGTTGAGGGGAAAGTTTTTTGGTTTTTTTTTTTTTTTTTGCGGTACGCGGGCCTCTCACTGTTGTGGCCTCTCCCGTTGCGGAGCACAGGCTCTGGACGCGCAGACTCAGCGGCCATGGCTCACGGTCCCAGGCGCTCCGCAGCATGTGGGATCTTCCCGGACCGGGGCACGAACCCGTGTCCCCTGCATCGGCAGGCGGACTCTCAACCACTGCGCCACCAGGGAAGCCCGAGGGGAAATTTCTTTTTATAGAAGCATTCCAGCTAATAATTGAAGAAGAAGTTATAGTGTTTGGTATTATTTTGCAACCCATGATGAATTAATAGATATAGGCAAAGATCATCAGTGGCTGGTAACAGTACCGAAGAAGAAACAACCAGCACTGTACGTCTCCTGGTAGAATTACACACCACCAGCTATTAGTCTTGCCCCGCACCCACAAGAAAAATTGAACCTTAATCTGATCAAGCCTGTAGATCTAAAAGCCAATTTACAGGAAGGCACCGAGGAACATGTTAACCGATATCACGTGGGTACAAGCAGCACAATCCAGACTATGGGAGACTATACAACAAATGATAGGGATTCTTCAACAAAAATTCCAAGGAAAAAGAGAAAGAAAGGAAGGAGAACTTATAAAGAGACTTAACAGACATATTAGCCAATCACTTCTTTTGAACTTAATTCAACATTCTAGCCTGTGTCTAAATGTTGAAAACACTAACTGAAAAAACAATTATGAGTCATTTGGGAAGTACAGACACTGACTGAACACTTAATGATGGTCAGGAAGTCTTTTAGTATAATCACAGTATTAAGTTGTCTTTTTTTTTTTTCACACACACACACTGTATTTTATTTTTACAGGAGATAAACTGACACCAAGCATTGTAAATGGATGACCACAACAAAAGCAACAATGATTGCAATTACCAGACACGAAACACTCTCATACTACGTCATAATATTGACATTCAGTCCAGTAATCCTCCACCGTAACAGCTCCTTTACTTTGCAGTGAAAATTGATGTGTATATTTTTTGCCTCTGAGTCGTTGTGGGATTTTTTTTTTATTCAAACAGAAAGTCACAAAAATTATAATCATCCTCATCAGTTCACTCAGTCCCACGTAATTAATTTTTTTCATTTTGATCTTTTGTTAGCACTTTTATGAAATCATCAGTTTTCCATTAGAGTTCTGAAAATGCTTATTCATTCAGTTCAGCAGTACAGTCAGTTACCAGAAACCTGTACTTGTCAGAGTCTTTTCCATGAATTCCTTGAAGATGAAACCCTTTTATAGGAACATTTTTGCAAAAGCATCAGAGTACACCCAAAACTGTCTGTAAATGACAAAAGACTTAAAAAAACACTGAACACTTAATGATGGTCAGGAAGTCTTTTAGTATAATCATGGTATTGTCTTTTTTTTTTTTTTTTTTTTTTTGCGGTACACGGGCCTCTCACTATCGTGGCCTCTCCCGTCGCGGAGCACAGGCTCCGGAAGGGCAGGCTCAGCGGCCACGGCTCACGGGCCTAGCCGCTCCGCGGCATGTGGGATTTTCCCGGACCGGGGCATGAACCCATTCCCCTGCATCGGCAGGCGGACTCTCAACCACTGCGCCACCAGGGAAGCCCTGTCTTTTTTTTAAAAAAGAATTTTTGTATATAAAAATAATATGATATGACATTTAGAATTGCTTCAAAGTAATTGGAGGGAGGGAATTATAGTGAGGGTGGATATATATGAAACAAGATTAGCCATGTACAATAATTGTTGAAGCTGGGATATGGGTATATTTCGGCTCATTATATTTTCCCTGTTTTTATATTTGAGAATTTCTATAATATAAAAAGGGTTTTGAAAGACCAAAAATAATATCATTATTTAGAAACATACAGGACACTGTTAACCTGACAACAATGGAGAAAATATATTTTATGACAAGTACAATTAACTCTAAATTAATCTTTGACTAAGGAATTACAGAAGTAAAATATAGTGTGAAAATCCCTCTGTATTATGACTACATTTAATATTCTTTTATACAACTTAAATTTTATATCTCTAAAAACTATAATGTAAGCAGTATGGTATTTTTTTTTTTTTTGCGGGAGAAAAAATATTTATTATTAAATAGAAATAAACCCAGCTATACATTATGGTAAGTGTAGAGTACTTTGTGTGTACTTTTTTTTTAAATTTAATTTTATTTACTTTTTTAAACAACAGGTTCTTATTAGTTATCCATTTTATACATAGTAGTGTATATATGTCAATCCCAATTGCCCAATTCATCCCACCACCACCCTCACTCCACACCAGTTTCCCCCCTTGGTGTCCATACGTTTGTTCTCTACATCTGTGTCTCAATTTCTGCCCTGCAAACCGGTTCATCTGTACCATTGTTCCAGGTTCCACATATATGCATTAATATACGATATTTGTTTTTCTCTTTCTGACTACTTCACTCTGTATGACAGTCCCTAGATCCATCCACGCCTCTACAAATGACTCAACTTTGTTCCTTTTTATGGCTGAGTAATATTGCATTGTATATATGTACCACATCTTCTTTATCTGTTCGTCTGTCAATGGGCATTTAGGTTGCTTCCATGTCCTGGCTATTGTAAATAGTGCTGCAATGAACACTGGGGTACATGTGTCTTTTTTTTTTTTTTTTTTTTTTTTTTTTTGCGGTACGCAGGCCTCTCACTGTTGTGGCCTCTCCCGTTGCGGAGCACAGGCTCCGGATGCGCAGGCTCAGCAGCCATGGCTCATGGGCGCAGCTGCTCCGCGGCATGTGGGATCTTCCCGGACTGGGGCACGAATCTGTGTCCCCTGCATCGGCAGGCAGCCTCTCAACCACTGCGCCACCAGGGAAGCCCCATGTGTCTTTTTGAATTATGGTTTTCTCTGGGTATATGCCCAGTAGTGGGATGGCTGGGTCATATGGTAATTCTATTTTTAGTTTTTTAAGGAACCCCCATACTGTTCTCCATAATGGCTGTATCAATTTACATTCCCACCAACAGTGCAAGAGGAAAGGTTCCCTTTTCTCCACACCCTCTCCAGCATTTGTTGTTTGTAGATTTTCTGATGATGCCCATTCTAACTGGTGTGAGGTGATACCTCATTGTAGTTTTGATTTGCATTTCTCTAATAATTAGTGATGTTGAGCAGCTTTTCATGTGCTTCTTGGCCATCTGTATTCTTCTATGGAGAAATGTCTATTTAGGTCTTCTGCCCATTTTTGGATTGGGTTGTTTGTTTTTTTAATATTGAGCCGCATGAGCTGTTTATATATTTTGGAGATTAATCCTTTGTCCGCTGACTCGTTTGCAAATATTTTTTCCCATTCTGAGGATTGTCTTTTCATCTTGTTTGTAGTCTCCTTTGCTTTGCAAAAGCCTTGAAGTTTCATTAGGTCCCATTTGTTCATTTTTGTTTTTATTTCCATTACTCTAGGTGGATCAAAAAAGATCTTGCTGTGATTTATGTCAAAGAGTGTTCTTCCTATGTTTTCCTCTAAGAGTTTTACAGTGTTTGGTGTTACATTTAGGTCTCTAATCCATTTTTTTTTTTTTTTTTTTAGCCGCTCTGCGGCACGTGGGATCCTCCCGGACTGGGGCGCGAACCCGTGTCCCCCGCATCGGCAGGCGGACTCTCAATCACTGCGCCACCAGGGAAGCCCCTCTAATCCATTTTGAGTTTATTTTTGTGTATGGTATTAGGGACTGTTCTAATTTCATTCTTTTACATGTAGCTGTCCAGTTTTCCCAGCACCACTTACTGAAGAGACTGTCTTTTCTCCAGTGTATATCCTTGCCTACTTTGTCATAGATTAGTTGACCATAGGTGCGTGGGTTTATCTCTGGGCTTTCTATCCTGTTCCATTGATCTGTATTTCTGTTCTTATGCCAGTACCATATTGTCTTGATCACTGTAGCTTTGTAGTATAGTCTGAAGTCAGGGAGTCTGATTCTTCCAGCTCTGTTTTTTCCCCTCAAGACCACTTTGGCTATTCGGGGTCTCTTGTGTCTCTATACAAATTTTAAGATTTTTTGTTCTAGTTCTGTAAAAAATGCCATTGGTAATTTGATAGGGATTGCATTGAATCTGTAGATTGCTTTGGGTAGTATAGTCATTTTCACAATATTGATTCTTCCAATCCAAGGACATGGTGTACCTCCCCATCTGTTTGTACCATCTTTAATTTCTTTCATCAGTGTCTTATACTTTTCTGCATACAGGTCTTATGGTATATTTCTGATTTAATAAAACTTTAATCCCAAATACGCTAACACAGAATGATCAAAAGTATAAAAGAAAAATTAAACATGTTAGAAGTAAAACAATTTGCCTAGTAAGGTCATCACTCAGTCAAGATCAGAATGCAGCCTTTAGAGAGTAGACATTACTGTATCCCAGATACTAAGTTAGCTTTTAATGTTTCAGTGACAGGACAATAAAACTGAACCACAAACTTCTGTCTTCATGTGGAACTTACTATGTAGACCTGGCTACAGGTAAGGTTTTAGATCTATATTGCTTAAGTACATAGCCAATATTTTAGTAAGAACTGCCATTAAAGCTGCTTTATGTGTGTTCTCCAGCTGATATGCTACACAGTACATTCTGCCACCTTCATACTTACAGGTCGAACTAAGAAACCATTATCCAAACAAAATACATGTATGCTTATACAGAGAGACTTGTGGGTGTGCAGAAGACCATTTTAGATGATTTTCTAAATCTGCTGTACTATGAGGTGACCAGGATTCTCTTCTTATTCAGTCAGTGTTGTGGTGTTGCTATCACCATAAGTGCAATGGCCGTAAGCATTTCACTGTATAAAAGTCAGATGTAAGCACAGGCCATAGCCACGGTTCTCACCATTCAATGAAAAACTACCTTCTTCCTTCCTTGGTTTTCTCCCTCCATCATGAGCCAGCAAATATCATGTATTCTCAGTTCTAAGCTCCATTTTATTGTTTCTAAAACAAGGATGCTACATACTTTTCCTCAGTTCTAGGATGCTATTGATTTTTTTTTTTTTTTTTTTTTTTTTTTTTTTTTTTGTGGTACGCGGGCCTCTCACTGCCGTGGCCTCTCCCGCTGCGGAGCACAGGCTCCGGACGCGCAGGCTCAGCGGCCATGGCTCACGGGCCCAGCCGCTCCACGGCATGTGGGATCTTCCCGGACCGGGGCACGAACCCGTGTCCCCTGCATCGGCAGGCGGACTCTCAACCACTGCGCCACCAGGGAAGCCCTGGATGCTACTGATGTTAAGTTCTTATTTTACGGTCAAGTTTGTGGAAGATCCAAATGAAGCAGCTACAGTCTCTGACTGAGGATCCAAACCTCATATTCATTTGGGGCTTGTTACCCCAATATCCAAGGAACCAACAAGTCCTGTTTTTAAAAACTGCCCTGTCCTCCCTGTTCCAATTGCTAACGTAACCTCTGAGTTCAGGCCCTCATCACCTCAGTCTGTCTGCCTCCCTCTTTCAAACCCCCTTACACAGAGATTTTTTAAACTCCATTTTCCTAAAGAATTTGGATCATGTCACTCCCTAGCTACAAACCTTTACTGGTCTCTAGAGCCTTGGAGTAAAGTTCAGTTCCTTAGCAAAGCATTCAGAAGCCCTCCACCACCTGCGCCCAGCTGACTTTTTCAGTCTTGGCTCCCAAAGTCCTCCCCGCCCACCTAACATCCTCATGCTATTTTTCAAATGAACCTTGACTTTTTCCACGTCTAAACCTTTGACTATGTCATTCTTTCCTTCTACCTAGAACATCCTTCCCCCTGCCATCCACATGACCATAACATCCTAGCCGCCTGTCAAGACCAGCTCAAATGTACCTTCCTCATGAAGCTTTCCTTGACACCATTTTTGTTTCGTAGAATGCTCAGGAGGATTTTTATTTCCTTTTAAAAGGACGTGTAAGCTAATGGAAAGAATACGCAACAGTTCTGTTTAGGCTGGGAGGAAAGTGATTTTTAAAAATCCATATCCATGTGATATTGTCAATTTCTTCCTCCTCTTCCATAAAATAAACTGTTTCAGGGAATGATTTAAATTAATGTAGAGTTTGGATGTCATGGTTTGCCTCGGGAGGGATTTTCTGCATTAGCAAGCGCAGAGTGAAAGATACTCAAGTAGTACCCCATCTGTAATGGTATTCTGCCTCAAGACCAGCACCTTTTTCTCCTTCAAGAACTGCTTAATACTTATATTCTCTCAGAGCCAGACACTGCAGACAGTGTAACCATCTGGCACAAGTTAATTTTCTAGTAAACAAAAGGTGGCTGTTTTCCATGTGCTCCTGGAGACAGGGACCTGTAACTGGACTGAAAAGGGTTATCACTATGCAAGAGCTAGACTCATCCATGTTATAAACCATTTTTCTGCATGGACACAAGAAGGATGGGGAAAAAGACCTTCAAACTTACCCTAAAATAGCCTTGGGGAGAATGACTGTGAACATCAAAAGATAACTTTCAAAGGTAATAATGTCAAAGAAAACTTAAATTTGTCTAAACAAATATAGACATCCAGATACATTATATATGGTATATACATAGGTACACTGTATGACTAAACTTAATCTATGAACAGATATTCAAGCTTATTCAAGTATAGAGTTTAAAAGCTTGATTTAGGATGTTTCCAAATAGAAAACTGATGTTAGTTGAAAAACTAGTGAAATCTGAATTAAGTTTGGAGTTACGTTGATAGTAATGTACCAGTGTTGGTTTCTTAGTGTATGTAAGACTGTAAACAATAACAGAACTAGATGAGGGGAACTACACTCAATATTTTGTAATAACTTATAAGGGAAAGAATCTGAAAAACAAAAAATGTATATATATCTGAATCACTTTGCTGTACACCTAAAACTAAGATGACATTGTAAATCAACTATACTTCAATAAAAAATTAAATTAAATGAAAAAGTTTTTAAAGAGTAATATATGTGAAAAATATCTCAAAATCCTATACAAACGTTATACTCATTATTATGCTTTGTGTTTATATGGTTTTCTACTTTATTCATAAGATATAACCATCTGCAATATTTTCATATTTCTACTTTTATAACTAAACAACAAAATGTCAACACAGTGAAGTAATTTTCAAATGTTAATTTTCATAGTTTGCCAAACATACAATAAAAATGTTCCAACTTTAATGTTCCTACCATTTTATTTTACCTGTTCTAACAATTATAACAATGAATTTAGCTAAGAATGATTTCAGATTAACTTCTCTAATATGAAGCACTCAACTTTTATAATATATGTGGAGCAAGTAATAAGCACGGAAATATGTAATTGCTTTTAAAGAAATATTTGTTTTCAATTTAGGTTTCAGAGTAATGTGGAAGACTAAATTATTTTATCTTAAATGGCTGTTAGGTAAAACTCTAAGTATCAGTAATAGGTTAGGAAATGGAAGCATAGTTATAGAAAAAAGGGAAATAGACTTTTAAGAGCACTGGACCTTAAACTCTACCATTATTCCATAAACCACAAAAAGACCACACAGTTATTAAAGATTATCAATCACCATTTATAATATTCCTATATAGTTAGTTGTACTCTGCTATTATAATATTTTTAAGTGTAGATTTTAATCCAAGGTTTTTTTTTTATAACCAAGAAATAAATGTATATGTGTTCATTTTGAGGAAGAAAAAAGAAGAGAACTGGATGAGGTGGTATATAGGTACTCTCTTTGTAACTTTTCTGTAAATCTAAAATTATTCCAAAATTTTAAATTTTTTATTTTAAAAAAGAGAACTTGGGCTTCCCTGGTGGCGCAGCGGTTGAGAGTCCGCCTGCTAATGCAGGGGACACAGGTTCGTGCCCCGGTCCGGGAAGATCCCACATGCCGCGGAGCGGCTGCGCCTGTGAGCCATGGCCGCTGAGCCTGCGCGTCCGGAGCCTGTGCTCTGCAACGGGAGAGGCCACATAACTTACTGGGATAACACAAATTGACATAATCGCATTAATTAAAAGATTTTCTTTGAATTAAAAAAGCAAGTTGGTTTATTAGTTTTTCTCAAAAGTGAGTTTTTTTTAAACTTTTTTTTGGGGGGTGCGAGCTGTGCCGCTAGGCTTGCAGGATTTCAGTTCCCCCACCAAGGACTGAACTGGGGCCTTCAGAGTCTTAACCACTGGACAACCAGGGAATTCTCTAAAAAACTGTTTTTTTAAACTTTGATGTTTTTAAACTTTTTCAGGTTTACTTGGTAAAGACTATCAATTATGAAACGGGCTGGGTTTTTTCAGCCGGATTCACCTACAAACACGTATAGGTATGTTTTATGGCTTAAATCCCAAAATGGCTAATGCCAAGATAACCTGACTGACTTCTGACATCAGCTGGTATGGCCGACTACAGCTCAGAATGCTATGTGAATATGGAATAACCTTCCTTAGAACAGCTTAGCACTATTTTCCTAATTGTGAAGTGTGCATATTTTTGGACCCAGCCATCGAGAATTCCTCATTAGTAGATAATACGACAGGTATACAAAGATGTGTACACAAGGGCATTCGTTATAGCACTATTTAATATAACAAAAATTTGAAACATAAATAATGATATACACAGACACTGGCATACTACATAACCAAATTATGACATAGGTTTATATTAAAAGACACAGAAATATGTCCACATGGAAAAAAAAAAGACTAAAGAACGTGTGGGAATGGAATCATGCAATCTCACTATGTAAAACTATGCATATACAATCATGCATATATATGCTCATATTGAGAGATATCTCAGGACAGGGGTAAAGATGGGGAAGGAGATATTTTATTTCTTTCTTTATATTTTCTGTAATCCTTAAATAATTTTTTTTTTTTTTCGGTACGCGGGCCTCTCACTGCTGTGGCCTCTCCCGTTGCAGAGCAACGGCTCCGGACGTGCAGGCCCAGCGGCCATGGCCCACGGGCCCAGCTGCTCCGCGGCATGTGGGATCTTCCCGGACCAGGGCACGAACCCCCGTCCCCTGCATCGGCAGGCGGACTCTCAACCACTGCGCCACCAGGAAAGCCCCTTAAATAATTTTGGATAAACCTGTACAATTTTTTAGAAAAATAATAAAGCTATTCTTCATAATGCTATAGAAGCAATTTGTGTCACACTCAAATAAGACATTAAGTACCCAAATATGTAATTTTTAAAAAGCGATCCCCTGTTCACAACTGAAAAAGGCAAAATATTTGTTATTAAACTTACTGTAAACTATAAACGTAGAAAGCTGAGAATAGTTCTACTATAAAAACATCAGACATTAGCCAAAGACTCTAGGTTGTCAATGTTAACTGCAACATTAGCTATATAATAGCTAACAGACATGACACGTCACAGTATTATTATGCTTAGCTAGAGCTACACTATAGTTATAAATATCACGTTATTTCACATAGATTCTATTTATAAATATGTACCTTAGCTGAGATCAGTCAATAGATTTTTTTTTTTGCACAAGCAACAGAAATCTGTCCTCTTGCCAAGGGTTTATCTTTCCGTACCAATGAATTGGGGAGCTGCAAGAGAACTTATAACACATTCAGTATTCTCCATTATATGAGAGATGAGGGAAGAGGAGGCTTTAAAATGTTAAATGGTTCCTGTAAGGTCAACAGCTAGTTGATGGCAGAGCTGGGCCTATCACCCAGATTCTGGTCATAAGGCTCAAAATGAATTATTCCTACATACCCATCAGGATGGCTAAAATTAAAAACACTGACAATTTCAAGTGTTGCCAAGATGCAGAACAAATGGGACTTTCATGTGTTACTGGTGGAGATGCAAAAGGGCACACTCTCTCTGGAAAAGAGTTTGGCAGTCTCTTATAAAGTGAAACATACACACACCATAGCATCAAGCAGTCCCACTCCTAGGTATTTACTCTAGAGGAATGAGAACTTACATTCACTCCAAACTAGAAACAATCCAAATGTCCTTCAACCGGTTAATGAATAAACCACCTGTGGTACATCCACACAGTGGAACATTACTTGGTGATAAAAAGGAACACACTGTTGATCCACACAAAAACTTGGATGAATCTCATAGGCATCATGCTGAGTGAAGGAAGCCAGTCTCAAAAGGTTACCTACTGAATGATCCCACTTACATAGCATTCTCCAAAACACAAAGCTATAGAGATGGACAACAGATCAATGGTTGTCAGAGTGGAGGGTGGGGGAGAGTATGAATGAAAAGGGATTACAGAAGGAGTCTTTGGGTGATGGACTTGTTCTGTATCCTGATTGTGGTGGTGGTTACACGCATCTATACAGGTATTGATACTCAAAGAACTGTACACATGTCAAAATGTCAATTTTACTGTACATTAATTTAAAAATTAAAATAGGGACTTCCTTCCACGCACTGCAACTACTGAAGCCCGTGCACTCTAGGGGTCTGTGTGCTGCAACTACTGAGCCCACATGCTGCAACTACTGAAGCCTGCACGCCTAGAGCCTGTGCTCTGCAACAAGAGAAGCCACTGCAATGAGAAGCCCGTGCACCACAACAAAGAGTAGCCCCCACTCGCTGCAGCTAGAGAAACCCCGCGTGCAGCAACGAAGACCCAATGCAGCCAAAAAAAACCCCAAAACAACAAAAGCCCCAGGGACTTCCCTGGTGGTCCGGTGGTTAGGACTCTGCGCTTCCACTGCAGGGGGCATGGGTTCAATCCCTGGTCGGGGAACTAGGATCCCGTATGCTGTATGGTGTGGCCAAAAAAAAAAAAAAAATACATAAAATAAAAAAATTAAAACAAATTACTTACTCAGTCTCTGGCTTCTAAAAGCCAGAAATATTTATGGATTTTTAAATTCAATTTTAAAATTAATTTTTCAATTAGCAAAATAAAATGATTTGATGGGTCTCTTCCTATAAAATCTCAATGCCAAGAAAAGAATACATTCAACTTGGCAAGTTACACAGCCTCATTTTGTCTTAATTTCTCCGTTGGCAAAATGGGGATAATAATACCTACCTCAAAGGGTTATATGAGAATTAAATGGTAGATAAATAAATAAATAAATAAATAAAAATACAGACATATTCACAGTATACATAACTTTGGGTATGGAAATGGAAGACAACTCCAACCAAGTAACTTTTAAGTTTTGTCCTTCCAGAGAACCAGGTTCTGATGATTGCTTTTCTGATAGAGCTGTCTCTGAAATACAGTCCAAGCCCGGCGTCTGATTTTCACATAGAAGTAAAAATTCACTACTGAGTCCTTGATGTATTTTTATTCTGTAACCACTCTACACAAATAAATTGTTGTTTAAACCAGACTCTGTGTTAAAGAAGATTACACTGTATATATTTGTATATATTTGTTTGTATGTATTTCGTAGTCCTCTTAATTCTACCTAACTTAATGAATAGACAGGTAGCCAGTGCTCTCGTGTGTGTGTGTGTGTGTGTGTGTGTGTGTGTGTGTGTGTGTGTATTAAGTAATAGTAGGTTTCCTACCTCTCAGAAGAACACAGTTTAAATGCTAGGCAAAATGAGAATCTAACCTTAACCTTTCCAGAGTTTCAGGTCTTTAAGAATTACCCCTCTATATGGAGTAAGGTCATAAACATGATGATTTTCTTCATGCCACATTTCTTAGCTTTCTACTTTCAAACTCATACCTTTAAGCCCAGCTTTTTGTTTTATCACTCTCCCACCCCCATTTAATCCAGTAAGCATTTGCTTAGCACCTACTTCAAGAAAATACTTTTTGTTAAGCTCTATTTTGGGCAGTGATTTTCAAACTGTCTGTCCCAACCCAATTTTTACAAATGAAATAGAATAAAATAACAGACTGCCTCACAGATGGTAAGGGTAAATACTGTTTCATGAAGCTTTTGTTTCAGTTGTGGGTGGGGACATGTATGCGAGTGAATAACGTAGGCATGCATATACTGCTCTTACTGTGGATCATGGTCCAAAAGTTCGAGAAACAGTGTTACAGGGATTAAATAAACATCAGCTCTAGATTTAGAACAGTACAACCCTGCAACAGTTGGCTTCTCTGGACATGTTTTTTGGTACTCACTGCACCACCTGACCTTAGAGACACAAGTCATCTTAAAGAAAAAAAATCTAACTTTCCATTTGAGGTGATGAAAAGGTTGAGGAGATACTGAAAGGCAGAACAAACTGTCCTTTGGTTATTGTTACAATCCCCGACAAGCTGGAATGGATGCAGAAGTGTATACTTTCTTTTCCGCAACCTGACAGGAGGAAACTAGCCATTTGAAATGAGGTAATTTTTAAATTAAAAAAAAATTATGTAGTATACACTTGCATGGATCAAAAATTTTAAATACAGAAGAGAATACAGTGAATAGAGCATTACTCATGACAGCTATACCAGAAACAATCCAAATGTCCATTAATGGTAGAATGGAGAAATAAATTATAATATACGCATACAATGGAATATTATACGAGAATAAACTAATTATTCTTACATATAATGATATGGGTGCATCTTATAAGCCATACTCAAACGAGTACACACTGTATTACACTTACATATGGCTGAGAGATTTTCCACAGTAATATACAGTTTCTTCATTTGTTTTTGTAGCCATATAAAATTTATTCAATTGCATGAATATATGTTAATTTATTTATCCAATTCTTACTGATGGGCATTTAGGTTTTTTCCAAACTTTTGATGAGTTAATTTAAATGACTTTGCATGCTTGGTATGCTAAAAAGAAAACTGAAGGGCTCAGGATCTTTCAGACAAGGTAACTTCAAACTCTAGCTCCTAGTATATTAATACAGGAAAAGTCCCTGGGCATCTGGGTCACAGTTTTAAGAGGAACTGGGAAGAAATACATATTTATTTATGCACAAAATTGAGATCATAAACACTCTCCTTGCCACCTCCTCAAAAAATGAAACACTTCCCATGTATTTCAATGTTTCTAGGCCACTGATACTACTCTAGATCTATTAAAATGACACATTCAGAAGGGTGAAAACAATTCATAAGGACCTAGTTAGAGAACTCATTTTATAGCTCACGCAGTGTAATTAAGAAGTTATATTCCATTGAATTCCCCAAACTGAATCAACATTCCAAAGCTGAAAACTATAAATGTGTAAAAGACTATGTTCTACACTAGCATTAAAGACAAAAGGAATCACCTACCACTGCATGTCTTGGTGAAATCCAGGTAGAGTCACAACCCTCTGATGCCACATGCAGAGTAAAGACCAAAGAATCAGGCTAAGGAGCCATTCTTTGCATCATTTCCATTCTTACTCTCTTCCAACAAACCCTGCTCACCACACACTGATTCATCTATCAAGAAACTGACAAAAGCAACTAGCTATCTGCTAAGCCATTTTACTCTGGTAAACTAGAAAAAATAATAATTAAAAAAATAGCACCCCTTTCCAAGAAAAATTTTACTTAGCAAAATGTATTATAGTTGAGAAAAAAATATGTAACTCAATCATCTAAATTTCATTTGTTTAGTCAGTCTGGGCTCACACAGCATTAATGATGGTGTTATTAATATTATACATTCTGGCCGAAGTTAAGTTCTTTCAAGTGTTCTGCAAAGTCTAAGGAGAGTCTAAGACCATTATTTGCCAATCCCTCTTTATCAGCAACCCAATACCAGTGACTGATTCCACTGATGGGCAAGCCCCTAGGTGGCTCAATAATAAAAGAAAATAAGGCTTAGCAGATTCCCTTGAGGTAAATTCTAATGCATTACTGATGTGTCTACCTTATCTGAAAAGTCTCTAGCTAACTTTGGTGGGTTCACAGACTTAACACAGTGATATTCTGCAAAAATGACAGAATAATTTAATTCTATAGAACCCAAGAAATCCTATTTTAAAAGCTCTATGCACTGAATAAAGCTGTATACATGCTCTTGAATCTACTTTTCAGAGTAACCAGTCTCTTAAACTATATTTAAAAAAGGAAAAAGATAATGTCATATTTTACCATAAAACTGCCTTTCTGACTAAAAACCTCAGAAGAGCAATGGGGATTCTTTAAGAAAAAATGTTCATAAGCGTCTTCAAAAATCAAAGGTAACTGCTATATAAACAAACAGATTAACTAAAGCATCTGATGTCTTCACTGATTCTACCAAGCACTTTATGGCTTGCATTAACCATGAAAATTTACACAAGGCTTTGCACGTGATTCAACTCTGGACACAGAACTTATTGAGCTACATTAATGTCCTAAAACACCCCTTTCACCGCATAAGCTCTGTAAAGGCTTAAAACAAGCACAGCCTGTGGGTAACACTGTAGAATTTGGAGCCAAGTTTTATTGTCTCCACGAAGTTCAGCCAGCCATAGAGCAACAAATCAAAGTTCCAATAAGCACAGTGCACCTGCAAGTCTTAGGTATGCTCCAAGTCAAATATTTGCAATTTTTTCATCCCAAATCAGCACAGATGAAAGTATGCAGATCGCAGAACCAGCCCTCGAAATCCTGGAAGCCAAAATGATCTGCAGTTTCACTCCCACATCACTTGTGTCCTACCATTTATTGAGTCCTTAATGTGCATATGTGCCAGGAACTGTTCTAGAAGTTTGCATACATTATCTCTAATACCTATAACAAATCCTGTTCTGATGAGGAAACTGAGGCTAGAGAGGTCAAGGTGACTTGTCTAATGCCATAAAGCCAGTGGCGCTTTATTCAAACTTCGTTCTCCCTGGCTCCAAAGAGCCACCTCTGTGATCCTCCCTCAGCTAAAGTCACTAACTCCAACAGCAGCTCTCCTTTATCAAAGTAAATTCAAGGGCCAACTGTCTGAAATGATGACAAAGATGAGAAAAATATCATACCTAAAACCATGGCACAAGACCCAGGAATTCCCAGCGAGGAAACTCAGTCACCTCCTTCAGAATAACTAGTTCCAAAGGCTATGATTCAAAATCAACTGACTTTTTGGAACAAGGGAAATGAAACTCAAGAGTGTATTCACATTTTTGGTGAAATTTTCTAAAACTCTTGAGAAAAAGGTGATTTCTTGAAGCAATTCACTTTTACAGTTTACTTCTTTGATAGGCTTCAGACATTCCAAAACAAAATCACATCCGCAGCGTTACTAATCAACTTTTTTCTACAGACTTGAAAAGTATCTTCTTACCACACTACAAGATTACTTCCCATACTTAGAGCAGAAATGGAAACAGCTCTGGGTGTCACGAATCAGATCTTGAGGCCACAGTTGCAGAAAGTAGGTGCTGTTTCCCTTGAGTAGGAGCTGCTGATCTGAAACCTCCCAAGGGAAGGGTGTCTGAAGAAGGGTGTCTGACAAAGAGCATTGAAAAAACTAAAGCAAAAGCTGTTTGTATTAATGAGAGTGAGCTGCTGGCACCACTACTCCGTAAGTGTTTCACTGCTATGCAATTGTTTTCCAGCTTCCAAGCTCTGAATCTGGCAGAGAGAATGCTGTTCTCACAGCCATATGAGTTACATGATCAGCTGCTTTGTGGTGTGTGGGTGTTTAAGTAAGTGACTGGTTAGAAGAGGTTCTGCAATATTAAATCAAGGAAGCACACACTGTCCCCTGAGATTTTAATGATTTGTCACTATACTACGCTGACAAAGAAAAGCAACAAATTTGCAACTTTGAAATACTTTTGAGTTTAGGATAGGCAAATAATTTCTGACAGTAAAACTTTAGGCATGACATGAAAAAAATATATAACCTGTAATATAAGCCCCTTCAATCACGTTTATTGAAAATCCTTCCATTAAAACATTTAAAAATGGATGATTCTGATGGCAACATCACCCTGAAAAAAGACATGAAATCATATTTAATAAAGTTGAAAAACCTTCACAGAGCAGGTGCTCTATTAGGGGAATGATAAGGCCTTCTTTTAAGAGATGGGATCAACCTCAAAGAACACAAAACAATTCCAGATACACATCACAAAACAGACCACTGACTGTTGTTGAAATTTACTACATTTAGAAGATAGTGCAAGGAATATACGTTATCAACTGGTCAAATTTAGGCAAGTTATTTTGAGTTCAGTTTTAACTGTTTCTTAAACTCTCACATACATCTCTTTACAGGAAGACAGGCAAATGATACCTTACAAATACCTAACTCACTGTAATCAAAGAACAGAACGCAAGGATACATATTTAATCTATTTTGCTGCTTACTGCTCAGGATCAAAGTAATGCCAATCCTCAAGAGACAAACAAAACAAAGCAAAACACAAAACTCAAATTCCTTTCACTTTTGCATAATATAGATCTTAACCTGAGGTCCCAGGACCAGGCTCAAGATGACTGTAATTGCATACAAAATTATGTGTGTCTATCTCACCGAGAAGAGGGTCCTAAAGGCTTCCATGACTCCAAAGAAAGGTTAAGAACCACTGAAGTAGACTTTTCCAGAATCCCTAAAACTCAGCAGTGAACATTTTAAACAAAATTATACCAAAGGTAGTATCTATCTGAATACATGTGCACAGTCCTGATACAAACATCCAAGATGCCTGCCAGCCCTATCACAGTACAGCTCACCACTCTCAAATCAGCCCTACATGGGAACATCACCTGCACACACTCTCACATGCCAGCCACAGCAGCTCTTCATTCCCTAAGCATATACATGTGTCAACAAAGCACGTGCTAGTTGCCATTCCCAGAACAATATGGATCTGACCATCTCTGGGAAAAAATACACGTTCTTCCTAAAATATTACCCTATATATTTACTATGCCTTGACCATAGATGTTAAAAATTACAACAAAAATAAACGAAATTTAAAATACAATGAAATTCCCACACACCATATGTATGTAATTAACTGGGAAAAAAGCATCACTCAGGTATTACTGAGGGTCCATGGGAGATGCATATAGGGGAAACACTGTAATAATGATGCTTGAACACGGGACAATCAAAGCCAGACTCACGCAGCACCATCCTGAGAACATGGTTGTGGAAGGCACCCTTCTCCAAAGGCAAAAGCACATTCCTTTGATTGGCACAAGCCATTCCTGACAATGGATCCGCGATGACAGGGACTGTTCCGCAATCAGGAAGTGTGCGTGTGTGTTTTGTGGGGGAGGGATATGCTAGATGTGATCAAAGACTGGCTCTCTTCAAGAAGAGCATATGGGATCTTAAATCGTGAAGACAGTCTTCGAGGGTGAGGCAGGGGCATTTATCATTTCTACAGGAGACATTCCTCGACAATGAACATGTTCTGTGCAGATGTAACGCGGGTGTCACTACCTTTAGTGGCTCCCATCTAAGAATCTCAAGCAGAGCCTGATTGGAGGGGAGGAGGTGGTGGGGGTGGAGAAAGGTCTGCATTACCCTCCGGGTGAGTGTTGGGCGGTTGTACACTAGATACATTTTATCTCAGGCGGCACAATACTCCCGGGGGTTGGGGGTTTGGGCGCAGCCGCAGGGAAGGAAGGGGAGGTAGGGGGTGCAAGCCACCAGCTTCAGGGCAGGCGAATCCTCGGAGGAGGACCGGTGCAAACCTCCCCCTCGGCCCGCTAACCCGTGCAACACCAGCCTCTCCTCGGGCCGCGGGGCGAGCGGACTCTGCAAAACTGGAGTCCGGCCCGGGTCCGGGAAGGAGGGGGCGAAGGTGCAGAAGCGGGCGCCCCCGGCCCAGGCTCGGGGCCAGAAGAGCGCAGCGCCCCGGGCCTCCCCGCCGGATGGGGGCTGCTCCGGCCTACTGGACGCAGCTGCCTTGGCGAAGGGCTCACCCGGCGCCCAGAGCCCCAGTCGGCTCAGCGGGCGGCGGAGAGGAAGGGCTGCTGCCAGGGGCGCAGCCGCGACTGTGGCGTGTGCGTTGGGGGCAGGGGCCCCTACTCACCCGGGCCGGCCGCCTCCGCCTCCGCCGCCCCGACCACCGCCTCGGCGGTCCATCCCTGCGGCGGGGGGCCTGTAGCCGCGGCGCTCGAGTAACAACCGCCGGCCGGGCCGGCCCCTCCCCCCTGCCCAACGTCTGTCCTCAGGGCCGCTCCGCAGTCCCGGCCTCGGCCGCCGCCGCCGCCGCCGCCGCCGCCGCAGCGCTACGTGGCCGCCGCTCCGACGTCTCGCGACTCCCTTCCGAGCGCGCGAGGGCGAGCGGGGCCGGCGGGGCGGGCGGCGCGCGGGGAGGGAGGCAGGGGAGGGGGTGTGCGTGTGTGCTTGTGTGTGCGGAGAGGAGGGCAGGGAGGGAGGGAGGGAGGGCGAGCGCCGGCGAGAGCGCGCGCGCGCCCGCGGCCCCTTCCCTCTCCGGCCCCCCCGCCCTACGGGGAGCCCGACACCTCCCTCCGCCCGCCCCCCTGGCATCCCGGCCGCTGGGCGCGGCGGCGCGCATGCGCAGCCCTCGGGGCCGGCCCCGGCGCACCTTTTCTCCCTCCTGCTCACATTGTGAGCGCTCCGCCGCCCACAAAACTGCCGATTCCCGCTCCACCCCCGCCTCCCCCACTCCACCCACTCCCGGGCACCCAGGTAAAGGCGTGGAGTGCGCGTGCGCACCGGTCTTCTTGGGTTTGGGGGCGTGGCTGCTGAAAGGAAGCCAAAATGTAGAGTGGGAGGGAGCTTTGGGTTCTGGGGGGTGGGATTCCACGAAGTGGGGGGCGGGTTAAGATTAGGGAAAGGTGAAGTGAAGAAAAGTAGGCCCGAGTGAGATTTAGAAGTAAAAGAACTTCTTTGGTTTATGAAATAAGGTAAGAAAACAAACAACTTGACTCTGCCCTCCTTGTTACTGAAGAGCTGTGTGAGTGACAGAAGACAGAAATAAAAGAGGCAAAATATAAGCAGTAGTGGTCATTCGCTAGAGTAATGGGACAGCTAATAAAACGAGAAATTTAGAGATCACCCAGGGTGGTCAGAAGAACATATTTAGAGCCGTGCTTGTTCTGTGGCCAGAAATAGGGAAGGGGATATGTGTGTGAGTGTGTGTTGCGCGCACGCGTGTGCGCTTGAGACAGGGAGCTGCTGAAAGAAAGGAAGCCTCCATTTAAGTATTATAGCATTATGACTAATTAGCTATTAATCATTAATATAATTAAGGGTACTATTAGCTAACAAGGTAGCATTTATCCAAGTTCATAGCCAAGAGAAGTAGTCCATAATTGAAAGTGCTTGGAGTACAGAGAGGGGAAATGAACCCAGCAAGGTAAAGGCCTTAGATGGAGTAGAACCAAGGCATGACCTTTCCCACCATAAACCAAACTTCCTTGATGATTTCCAAAGTTTAACTTTTTTTTTTTTTTTATGCGGTACGCGGGCCTCTCACTGTTGTGGCCTCTCCCGTTGCGGAGCACAGGCTCCGGATGCGCAGGCTCAGCGGCCATGGCTCACGGGCCCAGCCGCTCCGCGGCATGTGGGATCTTCCCAGACCGGGGCATGAACCCGTGTCCCCTGCATCGGCAAGCGGACTCTCAACCACTGCGCCACCAGGGAAACCCCTTTTTTTTCTTTTTAATAAATTTATTTTTTCATTTTTGTCTGTGTTGGGTCTTCGTTGCTGCTCACGGGCTTTTCTCTAGTTGCGGCGAGCAGGGGCTACTCTGTTACGGTGCATGGGCTTATTGCGGGGGCTTCTCATTGCGGTTGCTTCTCTTGCTGTGGAGCTCGGGCTCTAGGCGCGCAGGCTTCAGTAGTTGTGGCTTGTGGGCTCTAGAGAGCAGGCTCAGTAGTTGTAGCGCATGGGCTTAGTTGCTCTGTGGCATGTGGGATCTTCCCGGACCAGGTAGCGAACCGGTATCACTGCACTACCAGGGAAGTCCCTCCAAATTTTATCTTACTTGGAATTCCTTATTATCCTTCCGGAGCACAGTCTCCGGACGTGCAGGCTCAGCAGCCATGGCTCACGGGCCCAGCCGCTCCGAGGCATGTGGGATCTTCCCGGACCGGGGCACGAACCTGTGTCCCCTGCATCGGCAGGCAGACTCTCAACCTCTGTGCCACCAGGGAAGCCCTATCCTTCCATTATTAAAAGCACACTTAACAAATGTTCTTGCACTGAGGCTGAGCTCTCAACATTTTGAAGACACATGCAGGTATTTCTCCCCAAAATAGCACCCCCCAAAAATTCCTGTGGAGAGTAAAATGACCTGAGTCTGGGAAAAGGTTAGGGAAGAGATGGAAACCTTTATAAAGGGGTTTGAGGGTTAACTCCATCCTTAGCTACTTCCAAAAACCTATGCTTGGTTTTTATTACACTTGGACTCCATACTCTAAGGATTGCAATTTAGCAACTTTGGGTCGTGTTCTTCAATAGTGAGTGTCTTCAGTAGGTAAACACTAAAAGTGATATCATATTTTAGCAAGTAGAGAAAATCTTCAGGCAGAACAGGAGGAAGCAAGCATAAGTAGTAAAAGAAAAGACTTAGATTCAGTGTGAGAAATAACTTGGCATCCGTGGAGGCTGGTGAGCCTAGAATATCTGACTGAGGTGTCCAGCTTTGCCTTCTTGGACATTTGATCCATCCCCCACCCTCTGCCTGTCAGGGCTATCCTGCTTGGAAGAGGGGTATGCAGAGTGACGGCTAAAGAACCAAGTCTCTAGGAGTTTCTACCCACAGGCCAAACCTCTGAAGGGCTCCTAGTCATTGGAATAGTAATATTGTCACCTTCCATCTGAAGCATGCTTTATGGTTTTTGCAGAAAGGTTATGTCCATTATCAGATCTTGCAACAACCCCATGAAGCAGGCAGAACAGGTATTATTCCCAGTGAAGGAAATCCAGGCCAAGGTGTGTTTACTGGCTCAGCCCATGTCACCCAGCCCAGTCAACAATGGAGGCAAAGCAGGACTCCCAATGTGCTGTCCTGTCAAAGGGTTTAACAGGCCTTCTCGGAAAAACAGCTACATATTCCTCTGGATTTAAAACAGGTAGCCTGGCCATGTGAGGGACGATAATTCTAATATTCAGTTCTACATCTGCATCTCCTTTAGTTCATGGTTCTTTTCATCCTTGCTCTCTCCAGGACCCTGGCACTTGCCCTGTGTATCTGAAGCCTTGGCAACTGGTACTCTGGAAGGCCCTGGGCCTGGCAAGGCGAGCCCAGTCCCTCTGCTCTCCCTTAACTCTTCCCCCTTGAGAAGCTACAGGAAGAAGGGCTGTCATCACTTTGCTAGTCCCAGTGCCTCCCTTCTTCGTCTTAGCAGTCATTATAGGCAACATTTAGCACCCACATCTGGCCTTATTGGAAGACGAGGCTTCTGTCATCCTGGTTTCCTGGCCCTGGATAGTTCTTCACTAACTTTCTCATTAAGGCCGTGGGCAGAAACCAACAGAACCCCCTGCCCCCCGCCTTTTTCTTTTGGTCACGCCACGTGGCTTGCGGGATCTCAGTTCCCTGACCAGGGAATGAACCTGGGCCATGGCAGTGAAAGCCTGGAATCCTAACCACTAGGCCCACCATTTTTTTTTTTTTAATTTAAAAATTTTAGTGAAAATTCTTTATATTTTGACAGCTCTGGAAACCTTCACAAATTTAATTTAAACAGCAGCAGAGTTATCTTGTTCCTGTAAGGTGAGCTGCACAGGCTGGTACAAGCTCCCTATTCACTGCGTTTCTTTGCTCCCCAAGTTTCCAGGGGTGTACCCCCAGTCAATTATAGTCAATAATAGTTCTTGCCACCTGTACTTATAGAGGGGCAGTGGTTGTGGCTCCCTGCCCACCCATTAACCAATGTAACCCCGTCCTACCGCACCGGACTTGGGGCCAGAGCCCTGGTCGTGGTCTCCTAGGCCCTAATACTTGTAGTGCTGTGACCTTTGTACAGTCACTCCACCTCTGAGGCTTTGTAAAAAGAGGGGATTATATGGCTCTTAGTGCCTTCCAGAGCTGATACCTAGGATTCTACTTTAGAAAGTTGACTGTGTTCGTTAATACCTTGGAATTCCATTCCTTTCCTAAGAGTTACTATCCAATTCTCATCTTTAAGCCCTTCCTTTTGGAAACTGCCCCTTTTACAGAATGGATAAAGCTGTCCTGGACTCCCGTTTTGTATTCACTTCTTTTTTCTCAGATCTCTAAGCAATAATGTTTAAAGACAGCTCAGAAAGCTGGACTTTTGGCTTGTCTGTCATGGGGCTCGTACGTGTGCGTGCACTTGTGGACATGTGTATATGTGGTCCATGGGCACTTTCATTCTGTGCCCCCTCAGCTCCCACCACCCCCACTAAAATTCCAGAGAAAAGTTAAAACAAATGCCAGAATGCACCACAAGGCCAGGTATGTGAGTGGAGCTGTTTTGCTTTGGGGATGGAGATGAGGGAGGCCATTGAGATAGCCAGTGTCACTTCAGTCTCGGCTGGTTTTAGCCATAGCATGGCCTGGGACCATCATTTGGTTCATAGTTCCCTATAGCTGTGGTCTCTATACATCAGCTTCTCCATTTGAAACATCTCAGAGTTTGGATCATGATTCCTCTGGTGTCCTTATCATCAAAATGCATTCCATAATTAAAAAGAAAACACACATATGGGGACTTTCCTGTTGGCGCAGCGATTAAGAATCCACCTGCCAATGTGGGGGACACGGGTTCGATCCCTAGTCTGGGAAGATCCCACATGCTGCGGGGCAACTAAGTCCGTGCGCCACAACTACTGAGCCTGTGCTCTAGAGCCCACGAGCCACAACTACTGAGCCCACGTGCCACAACTACGGAAGCCTGCGCGCCTAGAGCCCGTGCTCCACAGCAAAGACCAGCCACCGCAATGAGAAGCCCGCGCACCGCAGCCAAGAGTAGCCCCCGCTCACTGCAACTAGAGACAGCCTGCACACAGCAACAAAGACCCAATGCAGCCAAAAAAACCCCAAACCAAAACCGAACAAAAAACCCAAAAAACAAACAGAAAACACATATGTGACAGTTTCTACAAATCTTTCTTTTACAGTATTTCATTTAATCCTTCCCTCAACCCTGGGAGGTAGGAAGGGCAGAAAACATTTCTGCTCTTTATTTTTCACAGCAAATTAAAAACAACGTCTGGATTTTAAGGGTAACATGGCCAGAATGAAATCCTGGGTCTCCAGGGTCCAAGTCCAGGACTTGTCTGTGACACGGTACTGCAGCCCTTTGCTGGACACCATACAAAGCACATGGAACAGATGTGGTCTCTGCTGTCTGGAAGTTTGGACTCAGATGGCCAGCCACGATTCTGGCCAACATAAAAGGACAAAGTGATTCACGGTCGACTCACATACGCCAATAAAGAAATGAGTTAAATAGATAAGGAAAGCCATGCTTAGCTGGCCTATTAATGATTTTTTAAATTCCAGTTGGGTAGAAAGGACAGTGTTAATGAGGCTAAGGTTTTAGGCCAATCCCATTCTGCCTACTTGCTTCACGCGCGGAAAAACTATTTGTAGCTGCACTGCTGCTCTTTCCCCTTCTTGTCTTCAACATTCTATCAACCTTCCTGAAATAACTACTAAGTGTCTGTCATGCAAGGTGGGAATCAAGGACCATGAAGAAATCATCTCTACCCTCAAGCAGCCTCTCTAACCATCCTCCTCATTCAAACCACTTGTGAGAGCATTAGTTAGCCCTGCGTCTACCATCTCTACGGATGGAAGGACAGATTAACTTAGTCTCTGTCCTGTTGTGTGAGGGTCTGAGATTCATCTTTATCCATGCAAGATGGCCAGTTAGGACAGTAGAGAGGTGGGCTTTGGGATCTGAGGGACGCTGGTACTACCCCAGAGAAAACAGGCTACCACACTACCTGCAATAGCTTAGCTTCCTGGATATCTAAGCAAAGGCCAAGAGGAATCCTGGGGTTAGGGAGTGTGGGCAGCCCAGGGCAGGGACCCACAGCAGGAGAACATCTCCCATCTCTAAATGGACTGTTGCAGCCCAGTTCCTCCCCTGGGGGGGTTCTGCCTCAAGGTCCATCTACAGGGGAGTGATCTAAGGCAGTTAGGCCCGAATTGTGTTGGAGTCTTTAAAGAGGTTCTGGGATTCTTTTAGGCAGCGTGCTTAATTGTTGTCAGTAATTGATGTGACATATGCCCCAGAGGCATGCACTGAGGTCCAATGGAAGACATGGTTTTTAAAAATTGGAATTAATTAATTAAAGAAGGCGGCTGCACGGGGCTGTGAGTTCATGCCAGACTCCGCAACCCTAAGCCTGGCAATCCACCCAACCGGCCTCGCTACCTGAGGAACAATCCCCAAATTCTCACAGAGGTGGGATGGGAGACCTGGGATGCAGTGCAGGACATGGGGGCTGCAAGGGGGAAGGACAGGGCTCAGGGAACCCCCTCTTAGCTTTTGTGACCCTCAAAAGGCTCGTCTCAGGAGAACAGTTTGGGAGCCCCAATAATCGTGTTGGGGGGGGCCAGAAAACTGCAGAAAAGGGAAGGCATGGCCAAAGGAGGTGTGTGAGATTATGGGGGAGGGGTGGCAAAGGGGATGAGGGTGTCTGAAACTGGGGGCTGCAGTGGGACCTGGAGTTGTTAGCAGGACTGAAGAATGATGGAGCCCCTCAGGTAGCGCCTGGGAAGATCTGGGGGTGGAGAGGACCCTGAAGGCGGAGCTCAGAGGAGGTGGAGCTCAGAGGAGGTGGAGCCTGGATGTGGGGGGGGCGGGAACCCAGTGCCTGGGGCCTCTGGCATTCAGAGGTATTCATTAAACCCCTGACCTGAGGGCGTTAACTAAGCTGTGGCAGCTTTTCACAGGAGTTGGGTTAAGAACAACAATAACAACAATAATAACAACAATTAACGATAATGAGACCTTACCTGCAGCAAGTTGTTCCTAGAGCTTTGTAGGCATTAAGTCATTAATTCCCCTGGCCCCTCAGGGCCACCTTTTTCTAGAAGTGATGGAGGCGCTAGAGGACACAGTTAATCCTGTGGGGCCCAGCCTCCTGCCATTGGCTGGGTGGGTTCGTTCACATCCAGGGGGGTAAAATCCAGGGTTCACTTCCCATTTCATAAACTGTTATAATCTTTTGCGTTTACTTATAGGGTCTCTGAAATGATACTTAAATGGGGTGCATATAGAGATGTAGAAATCAGCCATCACAACACGTCTAAACAGCTTTGATGTGAAAACTCAAGTCCCACCTGACAGCACCAGGCTGGATAATATGCTGCAGTGGAGAGTGGCCTGCAGATGACCAGGGAGTGAGCAGGAACTGACCATCTGCTTGAAGCCGGAACTGGTGGCAAGGCTGAGCCTTGGCCTGCAAACAAGGTAAATTGGAGGATTTCAGGTGTTTACCCCCCACAGACCAAGGACGGAAGTTTAGAGTGAGAGCTAGAGGTGAGTAAAAAAAGGAGGATCATTCGAGATTGCAGAGTCATATGGGATGCAGCCTGGGAGCCAAACGCTGAGCAAACCTAGTGCCAATAGTGACTACCCTTGCAGATTTCAACCGTTCTTTTATTTATGTGTTTCACGTAACAGTGACTACCAATGACACACACTCAATCCGAAGACAGACTTTCACTTACATGCCATAGATGGTGAGAGTCATCCTCGTTAACCTATTCAACATCAAAGACAGCAATATAGACAAAAAAATCTCAGTATGCCTAACAGAATGGGTATCCTGGTCATCCTTAGGTCATGGAGCAGTGGGAATGATGCTCCCCATTAATGGCGAGGGCAGGTGAGATACAGAGCAGGATCTGAGCTTCTCTGAATCTCAGAGTTGGGCAGAAGAAGAAACTGTCACAGCTGAAGTGCTATCACCATTCGTATCAGGGAAATAAGAGGGACCAGTCCTTACTATTCTGACCCTTGCCATCCCTCTAGGAACACAGCCTTCCCTGCCTTCCCTGTATTAGTCCAGAGAAAGCCACCTTCTAGAAGGTACTAGAACTTTCAGGGCTTGAATACCAATCTCCCTTGCAGATTACATCACAGAACATAGAGTAAAGTGTTATATGGTGGACTAAGGGAACGGAGTATTCTGGTTAATCAAATAATCTGGTTTTAAAGTAGTACTAAACACATAGTAACATTTGGGACCTACTAAGATTATTCATTGCTTATCCAAAAGTTCAGATTTAACTGGGTGTCCTGTGTTTTATCCACTTGCAGGTAAACTTCTAGGAGATCCAAAGCCACTCCTTTGGAGTTCCTTAGAGAAAAAAGCAACAGGAAAGAGATATTCTCATATAGCTTCAGGTTCATTGGTGACAGAAAAATGGGGACAGAGGAGATAGGGAAGCAAGAGGCCCTAAACCAGGTGCCCATCGACTCAGAAGCACGCTTACCATCACACTGGGTGCATAGGTAAGATGTCACCAGGTCTTTAACTGGCCCTGTGTCAAACCAAACAGCTGTTTCAGAGATCTCAGGGAAGAGCTTAAGACAAAACATCACCTACTCTCTAATATTATCCAACACAGACGGAGCCTCACCTAAGAATGGGAACAGACAGGGGCAACTTACATCCCTCATTTCATTTTGCCAACAGAGACGAAGAAGGTGCGTGTTCCCCTGAGCAATGTGTTGCCATTCGGAGGAGCTGCATATTTCCTCTGTGCCTAAGAATCCCCTGGTGCTTGGAGACCTCCTTCCTGTCGTGTTGATGGTCCTGTGGAAATGGGCCCCATAGGAAGCTTGGTTCTGCTCTGCGTGGCATTGACTGTGCATGTCTTTTTCCTGACCAGGTTGCTGTTCTTAGCACCTACTAAGCACCTAGATGTCCCCAGCTTATTGAGTGCTTTCCACTGTCCTAAATGTTGCGCCTCTGTTATCCCATAGAATCCTTCCAACTTCCTTTTGAGGTAGGTATCCGCATTTCACAGATGAGGAAACCAAGGCAGAGGGAAGTAAAGTAGGAAATAACTTCAGGTCACATAAGCCTTAGGTGACAGACTCAGGAGTGAACCCAGGGGGTCAGACTCCTTTGAACCACAATGCTGTACTGCCCGACACCCCAATTCAGTCACACCACTCTCCTGCTCAGAATTCTTGAACGGCTCCTGTGATAAGCAGAATAGTGGCTCCCTAAACCTGGAACCTGTGACTATGTTACCTTACATTGGTGGGAGGGACTTCGCAAATGGGATTAAAGTTAAGGATCTTGAAATGCAGACCTTAGCCTGGATTATCCAGTGGGTCCAATCTAATCACAAAGGTCCTTAGACGAGGGAGGCAAGAACATGCGAGTCAGAGAAGGAGATGTGACCAGGAAGCGGTGGTCAGAACGGTGTGATTGCTGGCTTTAAGATGGGAGAGGGACAAGCACCAAGGAATGTGGGCAGCTTCTAGAAACAGGGATAGGCAAAGAGCGGACCCTTCCCTAAAGCCTCCAGAAGGAACACAGCCCGCTGCCGCCCTGATTCTGGCCAGGTGAAGTTTCTGACCTCCAGAACTGTCAGATAATACGTCTGTCTTGTTTCATGCCACTCAGTGTTTGGTGATGTGTTACAGCAGCAGTAGGAAACTAATACGGCTTCCATTGCTTAAAGGGAAATCTGAACTGCTTTGCAAGGCGTTCAAGGGCCTCACGTTATCTTCCCCCTGTCTGAGTGCCTGGCTAGCTTATGCCCCCCACCCCATGCTTTACATACTGAACTTCTTCAGGATCCTCGACAGCCGTGCCCTTTCTTACGTCAACGCCTTTGCCTGGAACACCCTATCCTCCCTTGTTTGTCTGGCAAACTCCTCATCCTTTATGTCTCAGCTAAAACAATACCTCCTCTGTGAGGCTTTTCCTACTTCCCCCAAAGGAACGTAGGGCTCCTTTCCTGCATTTCATGCCTCTGCTGCAATTCATGTGCACTTCTGTTAAAGCAGATATTAAGGACCGGTCACTTCCCTCCCTGGGTTAAAAGCTATTTGAGGGCACAGGACCTCTCTTCTCACCTTTGGTCTCCCTTAGCACCTAGCGTGGTCCCCAGCACATCAAATTAAGGTCCCCAGAGAATAGAGCTCTTATCCTGACCTGTGCACTGGACCAGTGATGCAGCCCCTCCAGCCCCGTTTCTCCGTTGATAACAAGCGTTAGGCGGGAAATCATCCCTTCCCTTCCCTAGTGAGAGATAATGACAAAGAAAGTGAGACACGGGAGTGTTTCAAGTTAAAAAAGAAGAAGTGCTAATCGAAGTTTTGTGATATTCCAGCTGTACCCACGGTAGACAATGCTTCCTCTCCAAGTCTCAATTTTTTCAGCTGGGAAATGGGTCTAGAGACGAGCTGTACGGAGACAGGAGCTGTGGCCACTTCGCGGCCTATTGTATCCCCTGCATCTACACTGCTCTTGATTCTCAGGTGAATCCTCTGATGCTGGTTGGTGAAGATCTCGAGGGAGGTTTTTCCACATTCTTCGGATTCATGGTTTCTCTCTAATGTCCACGCCGATGTTGGGTCTCATCTTGAGCGAAGGTTTCCGCACATCACATTCTATGTAATTAAATTCCTGGACACTGAGTCAGATGTGCCGTCCAAGCCTCCAGACTCACCCGAGGGCTCTCGCACGGACACATCAGATACAGGTTTCTCTCCAGTAAGAATTCTCTGATGTTGTATAAGACGGTTGGTGACTCTCCCCAAATGAAGGCTTATTCACATTTATTACACTTATGAATTTTTTTTCCTGTGTGAATTATCTGATGTTTAATGAGAAGCAAAAGGCAAATGAAGGTCTCAATAAAGGCCTATTACATACCCAGCCCTGGGCTGAGGGACTCCAAAATGTAAGGGATGGCCTCTGCCCTCTAGACATCTACAGCCTGGTTGGGGAGACAAGACTCATGTACATAAAACAGCTGGGGAACACGAGACACTGTGGAGTCATACCAAACCCCGGAGTGTAATAGAATTCAATGGGAATTCAGAGAAAGGAGCGGACCACCAGAGACTGACTAGATGGGAAAGTTGTATGAAAGAGGTTGGCCGTTAGCTTGACCTGAAAGGATGGTAGAATTGAGGCTGGAAGAGAGGAGAAAGGTGTTTCCCTTGAAAAAGAGAGAGAAAAGAAAGGAAGGAAGAAAAGAAGGGAGGGAGGGAGGGAGGAAGGAGGGAAAGAAACTCTTTCTAATGTAGGGATTTGCCCGTTGATTCAGGAAACTCCCACAAACATAGGGCAGCAGCCTTTGAACATTTTCTTTCTCTGACGCTTTTCTTGTTTTAGAGCTCAAGCCCCTTTCACTTCTACCAGGCACCCCTCAGAAGCAATGCTCTGCTGCTGCCCTGCACATGCCAGCCACGCCTCGCCTGCCACCTCCACAGCATTCTTGGGGCCCATTCCAGTTTCACAACCAGGTGTCAGAGGCACCAAACAGGGAGAGACCCCCACCAGGAGAGGGGCCCAGGAAAGCACCCAGGAGGCTTGTATTCAAGAATGTGTCCCCCCCACCTACACCCACCGTCACTACCTCTAAAAAAATTTCCATATGGGATGCTGACACTTAGAGAGAATGAGGGTCATCAGATCTGAAGCCCTTTAAAATATGTCAGGTGTTGTTTTGTTTTCTTGCGGTACGCGGCCCTCTCACTGTTGTGGCCTCTCCCGTTGCGGAGCACAGGCTCCAGACGCACAGGCTCAGTGGCCATGGCTCACGGGCCCAGCCGCTCCGCGGCATGTGGGATCTTCCCGGACCGGGGCACGAACCCGTGTCCCCTGCATCGGCAGGCGGACTCGCAACCACTGCGCCACCAGGGAAGCCCCGTATGTCAGTTTTACAGAAGTTTTCTGGGAACATCAGGAGTAGGGAATGCTTTATAACTTTTCCTTATTTTCTGCATCCCACAGAGAGCAGCAGATGAGCAAGAGGGTGGAATTTGCAGTGTCTCTTCTTGGTTAGATAGTTGGAGGACTTTTTCTGCCAATTACAGTGGTTAAACACTGACTCAACATCCAACATCTGCATGAGAGGTTAGAGCCTTCATTCATGGACAAGTTTCCAAATGAAACAGGGGTACTACCTCTCATGGGCGATGTAGTCAGAGAACAGAGGAGAGTGGATTTCACCCTCAACAAGGTGGCTGCTTTCTGGAGAGGTGGCGGGACCTGGTATTTCCCAGCATGGTGAAATCGGGAAGTGCCTTTTGCAGCCCTTGTCAGTTTCATGGCCCAAATGATTTGTTTGGACGTGGAATTCTCTTTTTTTTTTTTTAAACATCTTTATTGGAGTATAATTGCTTTCCAATGGTGTGTTAGTTTCTGCTTTATAACAAAGTGAATCAGCTATATGTATACATATATGGACGTGGAATTCTTAAGCTCTTAATTCTGTCCCTGCTTCCTGTGTCACTTCCCTAGGAGACTGAATTCATGAAGGGCGGGACCTAGGCACCCCCGCCCCCATGGAGAGAACAGAATGGGGGCTGATGCCCTTGGGGTCTTACCATGTGGACATCCTGTTGGAACATTCTTCACTCCTCCCCAGCAAGGCACACTCTGCTCTGTGAAGAATCCAGGCAGGAAGTAAAGGAGATCTCTGCGGCCACAGTGGAAATGCCCAGACTCTCAGGAACCCCGAATGGTCATCCAGTCTGACCACACATACCATTCTGTTTTCATTATTAGTGTCTGTCCTGACTGCTAGTTCATGGGCTCCCCCAGGACAGGAGGCATGTGTGCCCTAGACACCAATAGAGCCATTTCAGTGTGTATCACAGTGCCTGGTACAGAGCGGCTGTTATTAAATATTTGTTGAATAAATCAACTATAAATGTGGAAGTGATTCCCTTAAAGAGCTCTTCGCTCTTGCTTAGATGTTGAGTTACATTACAAGATGGGTGTGTTGGGGGTGCGTAGGGACACCATTGGGTAAGAAATGCATGGAAGGGCTCTGGAAAATAGCCCCAAAGTTCCATTTGTATCTGCTGAGTAACAGGGAATCCCTGCAGGTTCTTCGGGTCGCCGACAGGAGAAGGCAAGCGGGCGCGGGTTTTACAGGCTGTATTTGATCTGGAAGAGGGTAGGGTTACCCGAAGAACAGTGCGTCTTCTGGGAGCCACCTAATCGCAGTGGCGAGCTCCAGAGATGACTTTTGTGGCTGAAGGGTGAATGTTTCAGCCGGGTGAGTGTCAAGAATGTGGTAAGAGCTCTAGGGAGCCTTGCTGCTGTGTGAACTCAGAGCTGACGGTGGAAACAGAAGAGCCAGTGCAGTAATAGCCAAAAATGGCCAAAGAGGAAGACGCCTTGGGACCCAGCCCGGGATCCTGGCGTTGCGCTGTGTGGAGTGGGGGTGAAACCAAATAGGAAGATGTGTCTTTATCCCGAGGGCAGAGGCCGTGTCTTAAGCATCTACACCCACAGCTCCAAGCAGAGTGAGCGCCTTGCACACAGTAGCTGCTTAGTAAATGCTAGATAAATGAATGCTGGTTGGCTGGCTCTGGGAGGCACTGAGGATGTGAGAGCTTGTGCGGGCCCCTGAAGCCCTGTTTACTGTCTTCTCTCCTCCAAGCTCCTCAGCCCACTCTTCTGTGTCGTCCCACCTCTGCTTTAAGCCAGAAGATGTTCCCAAAGATCGCGGCTCTCTAGGTGGACAGCAGAGAGTAGGAAAGGTGACTCGAGCGCCTGCCAACTGGGTCTCAGCCTCAGCTGGTCAGGTCACTCCCTCCCTTCTCCTTGGGGTTCCCGCTGCCGATAGGATCCCACCCAGCCCCCCACCCAGCCATCAGGTGCTGTTTCCTCCTAGTCTTTCTCTCTTTGATCTCATCTGGGCAGGCAGGGGCGTGTCACTGCTGGAAGCCTGGCATAAGCAGATGTGTGCGTGCGGGCACACACGACCCTTTCCCTGTCTCGGAGCCGTCGTCTGGGCCTCTGCCCCTGGCCTGACCCATCTTTATGAGGCCGGGGCTCTTCCTCTCCAGGTGCTGAAGGTAGCATCTGAGGCGAGAGAGCCAGGCATTTTGCACATCCGTGTCTGCAGCGTTGGCCTCCCTCAGGGGCTTGGGGAAGATCCACCCATAAGGAAGGAACTTCCAGAGAGACAAGAAACCAGGAGCCTGACCTCGTGATGCCCACAGCACCTGGCAAGGAAGGTACCAGTTCTGCTGTCCTGGCCCAGACCCAATTCTCTCTTCCAGCATCCACGCCTTCCCTGGCTCCCCTCCAGGCCGACAAGATCTGCTCCAGTTGGGGAAGGATAAGTAGTATGGTCTAATGAGTAGCAGCAGGAGAGGGAGGCCCCCATGATCTCGGTCACATCATACCCTGGCTCTGTGCCTCAGTTTCCCCCTTGAGAAAGTCTGCCCCTGCTTCCAGGGTTCGGAAGTTCCCTGGTCTCACTGGGGAAGAAACCCACAATGGTGTTGTGTTCCCTTGCAGCCAGGAGCCGCCCGCCCTGCCCTGCCCCACCCCAGGAGGACTTGCTAGTTGGTGAAGCCCGGCCAGCAAGGCAGGGTCCTGCAGGATGAAAGCTCGGAGACGCCAGAGCAGGAATAATAATGATAATCATCGGCTGTGGCGTCTCAACCGTCCAGGAATGCGAGGCCCACGCCCTGCGCTCCCCACACCCCGAGACACTCCGAGGGCTCCTTTCCCTTGATTTTACTGCAGTGATCCCACACTTAGCCATTCCCAGCCCAATCCATTTGGGTTCCCAAGGACTGCAGTCCAGCTCCTGGCTCATCCAGCCCCCAGGTTCCCCATGGGAAGAGTGAGCTCGACTAGAGGGTTGAGGGTAGGACGCCAGGCTCCCTGGAGGCTTGGGCTCCTGGGTTTCCCAGAGAAGCACTCTGGCCATCCCTGGCCTGGAGCGCTTTCCCACAGACCCATTTTTGTCTGGTCAGCTTGAGGTCCAGGAGCTTTGCCTGTGTCAATACAAATCAGAATTCAAGTCCTGGCTGGGCCACACATTAACTCGCGGTAGGACCTTGAGCAAGTTTCGTTTTGTTTTTAACTTCTTTGGGTTCACTGTCTCACCTGCCCCAAAACTTCCAAGGTTCCCCCTTGTTCACTGAAGATAAACTCTGAATCCCGTAGTCCAGCATATGGCTGTTGAAGATCCGGTTCTTTGTTTTCTTGGCCGTGCCGTGCAGCCTGCAGGATCTTAGTTCCCTGACCAGGGATCGAACCACGGCCCCCTCCAATGGAAGCGTGGCGTCTTAACCACTGGACCACCAGGGAAGTCCCAAAGATCTGGTTCTAATTCACCTTTCCAACCCCACTCTTCTTCACCCTCCAGATGCCAGCCACAAGTGACTCCCTGCTGTTGGTCATGCATATCCCATGCTTTCCCATTCTGGGGTTGCCATCCTTCTTTGGGAATGTCATTTTCTTCATTTCTACCTGGCCAGACCTTCCTAGCCTTTGAGGTCCAGGCCAGAGATCATTGCTTCCATGACTGCCTGACTCTCTTCCCACCTTGGAATGCTGGTTCTTCTTTGTCTGAACCTCAAGTCCCTGGGTCCACCCTCTGCCCTGGTTATGTGCATATCTCAGCTTGCCCACTGGGGTCGTCAGTGTGCTGAGGTCTCCATCTCTGTGTCCTCATAGCGCCTAGTACAGCAACCTGCATACACGACACATGCTCAATAAATAAGTGTTGGGCATAAATTGTGGCAAATAATCATCCCCACCCTATTAACTTCCCCACACAAATGTGCTTTGAAAAAGTAAAAGTAATTATTTTAATATAAAATTGTACGCATGTGTGTTCTCCCCAGTTTCCTCGGGGTAGTGGAACGCAGGTACCCAAGTATCCGGTGAAGGTATTAGCTCCCTAGCATTGGGCCGACATGCGGAAGGCTTTTCTCAACCAGTCGCTGGTCCAGTCTGAACTTAGACGCTGCCTAGCAGGAGGCGAGCTCTTCCCTTCCTCAGAGAATGGCAATCCCATCCCTTGGGGGCTTCCGTTTTTCTAAGCCCCATCAGCCTCCATGTGCCGTGGGACTCATATGCCAGCAGGACCCCTGGATTCAAGTGTTGTTAAGAGATGAGAGGTTGGATGTGTTTCGAAGCCTCTCACCTGGATCCTTATGAGAACACCTTGGAGCAGTGTTCCCTGCTGCTGCCTGTTAGTGTTGTTAATAACAGTAAGAATAACTTCGGCAACGCCTTGTATTTACTTAATGCTTTTCTCCAGGGAGCTCAACTAATCTTTCCCTCATCCCCAGAAAGAAGAGAAGGACCATGGCAATGAAAGAGAAGTGAGCCATTGCGGCCACACTTTGAGTACAAGCATCCTTTGTTCTAAGAGGTAAATACAATACACAGCACTGCAGATGTGTGGAACTGATAAAGTAGGAAAGCAGTTCGTGCCCTGGGACCCGAAACCTATGACTTAAGAATTTTCCCCCAAATCAAATCCTGAGTGAGATGTTAACTCTCATACTGAGAAGTTACGTCTCATCAATTATAAAATTCGAGCATGCGCCCTGCGTATAAGTTCAATTACTTACAAAGTGTACACACAGCCTACTATCCTTATATCTCAGGGCACAGTATATACTTGGGTGAGGTTTGTTTTTAACCATGGTGGAAAGTATAATTCACATATCAAATAGTGACCTTGATAATTACAAATTACAAAAAAAAGTTTTGTGGCTGTCATCGTGTCAGACCTGATCGGGTTGTCCCCGTGTTAACCTCCTGATGGGGCTGACAAAGAGCTCGTGTGACAAGCGCCAGTGGTGACACTTTCTTGTGTGCCAGTGCAGTGCTTTGCTGAATTAGTGTGATCTTTAACCTGCAGCTCCTTTGCAGGAATCTTTTTAAACCCCGTGTCCATTTCGTGAAGGTTAATTTAGTTCAATTTAGGTAATATAATCCGCAATGTCATTTAACTAGGCAATGGAAACTGTGATGCTTTGCAGGTTTCTAGCCATGAGCTAGGGAGTGGGGGAGCCTTGTCAGCCCCTCTGGTACCCTTGCTTCTGTGTTTCCCCCTGCAGACCCCACGTGTCGTACATCGCCCATGGCTCCGTGTCCAAGGTCCCCTGATTCACTCTGAAGGGAGTCTTCTGCAACCCCACGTCATTTCCATCACTGCACCACCATTTCCTCTTTCTCCAAGCCCCTCCTGGCTATATCAGCCACCTCAAGCTCAAGCTTGCTTGCTTGCTTTCCTTTTCTTTTTCTTTTTTCTTTTTGGCCACGATGCATGGCTTGCGGGCCTCTTGGTTCCCTGACCAGGCCCTTAGCAGTGAAAGCGCGGGGTCCTAACCACTGGACCACCGGGGAATTGCCTCAAGCTCACCCTTTCTAAACCTTCTTTGTCAAGCCCACCTTGCTCCCTTTCTTCCCCATCTCCAAAAAGGACACCACTAAACACTCAGTTGCCCAGACCAGAAACCACAGGGTCAGTTTCCCCTCCTTTCTGCTTGCCATCCTTCCAAATTAGTCCACTTTCTTTCTTTTGTTTTTTCCCTTGAGCAGTATTTTTATTTTATTTTTTAATTGAAGTATAGTTGCTGTACAATATGATACGTTATAGGTGTACAATATAGTGATTCACAAATTTTAAAGGTTATACTCCATTTACAGTTATTATAAAATATTGGCTGTATTCCCCGTGTTGTACTATATATGCTTGTAGCTTATTTTTTTAATTTAATTATTTTATATTGGAGTATAGTTGATTTACAATGTTGTGTTAGTTTCAGGTGTACAGCAAAGTGATTCAGTTATACATATACATATGTCCATTCTTTTTCAGATTCTTTTCCCATATACGTTATTACAGAATATTGAGTGCTATACAGTAGGTCCTCGTTGATTGTCTGTTTTGGATATAGTAGCGTGTATATGTTGATCCCAAGCTCCTAATTTATCCCTACCCCCCATTAGTCCACTTTCTAAGGGTCCTCTTTTTGGTGTCTCTGGCCCTGACCATTGCTGGGTTACTTAACCAATTGGCCTCCCTGCCACTGTTCTCGTCCCCGCTCATTTCCCCTCCACATCTCTGCCAGAGAATTCTTTCAAATACAAGAGTCTGATTTGGGTCCCCCCTTCCTAGCCTCTCCACTTCCTCAGGCCTAGAGGCTAAAGTTCGAACTCTTAGCAGAGTACTGCCAGCCCAGGCCCTGCTGACCCTTCCAAACTGCTCACTCCCAGCCACCCTCCCTGCTCTCGACCCCTGGGCAATCGCCCAGGAGCCCCACCTCGAATACCATGTTCCCTTCTCGGCCTGATGACTTATGTTACTAAACCTCTAAGACTAGCATGCCCCACACCTCCCAAACACTGAAGGCAGGGAAAGTTACTCCATCTTCCAAGCGCTCCAGCACTTGGTATGAAACGCTCTTGTATTATGCTGAAATGTGATTGGTTAGCTGTCTGTGTCCTCCGTAAACCACTGGTTCCTGAGAGCTTAGACCACATCTATCTTATTTCTATCCCCTTCTTCCTAGCGTGGTGTGGTGCAGGCTCTCTGTGAAGCACTGTCCCACGGACAGGAGGTGTTGGGAGTTTCTTCCCACCCATCACCTGCACTGCCCCCTACTCCACCCCCCAAAGGCTAACACTTAAGAAACAATACTAGGTACCAGGTACTGTTCTAGAAGGCTTGGGCACATTTGCTCACTTCATCCTCTCCTCGCCACAACACCATGAGGTCGCCACTCCTGGCATCTCCACTTTACAGATGAGGAAACTGAAGCACAGAGAAGTTATGCATCAGTTCCAGGTCATGCAGCTAGTAAGTGGCTGAGTCAGGAGTGAAACTCAGCACCCTGGATCCAGAGCCCTGACTCTAACCTCGGTGGCGTGGAGTCGGTCCCATGCCACTTCACTCAGCCCTCTCACGGTTCTCCCTTCCCTCCACAAGAGTGGCTGCTGTTCCAAGGCCAACTGAACACACTTCCACCCTGCCCAGGTGTGAGCTGAGGGTCCGGTGGCTCAGGTGGCTCTCTCCCCCGAGAGGGAAGGACAGACATGACAGTCTGCCTCTGGTCCCCCCTGCCCCACTCTCCTTTGGGGCGGCCCCATGCCCAGCCACTCCATTCCTGGGCCGAGGGCTCTTTGGGGGGGATCTGAATCCTGGTCTCAGTAGGTCCAAATCATTTCTCTGGGAGGGTGTGGCTGAACCACGCACATGATCCCCTCCCCTGCCCGCCAGCCCCTCGGGCACCTGGAGGGCTTTCCCCACCTGTTCCCCCTGATCAGCTTCTGGCCATTAATAATATCTCATTCTTCTCTGGGGCTTTTTGTCTATTCTGCCTTGCCTGCCCACGCTTCCTTCCTGTTCTTTCTCTTTACAACAAGATTGGGTATTTTTAAGCTGAGGTTTCCACTCATCTCTTACTGTCCAGTAGTTTGCTAGCCCTGGAGGCTACAGTTTGTGGCCTCACGCTGGGCCCAGCCTTGGCCCTCACCCTTAGCCATCTCTATAAAGCTCCCCCTTCTCTACTTTCGGGGGAAACACCCTAAACTGGCTGTTGGTCGAAGCTTTGGAAACTGTGCAGGACACGTAGGGAGCTGACCCCCTCCCGCGGTGCTATAAGATTGTATATGGAGCCAGGTGAAGGTCACGAGTGCTGGAACCTCACCAGGCCTCCAGGGTCACCTCTCGGTCCACCTGTGTGACCCACATTAGGTGGAGTCAGGGGAGCTGGTGGTCCGTGGTGTGCACCATCTTTGCAGCTTTGGAGATGTGGCTCAGGGAGCTCCAACTCCCTCTCTGCCCTCCTGTAATGTCCAGGGTCCCCACCTCCAGGCAGCCCTTCTTGCTTTGCCTTCCGCTTCAGCCCCAGCCTGGCCCCCCATCGCTCAGTCCTCACGGATGGCCTCCAACCTCCACAGGCTTCTCTGCACCACGGGTGCTTAACAGAGAAACTTTTGTTTGAAGCCCAAACAACTGCAAAGGGAAGATAACTGAGCTTTTAGGGTTTCCTAGTTATTGTTTGTTTTTAAGTTTGGTTTCTGTCCTTGGCTTTCTTAAAAAAAAAAGAGAACAGTGGCAACTAAACGAGTTGATAGCCGAGATTTTTGTTTTTAAGCAACTGATAGTGACTCACTGCAGGCTGTTGGGCCCACGGCTAATGTTCTCTAAAGTAATTGATAGGCGTAAGGACAGCCCCAAGCACCGAGGTGTCCTACTGCGCCCTCTGAGTCACCATGAAGGATTAAAAGTATAGTCAGCATTGTTTTTATGTTGACTGTGCTTTATAAATTTGAATTTGTTAAAAAAAGGGCACCCTCCCCCCCCCCCAACCCCGGGTGTAGTATATATAGCAACTAACTGATTATTGATTGGAAACCAGGGAACTGATGTTCCGGGCAGTCTAGTGGGCCTTCAGGACTTGTGGACTATAGTATCTGCAGCCCTCAACCCCGGCCTCGGCCCCAGCCACACCTCTGCTTCACACTCTCTTGACAGTCCCCACCACTCCCGCCGGTCAGACGCCCCCGTGGTCCGGTCCTGAGCAGCGAAGCCTTCTGACCCCACCATGAGCTGGGACTACAGCCCTGTTCCGTCTCGCTTGTTCCCTGGCACCCCTTTTGGAGTTGGTCAGTCATTCAGTCTACAAACATTTATTGGGCATCCCGCATGAGCAGAGTGCCGTGCTGCGTGGCTACTGGGAAAAGTCAAGAAAATGTTGGTGCTGCCTTCGGGAGAAAACACTCTCCCACCACAAACACCCAGAGAGCTGCTTACTACAAGTTCAAAAGAACTCCGTCTCAGAACCAGAGGGGTAACGGGGAGCCAAACAGGGTGGGCTTTATCAGAAAAGTCTTCTTGAAATGGGGAGATTGGAGCCTAACTTTGATTCTCAGTAGGGCTGTCCCAGCTGAACAAATCGGTGCCCAGGGTTGGGAAGCTCATCCTGGCAGTGGGACCCAGAATTCCCCCGCCACCTCTGCCAGGAAGCTGCCTTGTGAATCCTGGGCTGCCCCTTCCCCTCTGGGCCAACTGGGCGATAAGGACGGGGGACCAGCCCCAGCAAGGAGGAAGTGGCCTGGCTTCCTGTTTGTTTGTGAATCTCAGAGCAGCACCGTGCAGCCATGAACCCCAGCTAAGCAGAACAAGCCCAGCCTGAGCCCAGAGTTCCAGGGAGACCCACCAACCAACCCAGCAAGTCCTCAACCATCTGGGACTCCAGAGCAGAGACCCATCCCAGGGCAGCCACACTTGGAGGGCTAGCCTGGTAGCAGCCATGCCAGGTCGGCAGGGTAAAGAGGTGGAGTAATGACTTCCCCAAAGAAGTCAGAGTCACACATTCATAATAGGAAGCCTCTGGGCAGCTCCAGGGGCTCAAGCAATGCCATCTCCCCACCCCAACGATTATTTCCTAGGACCCTGGACACAACCCTTTTGCCTTGTAAGAAAACCTTGTGCAGAGATTGGACCCTTTGAAAAATGGGGCAACATTCATTGTGGTTTTGTTTGCAACAGCAAAACACACGAAAAACCACCGACAAGTCATCCAAAAGCCGATTCGTGACAAAAAACCATGATAGATCCATACTGGGGGAAACGCTGTAGCCATTAAAAACAATGGGGTGGATTTGTTTGTGCTGCTGTGGTGAGATGTCCAAGATATTTCAGTAAATGAAAGCAGCAAGATACAGAACAGCGTGGTCCCTTTTCTGCAAATAATGAACAGCAGAGGACATGTTCATATCGGCTTAGAGATGTATGTGCTCCAGAATGCGTGACTTTTTTTTTTTTTTACTGGAAGGAAATTTAAGTAACCTAACAGCGGTTATTTTGGGGAGAGGAACTGTGAAAGAAAAGTGGTGGGAAGGCATTCAGTGTTCATTATGTATCTTCCTGTACCATTTGCATTTTAAAGTGATGTATATATGATATTGAGATAGATATACATATTTTAAAAATATTACCTGTGGGCAATGGGATTATGGTCCATTCTGTTTAATTCTTTGTACTTCTCTGTATCATTTAAAATAAAAAATATCAAAGCTATAAGTATTATTTTTAAGCCAGTTTAAAGAATCGGGCAGTGTGCATTTGCAAGATGAAACAGGGTAGAGCTAGGATCATACATTCTCCAGGACAACTGATGGAGGAGATGGGGAAAGTGCTTTGCTTTAAGATCAGTACACATCAGTAACAGCAGAGCCATTTGACATTCCACTTTGTGGATTCCTTATGGCAAATGTTTGAGCTGTCTCTGGTTTCCTTTAACCACTCCCTTTCCCTGTGTCTTCCCCCATTTCATGGCCTCATCATTTAACTTTCTTTTTTTTTTGCGGTACGCGGGCCTCTCACTGTTGTGGCCTCTCCCGTTGCGGAGCACAGGCTCCGGACGCGCAGGCTCAGCGGCCATGGCTCACGGGCCCAGCCGCTCCGCGGCATGTGGGATCCCCCCGGACCGGGGCACGAACCCGTGTCCCCTGCATCGGCAGGCGGACTCTCAGCCACTGCGCCACCAGGGAAGCCCTCATCATTTAACTTTTGACCTGAACCAAACAATAAGAAACAGAAATCTGAAGGGAGAAGAACATATACAATATGACTTCAATACACACGACCTGATCACCTGTCATTTGGACTAACTTGTATTCGCTTCTTTATAAAAGACCTGTATCTGATTCAGCTTCTAATCCCCTGAAGCATCTAGCCCAGGACTGCACACAGTAGGTGTTCAATAGTTGTTGGATGAATAAATGGAACAACTTGTGTACATGACGCTTGTCCTTTTCAGGTCTGTTCATTCATAGAGTATCCGCAAGGTGGAAGGTCAAACCACCCCTAAGCCTATCAGATTTGATTTTGCTCCTCCTCACGAGTGTTTGGGGAAGCTGGAAGGAAACTCTTGGGGCCTCCGAAGGAGAATGTGATGTCTCCTCTGTGTCTCACAAATTCATTAACAACTGTTGAGCTCCCCAAGCTGACCTCAGGCTGCCAAAGCCTCACTACCCAGCATACCTGGAGCCTCCCTGGTTTTAGAAAGAGTTAAGCTGAGCTGGTGGCAATCTCCCACCTGGCGAAGAGAGGGGCAGCACCAGTTTGGCTGGTGGTTGGGGCAGGACACTTGGTATGTTTACAGCCACAGATGCCCAGGGGGTTTTGTATCCGGAAGTCGCCTGCAGACGGTCACCTCGATCTATTTACTTACCCTTAGAGCTGGTGCTAATGTCCTCCTGGTCCCTTCCCTAGGATATTTTTCTGAACATCTTGTGCTTGTCAACACAGCCTGGCACCTGCAGCAGCAGGCAGGTTGCTGCCATCTGGTGGAGAAGAGAGGCCACAGCTTTGCCGGGCTGGGCCTGAAACAGACTTGAGAGATGGAAGGAACCTTTGAGAACAGCTTCTATGACAGTGGATTTCAAACTTTTGTAGCTGTGGAGCCCTTCCTTTAAATGACAGCAGTGACTAAGGCCTTCCTGTAAAACTGCTAAACTCAGCGCTGCTCTGGCTGTAGCAGGGGAAACACTGGACCCGTTCCACACTCCCCCGAGCTCAGTTGGCAAACAGCTGATAGGGTGTTTACCCCTTCATTGTAAGGATGGGGAAACGGAGACCTGGAGATATAAAGGGACTTGCAGAAATTCTCTGTACAAGGCACACTTTGGAATCTGTGCAGCCAACCTGTACCCTCAACCTCAAATAAAGAAGGCCTGAACACAGCTTCCTGAGTACTAGATCGAGCCACCTACCCCAAGACATCCGGGCTCCTGGGAGGAGAAGCCTGGAACTCAACTTCTACATCTTCTTGTTTGAATCAAACCAGGGTTAGACCCATGATGGTCCCTATGCCCCCTTCTCAATAGCTATAAGCATGGAATCAGGGGCACGTAGATGCCCATTGCTACCTCAGAATTCCAAAGGAGTTTCCTGATCTCTGACATTAGGGAGAGGCAGGCAGCCCCTTAGAACACAAACAGGGACAGAACGAGACTATTTTGAGCATCTCCTGTGGGCTGAGCCCTGTGCTGAGCATTTTCTCAACTGTCAACTCATTTATTCCTCAGCAGCACTGCAACGTGGATATTCGTATCTTTAGTTTTGATAAGAAAAAAAAGGATGATTGAAGCAGCTAAGTAATTTACCCAAGGTCTCCCAAGCTAGTCATTGGCAGAGTCAGAATCCAAACACAAATCTTTCTAATTCTAGAACCCATGTTCTTTCTACAAACTTAGTTGCCTTCTGGGGTGATAAATCTGGGATGCCCGGGCCAACTTGGAGTTTCACAGTGTCAGCAAGGATGGCTGCAGTGCCCTGGAGGGAAGGGCCTTACGAAGGAGAAGGTGTTGTCTCTGCCTGCTGTGGTCTAGCTGGGGATGGAAGTGTGCCTACGAAGAGAATGAAGACCCCTCATGCACAAGCCCACCTGTGAGTGCAAAGGATTTACAGGACAAGGGGGCCCGGATATAGAATCCTGGAAGCTGAGAGATGGGATGAAAACAGTACTAGACAGAGTGTGGACACCTGGATTCCACGCTTGGCCTTGCAACCCGCATCCTGTGGGACGTTGTGCAAGTCTCCTCCCCCTCCTCTCCCAAATGAAGGGGTTGTTCCTGAGGATCTGAAAACCTGCTACTCAGTTCTGTGCTGTTGTGACTCCAGTGGGGGTGGAGTTAGATAGGAAAGGATCCCCAGAGGAAGTGAGTGAGACGGAAGGGTTAAGGAAATAGCATTTCACACGGGGAGGATGGTGACGGCAAGCGAGGAAAAGAAGTCGTTGCTAGCCAGAGACGGCAAGCTCCTCTGTTCCTGAATGCTTGGTGGAGATTAGGGTTGGCACAATCTACAATGAGGAGCATCTGTGTGTTCTTTTGGGGTCTCTGACTGTTCAGGATAGACACGGCATTAACCAAGAGATCCTCCACCCAGAGGCTAACGGTCCCAGAGTCCCCATCTCTGGGGGTCATTACTGCACTGGGCTCCCTTCCTCGGCTGTGGCTTGGGAAGTCCAATCCGGCAGCAAGTCCTACCTGGAGAGCAGAGGAGTGGAAAAGAAGTGGGTTCACCCCAGGCCTGGAGATCCTCAGACCTCTGGGGGACCATTGGGTTCTTCCTTCCTAATTCCCATCTGTTTGCTCCTCCCATTCCCCCCCTCTGCCTAGCTCAGGGCCATCTGCAGCCACGGAGACAGACGGTGTCAGAAGCCTGTGTGCCAGGGCCTCAATGTGACTTTGCTTCCCAGTTTACTGTAGCCTCCGACACAGTCAAGGACTTCGGCAACAATTACATTGTGTCTGACTTCAAGCCCTCAGCCCCTCCCTGGTGCCTGAGACTTCCATATCCCAGGGTTCATCCCTTCTCCAAGGCTGTCTAATGCCCTTAAGTCAGAGGTCAGCAAACGTTTCCTATAAAGGGACAGATAGTAAATACCTTAGGCTTTGAGGGCCATATAATCTCCGTTGCAAGTATTCACATCTGCTGCTATAGTGCAAACGTGCAGAGACATGTTCCAACAAAACTCTACTTATGAACACCGAAGGTTGAATTTCATATCATTTTCATGTCACAAAATAGTATTCTTTTGATTGTTTTCCAACCATTTAAAAGTGTGAAAACCACTGTTAGCTCGTGAGCTGTACAAAAACAAGCAGTGGGCTGCACGTGGCCTGCATGCCATCGTCTGCCAGCCTCTGACCTGAGTGTTTGCAGCTCGTTCAGCCACATTTCGATGGTCCAAGCCTGTCATTGATGGAAGGCTTTTCTGGCTAATCCTCATGGCTTGTCCTATCTTCCCTGGATGACAGCAGCTTTAAGTTCTTTCAAAGTAACCTTGCCCTTTCAGCTTTACTCTCTTTTCCAAAGTAGCTTGATTGGAGGGAGCTGGAAATACACCCTCCTCCCTCTCCACCCAGTGTCCTGAGCAAAGTCATTTTCTTTCAACTATAAACTGGTTTCCCCAGGCCAGTACCTTTCCATTCCCTCTTCCAGCCATGTGCATCTGGGCCTTGTCAAACATCCCAGCCTCTACTGGCTGGGGCAGGCCTCTTCACTCCTTTTTTTGTTCAATTCTCAACCCCAGTGCTGCCAGAGTTGCCTTAAATGTAAGGCAACTTACATGTATGTAAGGGAGGCCTTAAATGTAAGGAAAGGCGGGAAGAAGTCAGCCACAGGAGAGGAAGGATTTTGAGTTGGGCCTGAGACAGAGAGGGACCGGGATTGAAAGAGGGAGGCGAGAGAGGAGAGGTGTTCCAGGCAGAAGCGGGAGACGGTGAGCTGTGGGCAGGGGACAGCAAGGGGAGAGTCCGCACGTGGAGGCCACAGGAGGCGAGAGGGTGGTGAGGCTGGGAAAGCGATCTGGGTAGGACCTTTGTGGGTGGGTCAGTCTGCTAGACCCTGAGCACCCTGCTTCAGAGCAGCTCGAGGCTACTTAACATAATGGCAGGGGAGGAGAATCAGGGGCCTCGACCCCCAGCGCTCACCTCACTTCTAACTTCAGTCCTGTATGTCTATTCCTTCATCTCTTCATCTGACAAACATTCAGTAACTCCCACCAAGAGCCAGCCATGTTTGACTTGGGGGAAAAGATCAGGGGGTGGTTGGGGGGGAGAAGAGGAAGAGGAAACGTTTAATCAAATAAGGGTCCTGCCCTCCATAAATGTAGGGCTGGAGGGAGAACACATGTATACACACACACACACACACACACACACCTGCAACCCAAATGAGCACTAAACGCCTCATGGGACTGTGGCGCAGCGGAAGTTTTGTGTTAAAGAAAGAATTGGAGCCAGCACTCAAAGGATGGGGACATCTGGACCTGTGAAATGTGGGGGAAGGGCTGTCCGGGATGAAGTGACCGTGCGAGCAGAGGGGATGCAGTGAAAGTGGGGCTGGGGGGCATGCAGACAAGAGCAAGGAACTCAGTTCGGTGCGTGTTTTCAATGAGTGTTATTGGCATTACGTTTGGGACCATTTTTCGTTGCATGAGTCTGTCCCACACAAAGCAGGTCTCATAACATCCCCGCCACCTCTGCTTCCCATCACCTAATGCCAGTAGCCGCTGCCCCTTTCCACCTGCATTTTTAGACAACACTCCCCATCCCCTGGGAGCCACCAGGTAGGTATGTGAAGGCAAGCAGTAAAGTATAAAGTTGGACTAGAAAGGTAGCGAGCAGAGGGCCTCGAATGCCAGGACAAGGCATTTGCAGTTTATTAACCAAGGGAGGAGTGGCTGCTGAAGATTTTTCAGGAGGAAGGGGATGAGATCTGCTTTAGAAAAATTAAGCTCGGAGCAGCGTGCAAGATGGACAGGAGGCCTGGGAAAGGTGGGGACATCAATTCCAGTCTCCTGCGACTGTCTCACCCAGGTTATTTTCAGTCAAGGTGGGCTACTTTGCCCACAGTATTGGCAGAGGGCAAAGGTTGAGGGGAGGGCCTAACTGCTCTCGCCCTGCTGATTGCTGGACCACCAGGTGATTAGAATAGCATCTGCTACACGTCAGACTTTGACAATATTCCATTGTCTCTCCCTGTCTTTCAAATCGACCCACGTGGGGATGACACAGCTCCTCCCCCTTCAGTCCACACCGGCAGAACTTGTGTAAAATGCAGCAGTAAGGAAAAATGGTGAGACTTCGAGGGTCCCCCCCCCCCCACACCGCCCTCCATCCAGGGCCCATTGCCTTCCTAGTCCGGGACCCTCGGGGCCTGAACAAGGGAACTATTCAGTCTGACCAAAGGAGAGACACTCCCTGCTTGGCCCCCTCCCTGGCCAGGACAGGACACGGCTTTTGATCCAGGGCCCAGAGGATCCGGAGCTGATAACAGCCAATTGTGGCAGTTTCTAGAGAAACCCAGAGGCCATCGGGGGGACTCCGCGGCTAAGCAGCCAGTTAACAGCCCTTGAACATTTGTGAAAAGAATTACTTGGCGGAAGTCAAGGCAGAATGAGGCCCCTGGTCTGCCACTGGCACTGTCTGTGGCAGGGAGGCTACAGGCAAAACCAGCAGGAACTGGCCGGCCGGACGCCGAGGGGCTGACCTGGAGGCAGAAGGAACCCAGAAGCTGGGGACCTCACACACCTGGGTGGGAAACCCAATCTCCTGCCATATGCAAGAAACAAACTGCTCTTTTAGAAAGGGCCTGGGGAAGAGAGGAGCCTCCTGCCCCGCCCCCCAGGGGTGTCCAGAGCAATAAACAGAGGAGAGGAGGAAGGCCGCTGAGTGGAAGCCGGTCTGGAATCTATTTAGCAGTCATGCTCTTTCTGCTCCGGTCTTTCACGCGTTTTGTGAGTCCAGGCACCTCACCGCTCGCAGGTCTCACTGCTCTTACAGCACAAGACACAAGTGGGAAGAGCTAACCGGAGATAACTGATGCCAGGGAGGTGGTGAGGAGATGGGCTAGATGAGGCTCGCCCATCAGCAAACAGAACAGGTGGGAAAGGACGAGATCCCTGGGGAGAGGGCCTGGGAGGGGAGCGCGGTGCCGGGAGAACTCAGTCCCCAGCCCACCCGAAATCTGGGCACCCGTCCCATTTCCCAGCTGACAGCTGGCCCTATCACTCTGGGAGAGGAAATGCAGAATCCAGGTCAGAGACCAGCCTGCAGAGTCCTCTTAAGAGACCATTCTGGGCTTCCCTGGTGGCGCTGTGGTTGAGATTCCGCCTGCCGATGCAGGGGACAAGGGTTCGTGCCCCGGTCCGGGAAGATCCCACATGTGGCGGAGCGGCTGGGCCCGTGAGCCATGGCCGCTGAGCCTGCACGTCCAGAGCCTGTGCTCCGCAACGGGAGAGGCCACAACGGTGAGAGGCCCGCGTACTGCAAAAAAAAAAAAAAGGACCATTCTCCTTGGCCAGGTGGTGAGCTGGGGATTAAACTGAGAGCAGAGGTTGAAGCAGTCAGTATGAGTGCTCACTGCACGTCATTTCCATTTTATTCCTAAAAGGATTGAGATGGGTGACTGGCACGACCCATTTCTCAATCGTAGGTCCGCTTTCCCTCCCCACCACTCAAAGTGCATAAACCCGGCCCCCCTTCAAAGGCCAAGGCCTTTCTTCATCAAAGCAAAGCAGAATAAGCAATACAAGCCCGCAACAGGCAGGGCACCCGAAGCCACCTCATGTATGTAGAAGTCTAACCAGAGTGCGCCGAGGGCTTGGCACACCTGCGTTTTGTCAACCCCTCATTTAGGGGGCGGGCCTACAACTTTCCAGTTGGCCCCCAAAGCCACGGGGGAAGCTAACGAGCCTCCACCACCCCTCACTGCCTAAGAACCCACGTAACAACCAACCTCACTTGACACCACTGATTCGTTTCAGGCTGGGCTGGATCTGGAACACGGCACAAAGTGTTTTCTGAAACCAAAGCATTTTCTGCCCTGCTGGAGGTTCTGTCCTAGCTGGCGATACAAACGTGCACACAGAAACTGCTAGAATGCTCTGTTCTGATCCCACGGTTCCCACACACATACAAAAAAAAACCCCGTAAGACTGAGCTGGAAGGTCTGGGTGTCATTTATTGATAGCAGTTTACACACATTTGTTTTCTTCCCGTGGTTGTTTCCTTCAAGGCACAGGCACAGAGCCCTCTAGAAAGGGCAGTCTCTGAACAAGGGAAGCCAGGAACTCCGGATGCACACGTCTCTGGCAGGCCCATGTAGTCCCGGCCGGATGCAATCCTTCAAGCTGGAAATCTGCCGGGTATTTGAGACACCAAGGTGGGAGGTGGAGAGGGAGGCCAGAGGACTCACATCTTGGTCCAGGCCTGCTTCCTCATTATCCAAGTCCATTCCAGCTTTAGGACCCTGGGGTGGGGGTAGGGCAGCAAATCAGCCCACCCACCTTCACAGGGGCAGATTCTTCAATCCGTGCTTCCACTGGCCCCGCAGCTAAAGAGAATCGGCCTATGGTAAGAGACAGATTGCTTCCTCTCTGACCCTCCCCAGCACCTCTCTTCAGCTGGGTATGTGAAGGAACCACTGGAAAAAACCGAGGCCGGTGTTCGTTGTTGTTCAGCTGCGCATGCCGTCTTCCTCAAATCATGAATAAAAGATAGGCTGGAGGCTACCAGTCTACTCAGGCCGCCCACTGACTCCCAGCTCATCACACACATGGCCCTGCCTGTCTTCTGCCCACTGCCAGTGCCTCGGCTGGAGCGCCAAGCAGGCCCCAAAGACGGGAGCCAAGCCGGTCTGCGTAGGCACTTGGCAACTCTGGGTAGGGAGGCGGATCAAAAAAGGGGATGGAAATGAGAAGAGTGAAAGAGCTTCACCTGATCAAGTAATTAGAGATCCGAAGTGATTTTACTTTTATTTCCTTCACTTTAAGCCAATCATGAAGTTTCACAGTGATTCTGGGGCGGGAGAAGGAAGGTGGTGGTGAGCATCATGGGGGCTGTGGTCCAGATGGCCCAGGAGGTGCGGGTCTCACTGGGGCAGCTGGAGGAGCACCGACTGCCCAGTGGGCAGGTAGGTGATGTTCCGGGAGCGCGACAGCTGGTACGCGATGTCCTCCGCCGCCTCCAGCTTGCGCAGCTCGATCAGGCCGTCGCCCGCAGTGGTGAGCGAGTTGGCGATCAGCTCCGCTGCCTTGGAGTCGCCCTCCGCAGAGATGATGGCTGCCTTCTTCTGCTGCTCAGCCTACGGCGGTGGAAGCAGAAAGACCAAGATCACATCTTGGGGTGCTGGATGGCGGCTACGGCCTCAAAAGGACCACGTTAGGCACCCTCACCGGGTCCCGAAGGAACTCTGGGACTTTACCTCCCCCTCCAGACAGGGTCAACAAGCACTGTCCACCCAATCCTCCTCTCTCCTGTCTTGCCACTGTAGGGACATATTTCTGTTGGCTATGTAAATAGCTGTCTTATTTTAAAGGCCTCAATAATATTAATAGCAACCCAGTCCAGCCACATACTCCAAGGCAGGAGGACTCCAGGCCAAGGAAAGCAGGAGAGAAAGAAAGATGGAATTAATCCTCATCTTTCCCTCCAGCCCCAAGTCAAAGCGACTTTCATCAAAACCAGTGCAGCTAAGCAGGAGCGGCAGGCACGGGACGCTCCCTAAAGTCGCTCTTGGGCTAAACTGGTTCCCGACCAGGAACTCAGGCACGCAGAACGAGGCCTCCTGGCTCCCCCTACCCTTACCAACAGGAGGACGTCTATCTGCAATGCATGACCTTCAGAAGCACGGGAGGAGAACACAGTGTGGAGCCTGTCTGAGATGAACAGACAGCTGTTCAACTGAGGTTCTGGGACTGTCCACTCAACAAATGTTTATTGATACCTAGAATCTATCCCAGGCATGGTTTGGGACATGTTCTAGGTGCTGGAGAGAGGCAAAAAAAGTGGAAAAAGAAAAAATAAGTCTCCATCCACATGGAGTTTATATTCTCTAAAGTTAAATGTCTACCCATATACCTCTCTTTTGCCTGATTCTAAGGACTAAGGTGTCCTGGATTAGGAATAAAAATCCAAGAGAATTAGTGGTGGGGAGAAGGGAATATATGAAATAAATACGCCTTTGCAAAGACCAAAAGACCAGGCCCTACGCAACTATATTGCGCCCCAGCACACTCTGACACATCTGGATGGATTTAGTGCTTGAAAAAAACCCAGTGATGACAGTGCACCTGGTGCAACGTTTGATCCCTTTTGCTGTCAGCTTTCACTATGTAACCACAGTTAAAAATGACCTCTCAGTGAAGCTGAAAATATTTCAGAAGAAACATTTTTACTTGTGGGAGACTGTTTTTGATCATAGGGACGTGGAAAAAAAATTACCCTTCCGTGATTTAAGAACATAACTTCACATATCCCTGACTAGACCCCGAAGACTCTGGAACCAATTGCAGGAGTACGGTCCCTTCAATCCCCTTCCGACGATCCCGGAAGAGATGACAGATGATGAATTTCCAGGCCACCCAGCAAACAGGGAGGCTGAGCAAAGGAGAAAGGGGAGAGAGGCCCTGCCATCTGGCTGAGTGCTCACCTTTTCCACCACAAATCTGGCCCTCTCTGCTTCCTGCTGAGCCACCTGTTTGGCTTCCACCGCTTCTGTGAACTCCTTCCCAAAGGTCAGATGCGTCTAAGGGGAGAGAGTGAGCACGAGATGAGGCAGAGTAATGGCTTCGACAGCGCTGCTGCAGGGCCCGCACGGTCGCTGGAGGAAGAGGCCACGAATGGCTCTAGCAGCTGGAGACAATGTGAGGTCAGAACGCCCTTCCACCTCCACATCCGTGCCCAACCTGAGTTCACACCCCAGAATCCTTGGCTGCCCAAAGTGCTCCTGTACCTCATTCTGGCACCCTCAGGTAGAACACAGCCCACGGGCACCAGAAGGTATCTATTCGATTGACCACCTCCCTAGGGGAGGAGACCTGTGGGTTCCAGGACCCCCACCACTGACTAGGGCTCTTCCAAGGTCCTTTGATGGCCTGCTTGAAGCCCCCAGGAAGCCAGATGGAAAACTGAGCCCCTGAGTGAGGGATGCAGCTGGTTCTCAGGGATTCAGGAGTGTGATGCTCTCTGCTTATGACTTAACCAGGCCACTGCTTTCTCACAGCACCTCCACCACAAAACAGGAAGAGGACTAGAGAGACGATTTCCAAATCATGATTTTGCAAATCATGGTTTTCCCTGTGTGAGTGCTTCTGATAAAGGGTTTAAAAGACAGAGAAGGCAGGTAAAGATATTGCTTCGGGAGAAGGTTTAAAATTCTGATTATGCATAGGTCTTCCCTAACAACACGAGTGACCGAGACTTTGCTGAAGTGATGTATCTGTAATGACAGTGCAAACAACGGAAACAGATCTCAGCACTACTAATGCCTAGTCTAATTTATCTGTATTTTTTATTAAAAGGGAAGAATAAAGGGGATAACAGCATTGGTTTTGCTACCAAATTCTACTTGTTTCATTTCCTCCACTACCCTCCCAACCTCTGCTTTAAAAAAAGAAAATAAGCGGCTCAAAACTTCTCCTGAAGAGTAAATCCCAGTCCAATGTCTTCCAGAATTTTTAACCCTGCTAACTCTTAAACTGCAGCTGTTCTAGCTCGCCTGCTCCATTTCTGGACTCTTGTTCAAAGTTTGGGAAAGAAAATACAATCCTGAGCAATGAAAAAGAAATGCGTAATTAAGGAATAAAATTTCTTTCTAAAAGGGCCAGCTGAGGGCAGCAAATTCCCCATGAAACCTAATTTTCTTCTCACACCTCTTAGATATGGTTTCTTGTGGTCAACCCCCATTTCCCCAGAATGGAGTATGTGGTCAAAGTCTAGCAAAATGCCAAGCTTCTCCTCAGGCTTTTACTTAGTGTGTTCTCACGGCCACAGTGTTTAACACTAAGTGGGAGAGCCTGAGGAACCACTCTGGTCCAAGGAGCCAAATGGCTGCAGCCTGGCGTCTTGCCAGTAGAGGGAGCCCACGAGCCCTTCCACGGCTGGAAGGCAGTTGCTGCAAGTGGAGCAGTGCCCCGGGGTGAGCACAGGGTATGTAGAATGTTACTGTTTAAACAGCTGCACAGATGCTGAGGGGGAAGCTCTGCCTTTCCCCAGCGACGCACAGGAGAACGGAATGGGAAACACTCTACCTTGCTACCCGAACAAATCACTCCAAATGATTTTCCCCAGAGAATCAGAAACACGACCCCTTCCCCTCACCCTCCTCGATCTGAAACGCTATCCTGCCTGTACTGCTTTCTGTCTGCATTGCGGCATTCAGTGTCATATAAATACACAGACCACACAGTCTCAAGAGGATAGCTTATGCCTCAGAGATGCCCCTGCCTCCCATACCAGGCTTTGGGAAACAGAACCATTCATTTACACTCTATCACCTTTCATGGGGAGGTCCCAGAGCTCACCTGACTGCGCTTTAGACCCTAGGTGTCAGGAAATTCCTCGGGGTCAGGCTGGGAGGTCTGTGCTAGGGAGAAAGACTATCCCAGCTGTTCTCTAGTCTCTACCCGGCAATTTCTGCCTGTGTCCAACAGGGTTAGCAGGACATCACTTCCTGGGGAACTCGGGGGAACATTCAGTTTGGGGAAGGTGAAAAATCTAGTGGTCAGGGCCAAAAGTTAAAAGAAAAATGTCTGTGGCACAGGGGAGGTAAGAGAACCTTCTTCTGAAAACAAACCCGAGGAGACTGCCACGTGCCACCAAGAAGGTTCCATGCTTTCAAGCCTTCATTGAGGAAAGCGGAAGGGAGGACCTCACAGCGTCTACCCAGATATGGAACCAGGCACCCTCCCCTGCAGGCACCCCAAGACCCTTACCAAGGATACGTCATCCAGGATGAGCCCAAAGGTTGCTGCTCGCTCCGTGAGGTCATCGCTCACCTGTCTGGAGACCAGCTCTCTCTGGGTGATCAGTTCTCCAGCATCAAAGCGAGCCTGGTTCCAAGGGAGGGCAGAGGAGCTGGTCAGGATAATGAGGAAGCAGAGTCCCAACCAGTCACCGCCAAGCTCTTCCTGCCACCTAGCGATCTCCTGGGGGCTGGGCTCGAGGCTGAGGCCCTGTTCACTCACCACCACGGACTTGAGGATCTCGGTGGTGATGGACGGCAGCACGCGCTCGTCGTAGTCCTCTCCGATGCTGGTGAAGATGCGGGGGAGCTGGCTAGCAACCGGCCGGAAGAGGATGCGCAAGGTGATGTTGACATTCTGTAAATCTTAGGGTAGGGGAGAAGTGCTGGAGTTAAAAGCAAACACCAAAGTGGCCTTCTATGACCTCTCCTACCCCAAATTTGCTATAATTTATAAGTAAAGTTGCCGATTATCAGATCCTAGAGGGTGAGGCACACCTGTGCATGGTCTCCCTGGTAGAGAACCCAGCACAGCATCAGCGTTAAAAACTTCTCCAAGGATTCTGGTGATGACAGCTTTTCAGTGTGTCCTGAATGCCCTCTGATATAAGTAAATTCAGATTGTACGTCTAACAGTTGCCATGGATATGCCTGGAACACTGAATATTTTAAGAAAACAGATAGGCCAATGCCAAGAATTCTAGGGTAAGGCCTCTCCAAGGCCCAGTGAATGGGGCCCAAGGAAGGGTGTGCCTCAGAGAGGTGACCGTGGGCCCAGCAGACAAGCAGTCTAAGGCCTGGCTGCAGCCTCAACTCTGCTGTTTACTAATTATGCGGGATCACTAAGCCTTAGCCCATCTCAGCTTATTTCCTCACATGTAAGAATGGGGATGATTTCATCTGCCTCCCAGGCATGTTGGGAGAAACCGAAGGAGGAAACAGATATAAAAGCACTCTGTCAAATGTGCAACAGATGTAAGGGGTTATCAGACTCATCTAGAGGCCGTTTCTCATTACTTGGCCGAGTCAAAGGACCCAGGGAGGGAATTACAACTTCCCCTGACAATGCAGTCCTACTCGGAGCTAAGGCACTGTCACGGCCTGCTTGCAGTCATCAACCATATGGACCAAACGCCCATGAGATGAGTTCTGAACCAGGCACCAGAGTGGGAAATGGTTATACACCGTCCCTGATCTCTGCAAGTTCCTATCAAGTTTTGAAGATAGGTGTATAATGTATCCTTAGAACAACTGCAAAACAGTAGAGAAAGAAATCCCCAAAAGGAGGAAAGTTCAGAACTAGGCCTTTAAGTTAAAATATGATGTTTCTTGATTAACCCCACCCCACCGCTGATTTCCTCTGATGTAGCAGGCAGGCCAGACCCTTCACAGGAGGCTCCTCCTCTCTCTGGCCAGGAGCGACAGGACAGATCAGTCAACACCAACGTACCCTTTCCCCGCCTCTGCCCGACGCACTTCTCATCCTAATGTGCCAGTGCAGACGCACATTCCTCACGGGAGCTCTCTTCTCGGCTTCCCCTCCATGCTGCAGTCCCCGCGCCCCACGCTGATGCCTGTCCACATGGCTATCTCCCTAGCTAGGCCAAGCTCCTAAAGGCTCCCGCTTTAGTCAACTTTGAACTACCCCACCCTCTGACCCAGCACAAAGCCTGCCACTATGACAGAAAGCAAACATCTGCTGAGGAACAGCAACACCCATGCAACCCCCTCCTCCTGCTGCACAGAAACGTCACGGCCAAGACAGCACCTGCCGTTCCATCTACTGCCTGTGCTCCTCTATGTGTACGACGGGGGGAGAACCATGACAGCAATTCATTTCAGGCTCCAGCTGGGAAGCCAGTGGCGTGTCAGACCAGATTGCTCTCAGGGATGTGGGCCTTGGCCTGTGAGATAACAACGTGAGGGCAGCACTGCTGGAAACAGAGGCCTTGGAAAGCAAGGCAAAGGGTAAGTCAGCTGTGAAGGCAAACAGAACGGCTGGAGATCCGTTTACAGTCACCCTGGGAAACAAGAACTGATGGGAAGGGTCAACCGAGGGAGCAAAGGCACACTCAGATTTCTTTAAAATTGGATTGCTATGTAACTCTTGAAATATATCTTTGTTCATTTCTCTAAATTTGTACAACTGTGTGCGTATTTTAAGTATATAGGCATACCTCACTTTCTTGAGCTTCACAGACACTGCATTTTTTACAAATTGAAGGTCTGGGGCAACCCTGTGTCAAACAAGTCTATTGGCACCATTTTTCCAACAGCACCTGCTCACTTCACATCTCTGTCACATTTTGGTAATTCTTGCCATATTTCAAACTTTCCCGATATTATTATATTTGTTATGGTGATCTGATGATGGTTGGCATTTTTTAGCCATAAGGTATTTTTAAATTAAGGTATTGTATATATATTGTTTCTTTAGAGATAAAGCTATTGCACCCATAACAGGCCACAGTATGGGGTGAACTACATGCACTGGGAAACCAAAATATTCGTGTGACTCGCTTCATCACAATATGTGCTTTGTTGCGGTGGTCTGGGACCGAACTCACAACATCTCTGAGGTACGCCTGTATATTTCTTTCTCTGTAGCCACATAAAACTCTTCACGGAAAATATGCCAGGAATTCGTACTACGAGAAGTTCAACCCGTTCGGGATCCCACAGCAGCCCTTAACACTCTCTACTTTACCTGACCCACAGACAAGACTCACCTTTGCTACCAGTGATTACTGGCACGTTACGTGGTCGAGAGCGGCAGTCAAAGATAATTGGTTTCTGTACCCAAGGGATGAGGAAGTGAGTCCCTTCCCCTACGACAATGTCCTGCACTCCCCGGAACCGGTCAAAGATGACAGCTCTGTGCCCAGCATCCACTAGGAATGAAGAATAAGGATGGGTCAGAAAAATCCCCTCACCCTTTAACCTAAAGGATCATGGTTTTGGAAGATCGCTGGTGCCTTCCATTCATTTATTAAGTCTCCCTCTCCTGCTCTTTCTTCCTACACTTCTGGTCTCCAGAGGCCTCTGAACAGCTATAAAACTAAGCAATCACTTCCCATCCCACATGTCCTCCCAAGGACTTCGGTAACAGGATCTGTTCCTCAGCATCCTTTCTCCTTGAAACAACTGGCTGCTGATGTTCTGATTAACCACCTCCCAAAACTTCTTTCTAAAACTCACCAGTCTTCACTGTTACCACAGTCCATCCTGGTTCCAATTTAACTCAGTGTTTCCGGAAGCAGCATCCTCCCTATGGCGATCCTAAAATATGGAAGGCCCCACTTTTTCTTTCCAATAGATTGGTTTCTCTAAGTTTTGAAGGGGTTACAGAGCTGTCTTGATGATTCAGAAAGAAATTAGTAATGGTGACTACTGTTTGGCTATGCAGGGGTGGCCAAAAAGATCAGAGTATAAAGCTGCGCCACAGAAGGAGAGCAGGCTTTTCTTTCTTTTCTTTTTTTTTAATAAATTTTTAATTTTATTTTTATTTATTTTATTTTTGGCTGCGTTGGGTCTTCGCCGTGCACGGGCTTTCTCTAGTTGTGGTGAGCGGGGGCTACTCTTCGTTGTGGTGCACGGGCTTCTCTTGTTGTGGAGCACAGGCTCTAGGCACGCGGGCTTCAGTAGTTGTGGCACACAGGCTCAGTAATTGTGGTTCACGGGCTCTAGAGCGCAGGCTCAGTAGTTGTGGCATACAGGCTCAGTAATTGTGGTTCACGGGCTCTAGAGCGCAGGCTCAGTAGTTGTGGCACATGGGCTTAGTTGCTCCACAGCACGTGGGATCTTCCTGGGCCAGGGATCGAACCCGTGACTCCTGCATTGGCAGGCAGATTCTTAACCACTGTGCCACCAGGGCAGCCCAAGAGCAGGCTTTTCTGACCAGCTGGTTTCTGTCTCTGCCTTTTTAGACATTACAGTTGGCCCAAACACCTTCACTCTGAAAGTAATCCTCCTCTTGTCAGGGTCACACATGAGGTGGGTCGATCTACTGCTACTTTCCAACAGTGAAAGCTAGAGAGTATCAGAGGTGGAGGGGGTCTTAGACATAAAGCAGTTCGATCCTGTGGCTTGACCAATGAGAAAGCTGAGGCCTGCGGAGGGGAAAGTGACTTGCCTAAGGTCACAAAGAAAAGTGGAAAAGCCATCTTAAACACCCAGCACACTGTTAAAAGCTGGGCAGTGCACCTCAAAGATATTTTCTCTGGAAAGACTCAACCACACCAGAGCAAAGCTCCTACTCAGGACAAGGTCACCGAAGGGCTAAAACCCTTGCTGAGTTATTCCACACACAGGCAGAAGAGAACCAACGAGCTCTCCATTTCAGCTGGCCAGCGAAATCCTGGCACTCCGCTGCAGCATCACTTTAAATTCACAAGAGCAGGTGGAAATGTCCAGCTGGGCTGGGAGGCTCTTGGTGAATAAAGGCTCTGGGAGAACCTATGGCTACAAGGACAGAGGCCCTGATGCAACCATGTGGTGCAGGATGGCAGCAGGTGAGCCCTCTTGGTCACAAACACATTCACGGACAGCGGCTGCCAACAGGAGTGTCACACAGGCTATGCAGACCAATAGAAGTCCTCTGGCAAAGGGCAGTGACCCACCACCCCTCAGCGCCTCACCATTATACAAGGCAGAGTTCACCACGCCTCCTGCAACGGCTAAGGCCAGGCCAAACTTGCCAATGGACTCAAACACTTTGGCAGCCATGTCTCCTTCTGCTGGGCCTGCTCACACCTAAGTGGGTAAAAACAAAACAATTCAATCCCAAAATCCTCAGAGTAAAGCCCTCTCTGAGGCATCACATGTACCTGTCGAGTTGGCTGTTTCTTCCCCCACTCTTGAGAGCTCTAAATTATCGACTGAAGGACGTTTCATAAATAACACTCTGCAGCTTGTATAAGTGTATACTCGATTCCTCTGCGCTCTTTCTTCTTTCTCTACTACTTAAGAGAAAGGGTCTGGGGTCCTTGGTTCAAAATTGGAAGGAGGCATGGGCTTGATACCCATAGAGAACTTAGCCCCACACCAAACACCCTCCCATTTCCTGGACAGTCAGGCCCCAGGACAGAGGCTGCGAGGCTGGTTCTGTGCAATTCTGGTTCAGAAAAGCATGTGATTCCAAGAACAAAATAACCATAATAGCTGACCTTTATACTAGGTAGTCTTCTAACAGCAATTTCCATATTTAATCCTCACACCAACCCGTATGAAGTAGATAACTACAGATGAGGAAACTGAGGCACACAGAAGTGTTAAGTGACACCAGGAGCCTAAGATCACGCAGCTATGAGGAGGGCTACCAGGATTAGAACCTAGAGGTCTAATTCTAGAAGGCACATCTTAACTCCTCACCACGCGGCTTCCCAAAATCAGGCGTTAAGAATGACGTTCTGGGGTCAACATATCACGAGAACCAATCGGGCCAGAAAGGCCCTAAACAACTGCACCCCGAGGGAGAGCCCTGGAACGGGTGGGGGTAGGGGGGCTGAGGCGGGGTGGGCGCGAGCACGGCTGACCTCACTAGAATCTACTCCACTTAACTTTGTCTCGCTCCGCCCCATTGCCGTCGTCCACTTCAGCCTCCCTACCTCCTCCCCAGACCTCAACGTCTCTACCTTCATCTCTCCCCGTGCACTTAAATCTTTCCTGAGACCAGGATGCCCAGTCCCGACCCCTCAGCTTTTCCATTCCTAAGAGCTTCTAGATTATTCCTCACTCTGGCCCCATACACACCTACCTCACTCTACGCAACCCCTGGCTCCTCCCGTGCTCACCCCCTTTCCCCTCCGACACGAGGCGGACCCACGCATGGACCCCGCCCGCCCAAACCTGGGGTTAATGGGAGTGCAGAGGGGGACTGCGGAGACGCCCGGACGCGGGCCGCTGCAACTCCTCTGCATTCTCACCTGCTCCCACTCTGACCTCCACATGAATTCCCCAGCCAAACATATTGCGCGTGCGCCGGGCAGCTCCCCTCTTCCCCGCCTTCCTTCCAAGATCCGTGCCTCCGATTGGTGGGGACGAGCGCTGTGCATTCTGGGAAGGGTGGCTTGCAGCCTTACCCTAGTTCCTGGGCTCTTCGCAGATGAACTACAATTTCCAAAAAGCCATGCAGCGGCTGGCCCGCACTGAAAAACCTTTCTCTTTGGTGGTACTGAAGGCCCAGAGGTTGCCGCAAAGCCTTTTGGGTGCTGTAGTTTCTTGAGGGATAAATGCACGTGCCTGTCCTGAACAGATTTGGAGCCTGCGAGAAGGTGGACGCTAAAGCCCTCGGAAGGAGGGGCTGGGCCTGCTGGCTGGTGGCAGAGAAGTGCAAGGGCAAGTTTAGGGCTGATGAAAGAGGGCGGGTGAGCACGCTGCAGAAAGTCGCGGTGAAGTAACTGGTGGGCTGAGAGATCGAAGGGCTGGCTTCTTTCCAAAGACCTATCTAGAAGCGACCTGAGTTGTGGGACCTTGATTGCCAGACCAGAGAGAGCCTTAGAGACCACCTGGACTAGAAAATGAGACCCAGAGAGAGGAAGGGAGTCATTCAGGTTCATGCACCAATTAAAAAAGGGGTTGGGCTGAGTCTGGGTCCTGTGGACACCTTTTTTTTTTTTTTTTTGTCTAAAAATGGTGGTTAATTTTCTACTGAATTTTATTCATTTATTTTAAATTAATTTTTATTGGAGTATGGTTGCCTTACAATGGTGTGTTAGCCTCCACTGCGCAACAAAATGAATCAGCCATACACATACAGATATCCCGTCCCTTTTGGACTTCCTTCCCATTTAGGTTACCACAGTGCATTAGGTAGAGTTCCCTGTGGTATACAGTATGTTCCCATTAGTTGTCTATTTCATACATAGTATCAATAATGTATCTGTGTCAATCCCAGTCTCCCGATTCCTCCCACCCAACCCCTTTCCCCCTTGGTATCCATACATTTGTTCTCTACTCTGTGTCTCTGCTTTGCAAATAAGATCATCTATACCGTTTTTCTAGATTCCACATATACGCGTTGTTATATGATATTTGCTTTTCTCTTTCTGAGTTCACTCTGTATGACACTCTCTAGGTCCATCCACGTCTCTACAATTTCATTCCTTTTTATGGCTGAGTAATATCCTATTGTATATATGTACCACATATTCTTTATACATTCCTCTGCTGATGGACATTTAGGTTGCTTCCATGTTCTGGCTATTGTAAATAGTGCTGCTATGAACGTTGGGGTGCATGTGTTTTTTTGAATTATGGTTTTCTCTGGGTATATGCCCAGTAGTGGGATTGTTGGGTCATATGGTAGTTCTATTTTTAGTTTTTTAAGGAACCTCCATACTGTTTTTCGTAGTGGCTGAATCAATTTACATTCCCACCAACAGTGTATGAGGGTTCCCTTTTCTCCACACCCTCTCCAGCATTTATTGTTTGTAGATTTTCTGATGATGGTCATTCTGGCTGGTGCAAGGTGACATTTCTTTTTTTTTTTAAGTCGTATTTGGAGAAGTTGCAAGGATAGTACAGGGAACACATGTTTACTCAAATTCACCTATTGCTAACAATTTGCTCCATTTGGTTTTTTGATCTAAAACAATAAAACAGCAGGTTATTTTATCAGCAAATTGGGTTTATTTGGGAACAGCAAAGAATTGCAATTCTGGACATGTAATCTATGGCAACGCACAGGCAAGTCTGCAGAACAAAGGAGAGGACCTTTCTTTTATAGTGGAGAAGGGGGAGTTGGGAGGGGCTGTCATAAACAAAGAGTTGGAGGAAACTGGGAATTTGAAAGTGTAGTGGCTTTTCATTGGCTGAGTTGTGACAGTCTCTTATTGACTGGGCTGCTGCTGGGCAAGGAGAAATTCAGGCAAAGGGAATATTTTCCTTCTCCCTGCTGGATAGTAAAGTATCTTCCTGTTGGAGATGCAAAGCTATCTCTTCCTGTTGGGTTTCTACCTGTTGGTAGGGTGTGAGAGTTCCCCCTTCTGGCCTCCTGACTCAATTTAAAATGAGGTTTCTGTTTATTCATTTTCACATCTTACCATTTGTTCCCTTCTTCTCTCCCTCCCTCTCTTCTTCTCTCTCTTTGTATTTTCTAAGAATAAGCATATCCTTTTATGTAACTTGAAAAAGTTTAATCTACCCTCTGCATTCCATTTTCTTCCGTTGACCTAATAATGAACTTCATAGCAGTCTTCTCACCCCCTCCCACCACCCAATACGGGAAGCAGTCTAAGATTAGGTACTATATTTATTTTTCATGTCTCTTTAGTCTCCTTTAATTTGTCCTCAGCCTTCCTTGCCTTTATTATATTAAAATAGAAAAAAAAAAGAATGTTTCTCATTTTGAGTTTGTCTGATATTCCCTCATAATTAGATTTGTTGTTTTGCATTCTTAGCTGGGGTAGCTAAGTGGTGTACGGACACTTAATTTTAATGAAACCAGGCCCATTTCTGGATTCTAGTATGATTGGATTCCTTCAACTTCTTTTTCCCGCATTCCTTTCCTTTCTGTCCCCCTTTTTTTTTTTTTTTTTTTTTTTTTTTTTGCGGTACGCGGGCCTCCCACCGCCGTGGCCCGCCCCGTTGCGGAGCACAGGCTCCGGACGCACAGACTCAGCGGCCATGGCTCACGGGCCCAGCCGCCCCGCGGCATGTGGGATCCCCCCGGACCGGGGCACGAACCCGCGCCCCCAAGATTGGCAGGCGGACTCCTAACCACTGCACCACCAGGGAAGCCCAATTTTTTTTCTTTCTTTTTTTTTTTGCGGTTGTCCCTCTTCTTTGTCTCCACTTGGCACCAGTGGGATGCCAAATGACCAGAGATATACGTGGCAGCTCTCTTCAGGTGGTATGGGTTTGCCCTAACTGCCCACAGTCTTTTCCTCTGCCTACCAGAATGCAAGCTGTATGAGAGCTGAGTGTTTAGTCCGCTGTCTTCATTGTTCTATTCCTAGAACATACGACAGTGCTTGGCACACAGTGGACACTCAATAAGTATTTGCTGAATGAATGAATAATGAGGGGCGTTGAAGTAGCTGGTTAGGCAGGCTGTGGCCAGGAAACGCAAGGCGGGATGCTCTGGAATCCTGTAAGAATAGCCTTAGTATTGTCTGCTTCTATTCTAACCTCACTAGCAGGAATGCTGGAAATATGAAAAGAAATCAGTTTTTGAATGTTTTATAACTTTCAAGTCTGTGTATCTACAGCATCCCGCTTGAGTATCATTACAGTCTGTTATCCCTCTACAGATAAGGAAGTCGAGGTTCAGAGGTTAAATGACCCTTCCTCAGGGTCACTCACCTAGTCAGAGCCAGACTGGACCGGAACACACGTCTTCTAGGTCTAAGCCCTATATTCTTTCCATTTCCCCACACTGTGTCCTGGGAAGCAAAGGCAACAGGAAAGCTCACGTGACATGAGGGCATCGTGTGGACCTGGGCTAGTTGTGGGTGGAGAGGTGGGGAGGATGAAGTATAAGGATAATGAGGAGGATATCTGGGAAGAATTTAATTGTGCTGAGGCAGAAATTAGGGACAGAGCAGCACTGATGCACCAGCTTTAGGAGTGGATCCAATTTGTTGCTACACAGAGCATTTTCCCCTTCAGCTCTTCTTCCCAGACTGGTGTACAGGTTGAAGATAGGAACAAATACATCTCGAACACTGCCTGTGGACCAATTGCTTCATAAAGACAGAATCTTATTTAACCCTATTTTCACATGACCCTTTTGGAAATGAAGAAATGAAGATTCAGAGACGTCAAGTAACTTGCTTACAGTCACACAGCTGGTAAATGGCAGATATGTATGATATCATAGCCAGTGCTTTTCCAAGCTGTGGGAACGTGTGATCTGTAAGTAATATGTAAACAAAGGTTGATTCTACTGCCAGGCTCATTGCTAACATGGGAAGGATGGTAATTAAAGCAAATAATTATAGAAAAGCATCTCTTTTTCTTCATTTAACACATATTTTGGAGGCCTCTTGTGTCTCGCTAGACATTGGGGATAAGTGATGCAGAAGATGGAGAGGGCCCCTGTCCTCATGGAGTTTACATTCTGGGTTAAAGGGAGGCTGGTGTATACAGAGAAAGACAAGTACACGAAGAAATAAATGATATGGAATTTTGACTAGCTTCATGAGGAAACAAACAGATAACAGGAAGACGGTGAACCGGTAAAGAAGGCTTTGATTGCAAGTAATAGAAAAGTGGACTCAACTGACAAACAATAAAGAGATATATCAAATAACAAGTCCCACGGGAGAGCAGGTCTGGGGTTGGTTAATTTAGTGGCTCACCAAGGCCATCAATGCTGCAGAATCTTTCCATCTTTCAGCTTTGCCATCTTCAGATGTTGACTTTCTTTCTCATGCTTGTCCCCGCAAGGTCACAGGATGACTGTAGAAGGTCCAAGCTTAATGTTCTCACACAGCAATAACCAAAGGTCAGAAGGCAGGAAAAGGACATGTCACGTTTTGGGTCCCTTTATAAGAGCTAGGTAAAGTTTCCCAGAAGCACCCAACCAGACATCCACCTCTGAGTTATTAGGCAGAATTGTATCATCTGCCTATTTCTAGACAAGTCATTGGCAAAGGAATGGCATTGCAATGTTGGAATTGGATGAGCCAAGAGTTTACCTCTGGGACTGGGGAGGGCTGGCTTCTCCTAAACCACATGACTGCCTAATACGCTAACAAATCAAAATGGGGGTTCTTGTTAGCAAGGAACTGGATGCAAGGGAGGATGGATGTTGGAATTGCAACCAACCGTGTCTGACACAAAGGGTCTCTTTTGAGTGAGCTGGTCAAGGAGGCCTCCATGAGGAGATGACATTTAGGGCAAGATGTAAAGGAGTTAGACATGAAAGGTGGCGTGCGGGCTTCCCTGGTGGTGCAGTGGTTGGGAGTCCCCCTGCCAATGCAGGGGACGCGGGTTTGCGCTCTGGTCTAGGAGGATCCCACATGCCGCGGAGCAACTAGGCCCGTGTGCCACAACTACTGAGCCCGCGTGCCGTAGCTACTGAAGCCCGTGCGCCTAGAACCCGTGCACCGCAACGAAGAGTACGCCTGCTCGACGTAACTGAAGAAAGCCCGCGTGCCGCAACAAAGACCTAATGCAGCCAAAAATAAATAAATAAACAAATAAATTGACTTTTAAAAAAAAGGTTGTGTGGGATGGGAGGTTGCCTTCAGGCAGAGGGAATAGCATGTGCAAATAGATTTGGCTGGTAAAGAGATGAGGAGCCCTTTTTAGATTCAGACAGTTTATTACTTACAGACACCAGGAGGAAGAGTAGCCGAAGGAGCCAGCTCGTCGTGGCCCTTGTGTAGGGCGACGCTGAAACAAATGGGGGCTAATGTTAGGACACTCTGTTTCTGAGGAGCCAGTGCCCTGCTGCAGCTAAGCAGGATTAGTGTTTGCTGCTGTATCCTTGGTGCACGGGGGTGGGGTGGTGGTGGTGGTGGTGGTGGTCGCGAGACAGAAAGCCTCAGACCTCACCAGAACCCAGAGGCTATGAGAAACTGTCTCATGACAGCTTTCCCGTGCCTAGGGAAGCAAGTGAGAAATGGCCTTGTAGCAGCTCCTCACAAGCTCCCTTTTGTCCCAGGAGGATCACACGGTGCTCTGTAAGACAAATTCCACTGAAGTTTCAGCGCTGTCGATATGAACTATGTTGAGACCCGTAAGGTTGCCAGGGCGCCACGGTGGAGCGTTTTCCCTACAGTGCAAAGACCTTCAGGCAGGCTGGACCTTGGTCCACTGAAGGAACCAAATGTGGCTGAAGCATAGCTAGTGAATGGGACTGGGAGTGCTACCCAACATTACAATGGTGAAATAAGCATATATAAGTATAATGTATACAGATTCTTTTTCAGATTCTTTTTCCTTATAGGTTATTGCAAAATATTGAGTATAGTTCCCTGTGCTATACAGTAGGTCCTTGTTGATTATCTATTTTATATATAGTAGTGTGTATATGTTAATCACTATCCTGTACACCTGAAAGTAACACAACATGGTAAATCAACTATACTTCAATTAAAACAAAAAGATGGGAACTTCCCTGGTGGCGCAGTGGTTAATAATCTGCCTGCCAATGCAGGGGATATGGGTTCGAGCCCTGGTCCGGGAAGATCCCACACGCTGCCGAGCAACTAAACCCATGCACCACAGCAACTGAGCCCGCGTGCCACAGCTACTGAAGCCTGCACGCCTAGAGCCCGTGCTCGGCAACAGAGAGAAGCCACTGCAATGAGAAGCCCACGCACCACAACAGAGAGTAGCCACTGCTTGCCTCAGCTAGAGAAAGCCCGCACGCAGCAATGAAGACCCAACGCAGCCAAAAATAAATAAATGAATAAATTTATATATTAAAAAAAAAAAGATGGAGTATATACAGTCAAGTTAAAATGAAAATTTTTTTTAAATATTTACTTACTCATTGAAAAATAACAACAGTAAACTCATCGTTTTAACACGTTTTTATAAAAAATATAGTTTCCCAAATAAAAAGATTTAATGAGAAGAGTGGCATTGCTTTTTTAAATAAATTTAATTAATTAATTAATTTATTTATTAATTATCAAGGAAGAAAGGATTTGGGGACTAACCAGCAGTCTGCAGTACCTCACTTTCAAGTATGAACAGACAAGTGACGTAAGTCCATTTGAGAAAAGCCATAACATGAAAAAGAACAACAAAGCAAACAGAAACAACTAAGCAAAACAAAAACAAAACAAAAGCAACACAAACAAAAAACTTGGCAGAATCAGAGACAAGGCAAAGAGCATGGAAAATCTAAACCAGCCACAACCAACCAACCAACCAACCCACCCTATAATTGATATCCTCAGATAAAGAGAAAGATTCTACCATGCATGAAACTAGAACAAGATGCTATTAAGAAAAATAAGTAGAGATGAAAGATGTTTTCCCTTAAAATCAAGAACAAGCCAAAGGCTTCCCTGGCGGCGCAGTGGTTAATAATCAGCCTGCCAGTGCAGGGGACACGGGTTTGAGCCCTGGTCCGGGAAGATCCCACGTGCCGTGGAGCCACAACTACTGAGCCCATGCACCACAACTACTGAAGCCCGCATGCCTAAAGCCTGTGCTCCGCAACAAGAGAAGCCACCGCCATGAGAAGCCCACGCACCACAACTAAAAGAAAGCCAGCGTGCAGCAACAAGGACCCAACGCAGCCAAAAATAAATAAATACATTTAAAAAACAAGGCAAAGATACACACTTCTGTCACTTCTATTCAACGTTAGGAGATCTTTGCCAGCATGATAGTTACAACAGGCACAGAAAAATAAATAGGAGGCATACAGATTGGAAAAGATGAAGTAAAACTGCTTTTATTTATTGTGTATGTAGAAAATCCTAAAAATTTTAAAAAGAAACTATCAGAATCGATAAGTGAGTTTAGCAAGGATGAAAGAAGTAAGGTTAATACACAAACTGAACAACAAACTGAAAGATGGAAACTGAAAGTCACAAACACCCTTTACAATAGCACCAAAACCATGAAATACTTAGGGATAAATTCAATACCACCTGTCTGATAAAAACTACAAACATTGCTAAGAAAAAATTTTAAAGGCCTAAAAGAAATGGAGAGATATACCATATTCATTGAAGAGAAAATTCAATGTTATTAAAATATCAATTCTTCTCACATTAATCTATCGATTCAAAGTGATCCCAAACAAAATTCCAGCAAGTTTCTTTCTTTTTTTTTTTGTTAAAATTCACAAGTTAATTCTAAAATTTATATGGAATTGCAAAGAACCTAGAATTGGTGAAACAATTTTGAAAAAGAGAACAAGGTTGGAAGGTTTAGTGTACACAGAGGATATAGTGTCCATTCATCCGTAAAGCTACAGTAATCTAGAAGGCGTGGTATTGATTCTCAAAGGAACAGAGAATCCAGAAATAAACGCACACATCTGTGGTCAGTTTTTGGTTTTTTGTTTTGTTTTGTTTTTACAAAGATGACGATGTTATTCAATGGCAAATAGATAGTCTTTTCAAAAATGGCACAGTGAATATCCAGATGGAAAAATGAAAATACTTGACCCTTATCCTACTCCACACACACAAATTAACCTGAAGTGGATCATGGACCCAAACATAAAAGCTAAAACCAGGGGCTTCCCTGGTGGCACAGTGGTTAAGAATCCGCCTGCCAATGCAGGGGACACGGGTTTGAGCCCTGGTCCTCCGGGAAGATCCCACGTGCCATGGAGCAACTAAGCCCATGTGCCACAACTACTGAGCCTGTACTCTAAAGCCTGAGAGCCACAACTACTGAGCCCGTGTGCTACAACTACTGAAGCCCACGTGCCTAGAGCCTGTGCTCTGCAACAAGAGAAGCCACCGCAATGAGAAGACCATGCACCTCAACGAAGAGTAGCCCCCGCTGGCCACAACTAGAGAAAGCCTGCATGCAGCAATGAAGACCCAACACAGGCAAAATAAATAAATAAAGTAATAAATAAATTTAGGGGGAAAAAAGCTAAAACCATAAAACTTCTAGAAGAAAAGCAGGACAAAATCTTCATGACCATGGTAAGAATTTCTTACATAGGACAAAAAAAGCACAAATCATAGAAGAAAAAAATGGATAAATTAGACTCCATTAAAATTTAAACTTCTGTTCTTTGAAACAGACTGTTAAGAAAAAAAATTTAAGCTACAAACTGGGAGAAAATATCTGCAATGTATTTATATGACCAAGGACTTGTATCCACTACATGGAAAGAACTCTTACAACTCAAGAACAAGAATACAAACCCAATTAAAAAAAAAAAATAGACAAAAGATTTGAATAGACACTTCATCGAAGTTAGTTCATCAAAAAGCTAACAAACACATGAGAAGATGCTCAGTATCATTAGTCATCAAGGAAATGCAACTTAAAACCATAACAAGTTACTACTATATACCCTCTAAAATGATTAAAATGGAAAAGCCTAAAAATATGAACTCCTGGTAAGAATCTAGAGTAACTGGAACACTGCTGGTGGAACTGTGAGCACCACCACTTTGGAAAACTATCTGGCATTTTCTTATAAAATTCAACATATATTTACTGTACAATTCAGCAATTTCATTCCTAGATATTTATCCCAAAGAAACAAAAACCTGTGTCCGTACAAAGACTTGTGCACAAATGTTCATATCCGCTTTCTTCCTAATAACTCCAAACTGGGAGCAACCCCACTGTCTGTCACTGAATAAATAGAAATCTGTGGTGTGCAGCGGAATACTACCCAGCAACGAGAAGAGATGACTGACTGATACGGCAGCAATATGGAAGTCTCAAAACCATTATTCTTAGTGAGAGAAGCCAGGTGCGAAAGAGTGAACATCGTAAAATTCCATTTATATGAAACTCAAGAAAGGACAAGTCTAATCTATAGTGTCAAAAAGCAGAATGGTGGGTGCTTGGGACCAGGAAAAGGGGGTGATGGACTGCAGGTGGGCTCAAGGGAACTTTCTGGGGTGGTGAGAATTTTCTATATCTTGATTGTGGTGGTGGTTACATGAGTTTTTAAAAAAGGTTTATTCATTTGGTTGCATCAGGTCTTAGTTGCGGCTCCTGGGCTCCTTAGTGGTGGCATACATGTGGGATCTAGTTCCCTGACCAGGGATTGAACCCAGGCCCCCTGCATTGGGAGTACAGTCTTATCCACTACGCCACCAGGGAAGTCCCTACATGGGTTACTAATTTGTCAAATTTTATCACACTTAAATAGTTTCCTTTTATTGTGTGTAAACGACACCTTAATAGGGTTGATTTTTTTCCAAAATTAAAACACTGAGAGGGAGAAATTCTTTTATTTTTTATTTTTTCTTATTAGTCATCCATTTTATACACATTAGTGTATACACGTCAATCCCAATCTCCCAATTCATCACACCACAATCCCCATCCACTGCCGCTTTTCCTGCTTGGTGTCCATACGTTTTTTCTCTACTTCTGTGTCTCAATTTCTGCCCTGCAAACCGGTTCATCTGTACCATTTTCTAGGTTCCACGTATATGTGTTAATATACGATATTTGGTTTTCTCTTTCTGACTTACTTCACTCTGTATGACAGTCTCTAGACCCATCCATGTCTCTACAAATGACCCAATTTCGTTCCTTTTTATGGTTGAGTAATATTCCATTGTATATATGTACCACATCTTCTTTATCCATTTGTCTGTCGATGGGCATTTACGTTGCTTCCATGTCCTGGCTACTGTAAATAGTGCTGCAATGAACATTGGGGTGCATGTGTATTTTTTTTTTTTTTTTTTTTTTGCGGTACGCGGGCCTCTAGCTGTTGTGGCCTCTCCCGTTGCGGAGCACAGGCTCTGGACGCGCAGGCTCAGCGGCCATGGCTCACGGGCCCAGCCGCTCTGCGGCATGTGGGATCTTCCCGGACCGGGGCACGAACCCGTGTCCCCTGCATCGGCAGGCGGTCTCTCAACCACTGCGCCACCAGGGAAGCCCGAGACAAGTTTAATTCCAGAGAAAATAAAGTTATTCAAGATAGGAAACAGTATCGTAGTACACAACATGGCTCAGCTGTGAATAACATTTTCATAGTCATAATAATACAAGTACTTAACGATCTCGTAAAAGGTGAGACAGCATCTGTATTGGGAACACGAGGGAGGGAGATGATGTGTATGTGTATGGGCTAAATCTTCAACTTCCGTAAGTCATACTTACAGCTAAAAATTCAGCCATTTTGGGATTTTGTTAGAAACACGAAGGGAAATACCAAAAGAAAAAATACAAGGACTTCTGTCTGTCTTTGTAAGGCTTCTGGAATTCTTTGAGTTGTTTAACGATGTACATATATATATGTATCTCTGATTAAAATAAAAATTAAAAGAAGAACGAAAGATGGTATAAAGAAAGATGTGGTAGAGACAACAGACTTTTAGCTAAAGGGAGATTTCTTTTGTATTTTGTATATATATTAATTTTTGGATTATAAAAAATGTAAAATGTGTTCACTGTAGAAAATAAGAAAAAAGCATACAAAAGCAAACAAAAATCACCTCTAACCCAACCTTCACAAATGATCACTGTTAGAAGTTTGCTCTTTCCTTCATTTTTAATGTATAAATAATTGGAATCAGATTGAATATGCAGATTTCTATCGGACCTATTTTCACTTTACATGCTCGTGTGAGAATTTTCCTGTCATTAACTATTCTTTGTAAGCATGGGGGAAGAAAAAGAGAATAGGAAGCAAGGAAGTGGAAACTGAGTGTGTCAACAATTCTTTTGGGAAGAGGAGAAGAGAAATGAGGTAGAAGCTGGAGGATGACATAGGAAAAGCGGGGGGATGGGTCCCCCCACCCACGGGAGAGACTCAATCCTGTCTGCAGACCAATAGGAATTATCGGGTGGTGAGAATGATGATTCGAGAGGGTGGTTCACTGAAGGAGCAGAGTCTTTGGAAAGGCGAGGAGTGGAAGTGGAGGCATCGCCATCTCTGGCAGAGGAGGAAAAGGGTGGTGCGATGCAGGATGCAGGAGGGTTAGGGTTTGGTGGTGGGAAGTGGCAGAGTCACATCAGATGGTTTCTCAGTACATGTAAGATCATCTTTTGAGAGGCAGGTGGAAGAGGAGGCACGAGATGTCTTGGGAAGTGGAAGCAAGACTACCAGAGAAATACAGCAGGACTGCTGGGCGGAGTTGAGCCCACGAGAAGTCTTTGAGCACCAGTACCCAGTGACGTACTCAGCCTCGTGATTCTCTCCGGCCAGGGTCAGCTACTCAGGCCAGGCTCGGGGAAGGCGGATGGTTGACTAAATCCAGGGTTAGGGTTTTGTCAGGTGGGTTATGACAACAGAAAGAGGAGAAGGGTGGGAATGGGTAGAGGGATAGCAAGGGGTGGACCTTAGAATCTAGGCTGGACAAGAAGAGGGAAGCCAGGAAGGGCTGATGGCTAGTGAGGAAGTGGTACCCAACAAGGAGGTCTCAATGAGCTTGCAGAAGTGTGGCCACAGGCAGACCCAAGCAAGCAGGGTGGAAGGACACAAGGTAGTGGTCAGGGGGTGGTGTTTGGAGTTAGAGATTTCAGAGGAGGTATAGTTCCTGGTGAGGAACAGGTAGTAACACAGTGTGGCGAAGGTACCTACATGGATCACAGGAGCTTCAAAGGATCTGGGATTTTTTTTTTAATTTATTTATTTATGGCTGCGTTGGGTGTTCGTTGCTGCGCGCGGGCTTCCTCTAGTTGTGGTGAGCAGAGGCTGTGCTTCATTGTGGGGCGCAGGCTTCTCATTGCGGTGGCTTCTCTTGTTGCGGAGCACAGCCTCTAGGCCTGTAGGCTTCAGGAGTTGTGGGACGTGGGCTCAGTAGTCGTGGCTCGCAGGTTCTAGAGTGCAGGCTCAGTAGTTGTGGTGCGTGGGCTTAGCTGCTCCGCGGCATGTGGGATCTTCCCGGACCAGGGCTCGAACCCGTGTCCCCTGCATTGGCAGGCAGATTCTTAACCACTGCGCCACCAGGGAAGGCTCAGACCTGGGATTTTTAAAGAAGGGAAGAAGGAGGAAAAAGAAATGGAAAGCAGGGAGGACTCTTATCTCTCCTCCAAGCCCCAAGGTGTTCAGTGTGTGAGAGAAGAAAAGCCTTCAATTGAACAGGCTTCTGGAGAGACTTCCACGTGGGACTGGGTGTTCCTGACAGAGGGGAAGACAGAAGGGAGTTTGCCAGTCACAGGCTGGTAGCAGCAGGGGTCCCTGTGGGAGGACTGGGGGCCAGGGTAGGGGTTTGGGTCAGATTGGAGGGATGCAGAGGGATGAGAGTCAGAGAGACCTGTGGTGACTTCTGGTGGGGATGGGGGTGAAAGGGGAGTGAGGCGGGGGAGACGGGTGTGGGGCTTTTGAGATGGGGGTGGGTGGGGGTCTCCTCCCATCTTGATGCTGCCTTCCCTCGGTGGCTTGGCCTTCCTTGGCAACAGCTCCCAGATCCTGTTGATGGGGGCGCCCAGACTCTGTCTCCTGTTCCTTCTCCTGCCCTCACCTGTCTTCTGTGCTGCAGCAGAATCTGGAGGTGTTGCGCCTTCCCCTTGGAAGGGAGCTGACTTAGCCCTAGATTTGCTTATATTTTGGCTTGTTTGTCCCCCTCTCCCTGAAACCTCTGGAGGCCACGTGGATTTCCCTTTGAGCATCCTGTGCTTAGACCATACCGTGCTCGAGGTGGTGCTTCCCAGGCCTGTGTTTGATTAAACTGAATTCATTCAGGAGGGGAGAGGGGAGGGAGGCATGCTTAATGAGCTCCTTCTACATCTAGGCATATGTTAGACCATTTAAAATCATGTTTGTGGTTTCCCTAGCGGGGCCCTGGCACTCAGCGAATGTTAAGGGTTATTATTGAATCCTCCTAACACTGCATTGGATACATATTGTTACCTATCCTACCTATTCTATGTATTCACTTAAGTATTTCTTGAGTGCCTGCTGTGTATCAGAGGCTATGTTAGACCCCTGGAATACTACGTGTATATGAGCATGCTGGTGCATCTTAGTTTAACCCCCAACCCCCAGATCCATTCTCTGTCCTGCCCCGTAGGTGGGGAGGCCAGTCCTCTGGCCTGCATCAACCCAGCTCACTTGCCCACTACATCTGGGTGGGTTAGGCCAATGGGAGGCACTGGTAGAAGATGGGGAGAGAGAGAAACTGAAGTAGTTCTTCAGGGCTCCTTCCTAGCTTTGGGCTGTGTTTCTGGCAGCGGCATGACTGCCACATAGGTCCAAACCCTCTTTACGGTTCTCTCTCTCAAGGGACTTTGGTAACAATATTCCCCTGCTCTCCTCCCACCCAGCACCCAACTCACCCAGAGCATCCTGCAGCCCTTGTGTCCGAGTCAGTGCGTGAATCCATCCTCTCCGGGTCACCAAGCCTCAGGTCATAACCAAACAGGTCTCTGAAAGGTCACAGATTGTGGAAAGGGGGCAACTCTGTTGTAGGGAAAAGACACTGAACTTGAGAATCAGGAGGCTTAGGTCCCAGCTTTGTCACTCTTGCCAATTCTGTGACGCGACACATTTGCCTCAGTTTCCTCCTCTGCTAAATGGACATGGGAGAACACACTTCTCATGTTCAAAAGTCTTACACAGAAGCACCTCAGGGGGCTTCCCTGGTGGCGCAGTGGTTAAGAATCCGCCTGCCAATGCAGGGGACACGGGTTCGAGCCCTGGTCTGGGAAGATCCCACATGCCACGGAGCAACTAAGCCCGTGCGCCACAACTACTGAGCCTGCGCCCTAGAGCCCGTGAGCCACAACTACTGAAGCCCATGTGCCACAACTACTGAAGCCCGTGTGCCTAGAGCCTGTGCTCTGCAACAAGAGAAGCCACCACAATGAGAAGCTGTTCCCTGCAACAAAGAGTAGCCCTCGCTCACTGCAACTAGAGAAAGCCCGCATGCAGCAGCAAAGACCCAATGCAGCCAAAAATTAAATAAATGAATAAATAAATAAATTTATTTTAAAAAAAAGCACCTCGGGACTTGTGCAAATATTAGTTGCTGTTATAATCACATCCAACCCCTGTCCCCAGGACAGGATGCCCGCCTCATGCAGGACCTTTTCTTCCTGTTCCCTCAGAAATGCAGTCACAGCCAGGAGTGATGAAAACATTTCACCCTGGTTGGATGCCACACACAACTAACTCTTTACATTAAAAAGAGAGTTAAAAAATCATGAAAATTACACCACCTTTCCTGCCCTGGAGTTATTTTAAAATTTTTCATTCTTTTCTTTTTCCTTTTTTTTTTTCCAGGATTGTTGAATAAGCAAAAATCTTCAGCTTTTCAAAGGCCATGTGGAGGGCTTCGCTGGTGATGCAGTGGTTAAGAATCCGCCTGCCAATGCAGGGGACACGGGTTCGAGCCCTGGGCCAGGAAGATCCCACATGCCGCGGAGCAACTAAGCCCGTGCGCCACAACTACTGAGACTGTGCCTTACAGCCTGCAAACTACAGAGCTCATGAGCCACAGCTACTGAAGCTCGCGCGCCTAGAGCCCATGCTCTGCAACAAGAGAAGCCACCGCAAAAGCGTGCTCGTCGCAACTAGAGAAAGCCCGCTTGCAGCAACGAAGACCCAATGCAGCCAAAAATAAATACATAAAAATTAAAAAAAATAAAAGACCATGTGGAAAAAGAGATGGATGGGGCCTGGGAAGTGCTGACAAAGCCCTGAGGAGGGCTCTGATTCACCTTCAGTCTCTGAGGTAGGATGGAGGGGCAGGGAAAGAGATGGGGAGGGGGTTGGAGCCTGGAGGGCTGGGGGCTAGGTATAGACCTTCACAGACAGCTGGATGTGGTTCTCGGAGGTGTTATTCCATTTCCACTGAAGCCTGGAGGGACCTGGCACGAGTCACACAGAGTAGTCCAGGTTTTTTTTAAAGGGGGAATTTCATGATAAGGTGATACTGAGGAGAGGATGCTGGTTCTGGAAGTGTGTGGGAGGGGGAGGGGATCTTAGCAGGGATGGGTGTTCACTGAGCCCCCAGTACGTGTGAGGCCCTGTGTCAGACTCTAAGGAAACAGAGGTGAAGCAAACATGGTTCTTGCCTCGAGGAGCTTTCAGTCTGGTAGAAACATCTGGATATAACAGGACGGGTTGTGGATCAAAAGCTGTGGAAACACATCAGTCATGGCCCAGGAGTCTGGCCTGGAAGAGATGGCATCTTGCTGGGGTGAGGCCTCAGCTCCGGTGAGAGTGAATGTCTCCTACAGTTGCGGGCGGAGTGTCTGTTGGGGGGACTAGGAACTGGGACTGGGCCCATTCTGGAGATCGGTCAGAGGGAACTGAGGTCCTATGCTCCACGGACGGACTCCTAGCTGACCTGGGACCAAGAGCAATGCTCCTTGTGACCACTAGGAGGAGCCAGTGTCCTCGAGTGGACTGCAGGGTGGCTCTCTCTAGGGAGAGGGAACATTCAGTAGGTGGGAAGGGAGAGCCCCAGAGGTCTCCAGGTCTCCCAGAAACACCTCTTCTTTGACCTGGGCTCTGGCTATCTCCTCTGCCACCCTCAGGGTGGTGGGGGGAGTAGGGTTCCAGGTTCTGCGGAAATAGGCGGATTACACATAAATCAGAAGCAAATCTACAGTCACCTCCCCAACCCAGAGTAGGAGCAACCTAGGGATCAGCTTTGGCCAGGCCACTCTACCCGCCCGAGCCTCAGTTTCCCCATCGGTAAGATGTGAGCATTTGGTCAGCCAGATGATTTCCGAGGCCCTCTGCTACGGTTAAAGGAAGGATTCCACAGCCATTCCTGCCACCTGTGGCTCCCGGCACCTCCCTTTCCCCTGGACCCTTGGCCTTCACTGATTTCTGCTGGTGTGCACTGCAGAGCTCTCTGCCGCTGCTTCCCCCTCCCCAGCCCCTAATTCAGGGGCAGTGCTCTGGTGGCGGGGCGGGTAACGTGAGAAGCAGAATCCCCGGGAGACTGGGGAACCTCCGCTGAGATCCATGCTCTCAGCATCACCTGGGCCACACTCTCGATCTGCATCTTATTTGCAAGGACAACCTGGTTCCCAGCGGACAGCCAGACCCCCAGGCCTGCATCCGAATGCAGCCAGGCTGAACCCTCCCATCCTAGGCTGCCCTTCTTCTTGGGCTTTCCCTCCCAGGGGCGGCTCTGCCACCCTCCCAATCACCCTGTCCTGCAGTCTGGGTATCAGCCTCAACCTGTCTCTTCTCACATTCCCTTTCTCATATTCACGTGGCCCAAAGTCCAGACAGTCTTACCTGGAACGTGCCCACCTCTCACTCTCTCGCCACTCCTGTCCTGGTTTCAGGCCTATGTTATTTCTTTCCGGAACCGGTCGGTCTCTCTGACTCCAGTCTGTCCTCTCTCTAATCTATCATCCATCTATGCTGCTGCCAGAGAGCTCTTTCTAAAACACAAATCTGATTATGTACATCTCTGCTTTAAAATCTTGGCTTTAGCCTTGTGGCCTAAAGATAAATCCAAAGTCCTAATAAGCTTCCAAGTCCATTCATGGTCTGACCCTTACTTCCAGCCAAGTGCATTTCCCAGCATGCTCCTTGATCCATCCACAGCACCCTTCTCCCCACCAGGCAAGCCATGTTCTTTCAGGGTTATTGCCTTGGCAAACATCGTCCCCTCAACCGAAAATTCTGACCCTGATTTTTGCTTGGTGAACCTGGACTCCGCCTTGAAGTCTGAGCTCAAGGTTGTGAAGCCTGCCCCAAGTGTCCCAGGCAGGGTTCCCGTCGCACTTCTTGTACATCTCTACTATCTGTCTGCCTCCCCCACTGGACGGTAAGCTCCTATTCAGCTCTGCATCTCCATAGCTAATCAATGCTTGATGTGTGGCAGTGATTCAATACAGGAGTTTGAATGAATGAATACGTATAAGAATGGCCTGGGAAATTGCACGCTGGGGTGAAACCTTCCTTTTTTCTCGGCTGGAACCCACTGAGCAAAGAGGAAAGGCAAGTGTGGTAGGAGACGAGGTGGGGATATCGGGGAAGGCCACTCCAGCCGGGGCCTGTGGGTCAAAATAATGAGTTTGGATTTTTTTTTTCTTTACTGGATCTCAGCTCCACAAGTTTAATCAGTTAGCTCACACTCCTTAGAGAATGATGCAGTAGACTCATTCTATCCTTGTCCTTTTCATCTGACTTTCTTTGGTCTCTTCCTCACACACAGTGAGAACCCGCCAACGTTTATCTCACGTGACTCTTCCATCCTCCCTACTTCTACTTACAGAAGAATTTCAGTTTCATTCTCAAAGCAGTAAGTCTTGAGAGGTTTCTAAGTAAGGGTGTGATGTGATCTGATTTTCATTTCGTAAAAACTGTTCTGTGGAGGACACATCATAGGGGACGACGTGGAGCTGGGACAACGGATAGAGGCCGCTGACGTGGCACAGATGTGCGATGGTGTTAGCTGGAGGGTGGCCGTGGAGACAGAGAAAGTGGGCGGGTCGGTGTAGGTTTTGGAGGGAGAGCAGGGCTGGTGTATGAGTTGTGAAGATCAAGAGAGAAAAAGAGGAGGGAGGGGGAAATTAGGAGTTTGGGATTAACATATACACACTACTAAATATAAAATAGATAATCAACAAGGACCTACTGCATAGCACTCAATATTCTGTAACAACCTATATGGGAAAAGAATCTGCAAAAGAATAGATATATGTATATGTATAACTGAGTCACTTTGCTGTACACCTGAAACTAACACAACAGCGTAAATCAACTCTCCTCCAATATAATATAAAAATTAAAAAAAAGAGAGAGAGAGAGAAGGACTCAGTAGTGAAGTTTCCAGAATTTCAATATAGAAGGGTTTTGGGAGCAGTCATGTTGTTGGAAGAGGGGCCAGGGACCATCTGGAAGCTGTGTGCACAGCAAGCCCACTGTTCTTATTTAGACTGTATTTATTTGGGGCAGGTGAAGAAGGATCTTGGGGGATAATGGGGGGGGGTGTTGCCCCTCCAAACCACTTCTTAACACCATCACAGGCCACAGGGCCTTTGCATGAAAGGCTCTCACTGTAACCTTGCTGGAGAAAGGACCTCTGCCATCCTCCCCCACCATCACTCTACCATGCTTTTACTTTCTTTGGAGCTTTTATCAAAGTGTTGGCATAGTTCTCCCGTGCAGCCCCTTTCTAGAGCTTTTGGTGCACTTTCAAGGCTCCTCTCTATCTCCCCTGCTTTGGGGACATTGGCAGGTTTGATGGAAGCTAAGAACTGAGCAGAGGTCCAGGGCTTTGTGAGGAGCTGGTGCCGGCACTGCACCCAGGGAGGGAGGAAAATGAACGCCTTAGATGTCAAGCTGGAATAAGTCTCAACCCTAGAAGGTGGTAGCTGTCCCCCTACCCCTACTCTCACCCCCTCCCCCAGCTCAGCCAGCTGCTGGAGAGGGAAGCTGGGGAGGAAGGAGGCCTGGTGATTAAGAGCTCCGGTTGTCAGGGCTGGGGCCAGGGGGCACGCCCCCTGGGTGACATTTTCTCGCATTGTGTCCTCAGAACAAAAACGAGTCTTATTTGAGGAGTTGGAGTGGGGGCAGGGGCAGGGGGCTGAATGGAATCGTGGCTCCAGGGAATGGCGATTACTCATCAAAGACCAGGGCAGCCCCCGTCTTTGTGTGCCCTCCACAGCCCGCCCGTGTCTGGCCACAGGCCCTCAGCCCTAGACTACCCACCCCCCGCCACCCCCCCCACAAGAGCAGGGCTGGGAATCATGTGTGGGCAAAGAGCTGCTACAGGCACGTTGTGGGGAGGGGTGACCAGGACAGGCTTCCTGGAGGAGGGGAGACGGCTAAGGGGAGAAAACATGGAGTGGGTCTCTGGAGACCAGGGAGTGAGTGCAGGGGGAGGGTGGGGCAGAACCTCTAAGGTGTCAATTCAGCCCCCGGATAGAGAGTCCTGGAGGGGTCCCGGGAGGGGGCTGCTTCCTGCTATGAGGGCTATTTTGGGGCCTGAATCAAATCAAATCCGCCAGCAGCCCCCAGAGCCCCCAGCAGCTGTGCAGAACAGCTGTCCCCGCTGAGGGCGTGGAGGGCTGGAACCTCGCTTCCTGTCCTGCCCCCCACTGATCTCTCCTGCCACCCGGGGCTGTGGGCTGCCAGGGAAGGGGGAAGAGGATGTGAAAGGGCTTTAGGCGCGAGTCAGAGACCTGGGCAAAAGCCTTGTGTCCTTCTTCCTCCTGGGCTGGGCTACCTTGGGGCTGAGACTGGCCACTACATCAGTCTTTGGGGTGCTCCTGGTCATGGCAAGGGAGTCACCCCAGAAGCTCTTCCCTGTACCTCACCCTCCTCTGAGCCCCAACCAGGTATTCCCCAGCCCCAGACATTCCCTGCCCAGCTCCACCCCCTGCAAAGCCCTCTAGTCTTCTCTTGGAGATGTTGGTGGGATGGGTCCTGTCCTCATCTGGCCCCTCCCACCCTCAAAGGCCAGTCACCACACTCATCTCCCTGGGTCGTCTTGGTCTCTCTTCTGGGGGGTGTGTGTGCAAACCGCCCCATCAGACTGACCCTTCCTTCAGTGAGGGGTGGGGGCTCTGAGAGAGGGAGGGGACTTAGCAAGGAGAGGGCAGGGGCCAAGTCTCATTGGATTAGAGGCTCCCTGGAGGCTGGAGGCTGGGGACACATCTCCTTTCCCCAGGGCAGTGCCCCATAGGGTGGTGTCTCTCCCACCAGACCTAGCTTTGAATCCTTCCTCTAGCTGGGTCTCTCAGCCCTTTGGTGCTGACCCATAGGGACTGGCGTGTTGGCTCTCTGGGACACAGTCAGCTCCAGGGCAGGTGCCTGTTCAGGCTTCTGATTGCAGCGAGGGGAGCCCTGTGCACCCACACCCACCAGGCACACCCACCAGAACCTGAGATGTGGGTGCGTCAGGAAGCCGGGGGTTGGGGGAGCACTGACCCCTCCTCCAGGGAGCCCTCCTGGGACAGGCAGGCAGGACAGCCTCTCTTCCTCTTTGGTCCACCCTGGCTCAAGGCCAGTCAGTGTCCACAAGTGTGACCAAGGCTGGGATGTGCCCTGGGGCAGCACTGTCCCTCAGGCCACAAGTCCATGACAGGGTCCCTCGTGCCCATCTTGTGCAGAAAGAGCCCCATTGTCCCGTTGGCATAGCTGAGGGGTGAGTTCAGAGCCTAGAGATGTGGACCACTGGGCTGGTCACCGGCTTTCTGAACCACAGCAGGAGGGAGTCAGGGAGAATCGCTGGGCTGCTTGTTGGGGAAAGGGACTGGTACACACAACAGGGCACACGGAGCCATAGACCAGACAGACACTGCTATCCTCACTCACACAGGCCTACTCTCTCCCAAGGCTCCCCAACACACACACACACACACACACACACACACACACACACACACGCGCGCGCACACACACACACACACACACACACACCTGTCCTCAGGACAGCCTAGTAGCATTGATGACAGCCCCTCCTCTCCTCTTTCTACATTCCTGCCAGCAGATGCTGTATTCTTTCCTTCCAGGAACTATTGAGCCAGACTCTCCCCACCTTCCAGGGGGCTCCGGACACAGCGACAACAGGGGGAAGCGGGATTGTGGCACCTGTCCCTGGGGGCGGGGGTAGCTCCTGGAGCCCCACCCACACTGGGCGGAGACCCCAGAGGCTTTGCTCTCTTGTCTGAGTGTGCTTGTGAGTGGTGCTGCCGAGGTTAACACAGATGCACAAAGCAGGTCTTCTGGCCAGGTCTGCGTTCTTAGCCCGTTTCCAGATCTGAGCCCTCATCTTCCCCTAGAGCCCCCTCCTGTAATGAAATCCTCTCCCCCTCATTGAATGCCTCCCTTATGGAACCCCCCTCCTCTCACTGACTTCTCTTTCCTCACTGAATTCCTCTCCTCTCCCACCGCCACCTGAGTCCCCCTTTTGGGGAGAGTGGCATCCTTTCCTTCTAATCTCTGTGGGCCCCAGAGGGTCTGGTCTACAACACAAACTCCACAGATGGTGGCTGAGACGGTCTGCCCATGCGGTCTGCCCATGCTCAGTCCCCCACCCAGTGCGCCCATCACCACCACACAGGCCCAGCCTGTGAAGGGCCCGTGTGGGCCCGTAAGGTGGGCAGGTTTGGCACCAGCCATGTCAGCAGCTTGGGCCTCCTGGCCCAGCAGGGCCCACCAGGCTTTAAGCAGACCAGGGACCCAAGAGAAGTGAATGGCCAAGGGGTAGGTTGAACTTGATTTTGGCTCTGAGTCTGTATGATGTGGGGTTCTGTGATCCAGCCTCCCTCACTATTTCTCCCCAAACTTCCTAAAGCGAGGGAGGCCCATTCCCCATTCCCACCCTGGGCAGCTCAGCCCGGAGTGGCCTGGTCTTGGCGGCCAAGAAGTCACTGTATCTGCCTGGTCTCAATCCTTCCTGGAGTGGTGGAGGTCCCACCCCAGGTGAAGCAGGACCTGTGGGCTATGGAGCTCAGGGAGGAGGAAGGGTGAGACCCAGGGAACCAGAGACAGAGACAGCGAGCAATGGAGAGACGGGGCTGAGAGCGAGGAGGAAAGAAAAGAAAAGAGAAAATGAGCAGAGGGAAGGGAGGAGGGGGTAGAGGAGACTGAGAGGTAGTGAAGTGCTGAGTCAAGAGATGGGAGGAAGGATGCTATCAGCCTCCCACCCTCCCTCCCCACTCCTTCCTCCAGCCCGGCCATGCTCCAGACAAAAACGTGGCCCACTGGGCACAGACTCCAAACTGCTGCGAGGTCCTCCTGGGCCAACCTGGCCAAGGGTGTCAAATCACTCATCACTGATCACCCCACACCCATTAGAAACACAGGCTCTGAGCCACACTCTCTTTGATTCCGGGAATCGAAAAGGAGGCAAATCTGCCCAAGCTCGCCTAGGAGGCTCAGCGCCTCCATTGCTGAAAACCTTCTCTTCCCTGAGAACAGGACTGCACTGACCACTAGCAGGCCAGGCCTGCTGCAGCAACAGAGACACCACCCCCAGCCTTCCACTTTGCCTCGCCAGTGACTATTTGCTGACTGTCTCTTTCTTGTCGCTAATCTCCGGGCCCCATCTAATTGGTAATTAGCCTTGAGAGCCCAGCCTGTGCGTGGCTAATTGCTGTTTGTCTCACTCTCATCTCCGGCAGCAGAGCTGTGCCAAGGCCACTGCCTGGGCTCTATCTGGGCTGCTGGCATCCATGCCAAGGCTCCGTGGAGGTGTCTGCAGCCCCACCCTGCTCTATTCAAGGGGGCTGCTGGGTAGAGCATCTCTTCAGCAGTGATCTCTGCCCTGAGAGTGAGAGGTCCCCAACAGTCATTGTGGGCAGCTGCAGAGTGTGGCCCCAGCCTTCAATCATGCTCCACAGCCAGTTATAGAAGGAGATGGCCGTGGGCAAACCATGGTTCCTGCTGGGGAATAGAGTCTGGGAAGGCTCCAGGGAGGATGAGCTGTCTGAGAGGGGCCTTGAAGCATGTCTAGGATTTAACCACCAGAGAAGGGAGAAAGGACATTCCAGGCAGAGGGGAAGTCAGGGCTGCTTGTAAAAGAAGGCTCCAAGGCAGGGCTGCACAAAAGCCATCCAGGGACCTGGAGGTGCTTGGCTCAATGGGACTGCAGGGCCCGGCACGTGGCTGGTGGGAGAGGAGGCTGGAAAGGCAGGCAGGGGCCGGATCGTGGAGGACTGGCTTTGGGCGCTAGGCTAAGGAGTTGGATTTCACTCTCCAGGCAATGGGAGCCACGGAGGGTTTTTGAGCTGGAGAGAGGCTTGATCTCCTCTGCTCTGGGGGCCACGGGGAGGATGAGGTTTGGTGAGGAGAGACCAGGACAGGGAGACCACTTAGGTGGCTGCTGCTTTGGTGTTAGACATAGAGAGAGGGAAGAGTGGGAGAATCATTTTAGAGGAATCTGCAGGATTTATTGACCCATTAGAAGTAGAAGTCATCCACGGGGACCATATGCTAAGGGTGGAACCCACGAGGGGTCATCCCCTCCCTCGATCGCCGTGCTGGGGAGCTGGGCAAGTGGCATCTCACATGTTTTCCATGGCTCAGAACAGCTTGGGGATCTGTGTTTGAGAACTAACGCTTCTGGTCTCTCTAGGAGCGTCTTAAGGAGATGTTGCCATTGTCACAAGAACTGACACTGGCTGGGCCCTTACCACAGGCCAGTCATTGAGTGTCTGCTTCTGAGAACTTGTTTCATGCTCAAAGAATCCTAGCTGGAAACCACTATTATTAACTTCATTTTTCAGAAGACAGGAACCGAAGCTGGAAGAGATTAAGTCACTTGCCCAAGGACACACAGCTAGCAAATGACTGAGGCTGGATGTAAACTCAGGTCTAAGTCCTCAGCCAGAACTTTAAATGTTCCTTTAGAGTGCCTTCCACCCTCCTGTGACAATTATGCTAGGCTAGGGTTTGTTTTATCTATTGATTTATTTTAGTCAAAATAGTACCAACGAGCTTGTCCTCTCTACCTGGAATCCCCTTCTTATTTAACTCTGTCCAAATCCTATTCATTCTTTGAAGCTCAGGACAAAGACTGCCTCCTCCAGGAAGCCATCCTGGATTTTATAAGCCCTTCTCCACGTGCTGGTGATAATCTCTGAGGTGTATTTGAACCTCATGGTGGCACTTCCTCCACCCTTCCCCTTGTCCCGGAGCCCCTTGTGCAGGGAAGGCCTGCCCTGCAGGAGGCCCCACATGTGTTGTCCACATTGCCCTGGACTGCTTGGGTCTTTTCTTCCCCACTGAACAGCGAGTAACCCGGATCCCTTGGTCATCTTTGGGCCCTCCCACCCCTACCCCAGCCCGGCACTGCGCCTTGGGTCAGTGCCTGCTCACTGGCCGTGTGCTGTGCGATGCTCACCTGTCCGGTTGGAGGTACTACCTCTCACTCACCACGCTGGACTCAAGGGGCCCCCAAACTCAAGTTCACCCCTCACAGCAGGAAGCTTTGCCTTTGTTCTGAAGAGTCAGAAGCCCGAGCTGCTAGCTCTAAGGCTGGCCCAGAGCAAGAGTTTCCCCAAACCTGAGGGGGTTCCTAGGAAGATGGCTTTGAAAGGGACCACACGTGGTTTGATGAGTGAGTCCTGGTGCTTTTATCAAAACCATCAGTGACATCTTGTGCTTTATTTTCAGGGTCCCTATTTCCTCCAGCAGTGCTGGCCTCGAGCCCAAGGAAAAAATGCACTAGTACTTTCCACCCAGCCTGGAGGGGCCTTTGGTAGAAGGCCTTTGGTAGAAGGGCCTTTGGTGGAGCTGCAGTAAAGGCGGACAGGTGGGCAGATGAGTCCATTGTCCTTTGGCCCCAAGCGGGTCCCAGACTAAACCAATCTAAGAGCTGTGGGTTGGAGACCCTCCTGAGGGCAGGATCCTGGGAGAAGATTTAGAACAGGGTTTTCATCTGTGATCGGGAGAACTGTGGGATCCTTAGAGATGCCTCGGGGACTATCTCAGGGTGGACATGGGCATCATCTAACTTAGTCTCCCCTGTAGGTGTTCTTCTGGCCCCGGTTCCCAGAGTCATTGCAGACGTGGGCTCTCCGGGTTCAGCTGGCTCTGCCCTTACTGCCTGTGTAAGCCTTGGGCAGTTGCCTGATATCTCTGAGCCTCGTTCCTCATCTGCAATGTAGGGACGACGAAAATAATCACATCTACTTCAAGGTGGGCTGTGATGGCTGTAAGACCCACAGCAGGACACCTGGTCCTCCGTAGAACTTTATAAAGTTAGCTTGTATTATTTTAACCATCTGCTTGTGTTTTGTTTTCCTAATCCTCTCTAGCCTGTCTGCCAGGCTTAGGGAAGAGCTTGGCACAAGGCAGGCAGGCAGAGGATGCCCCCACCACTGTCTCACTTCTGGGCACCCTTCTTGGCCATCCAGGGCTCGGGGCAGAGATGGAGAAGAGCCAGGTGTCCCATGGCTTGGTCCTTCCGGGAGGCCCCTCGGCCTTCCCACCTCTGAGAACATTGGGCCTTTGAGACATGCCCCCGGCCTGCCCCCCACCTCCCACCCCCCGGCCTGACAATGGGGGCTTCAGAGGGGACGGGTGGCAGGACACAGCCCCCTCTGTGAACCGGAACCGACTGCCAATCTGGTGAGCCTCCGAGGACACATTCCTCACAGGGCAGGGAAGGACGAGGGGAGGGGGCTGGGCATCGGCCCCTCGGCCTGGCCCTGACCCAAGGAGCCGTTGTCGCTGGGGGCTTGCACAAAGGTCCCCTCTTCCTGCTCTCTGTCCTCTTGGTGCCCACCCAGGAAATGGTGCCAACAGGGCCAAGAAGGAAGGCATGGGGCTGGGATGGGGCAAGGGTCACCTCCAGGTTTGCATACAGGACCCACAGCGCTGTGGGGGGAGGGGGAGGCCGGGCAGGCAGCCACCCAAGGGAGAGAGTCTGCTGGAGCATGTGGTAGCCCCCACGTCCTCAATCCTCAGCCCCCTGGACCATCTCTTGGACAACTCCATCATTCTCAAAATCTCCCTCCTCCCCTCAGGTCTTCCTGAATTAATCGGGGAGCAGCGAAGGCCTCACTCAACCCCACTCAGCGTAAGGAAAGGAATTCCAACACTGTGTGTCAACCCTCGCCCGTCATCCAAGTAGCCACCTCCCTTACCTCTGGCAGGATGAAGATAAGTCTGAACCAGGAAGTCTACCTTCCCCTAGCAGCTCCGTTTCCCCTCGGGCCTTAGCTCACCAGCTAAGGTGAACTGCAGCTGTCCCTAGGGCCAGGCCTTTACAACATCACCTCATTTAGTCCTCTCACAGCCTAGGGCCATTACTGTCCCCAAGAGGTGAAGTAACCTGCCCAAGGTCACACAGGTAGGAAGTAGCACGCCAGGACTTGGACCCAAGCAGTCTGACCCCTGAGAGTCATTCACTCGAAGCAGAAGCCAGGGAATGACACCCTAATCCCTGCACCAGGCCAGCTGTGCCAGGACCAATGGTTGCTTGACTCCTACAAAGGGTTCTTGCTAACAAGGAGGACAGAAAGATGAGATTGGTATCAATGAAGAAAAAGAATCTGTTGACGAAGAGGTTTGATTTCTAGGAAATTCCTATGTGGGAGTCATGAAGTTGTTCATTCATTTATTCCGTTATCCATCTGTGGAGCTCTGTGGAGTGCAGGGGTAAAGAATGTGAGCCGTGGAGCCTGACAGACTGAGTCCAAATCCCAGCTCTGCCGTGATTCACTGTGTGACATTGGCAAGTTGCTTCACCTCTCTGAGCCTCAGACTCTACATCAATAAAATGCAGATGATAAAAGTACTTGTTTTGTAGGGTTGTTGTCAATAATACATGATATAATATATAGGAAGTGGTTTGTATGGTGCCTAGTACAGAATGAACACTCAGTAAATGTTAGCTATTACTGCTACTCCTTTCCAGGTGCTGGACTAAGATGCCAGCGTTACAAAGATGAATGGGACTGCTTCTTCCCTTGAAGATACTAGTGGAAGAGATAGAGGTGGAGAGACAATGTAACAGGTGCTGGGAGAAGGGCCTGTACAAACAGCCACTTACTGTGCCTGGAATATTAAGGAAGGCTTCCCGGGGGAGGTGACCTTATCTGGGACTTGAAGGAAAAATAGGAACCTGTCAGGGAGATAGGCAAAGAAGAGATAAAAGCCAGTCCAGCAAGGGAACAGCAATGCTCTTGTACAAGGGATCACCAAGGGAGCAGCGTGTGTTTTGCAGGCAGAAGGAGCTGGGTCTGGCTCTAGTATTGAGTGTGGGGCAGGTTAGCAGCAGGAAGTGAGGCTCTTACACGGGCAGGATCTTGATGCTCCTCCCAGGACTTGATGTGTTGTCTTACAGACAAGGGTAACCCATGAAGGGTTTTAAGTAAAGGCAAGACACAAATTACATATAAGACAATCTTAGTAAAGTAAAGCAGATCCTGAGAATTTAGGTTGGACGTGAGACAGAATTTCTGATGATTGGGGACCTTGGGGTTTCTTACATGGGAAATATGGGAGCCTCTTGCTGACGTTGAAGGAGAAAGTGGACAGCTCTTTTGTGGAAATGAGAGTAGACACATTTCTGGGGCTCTCTGAGCATGGACTGTGGGTAATGGAGATCCTGCCTGCCTTGAGGGTGTGGGCTGAGATCTGGGGTGTGTGTGTGTGTGTGTGTGTGCATGCGTGCACGCGTGCACGCACATGTATGAGTGTGAGGACACATGGGAGAGTGAAGGAAAGACCTAGACACCATTCTGAATCATGATTTAGACCTGGGAGAGGTGGACCCTCCCAAGAAATCAGAATCCCCTCCTAGGAATAGAGCCGAGACAGGGAGGATGAGCACCGGAAGCTCTGGCTGCTCAGCCTGACTGAAACCCTTGTCTACCCACAACTTAGAAGCACAGATCTGGAGTCTTGCCCACTTACATTGGAAGGTTCTAGAACAATGACTCTCAAACTTTAGCCTGTTTTAGAATCCCCTGGGGATCTTGTTAAAATGCAGATTCTGGGGCTTCCCTGGTGGCGCAGTGGTTGGGAGTCTGCCTGCCGATGCAGGGGACACGGGTTCGTGCCCTGGTCCGGGAAGATCCCACATGCCGCGGAGCAGCTGGGCCCGTGAGCCATGGCCGCTGAGCCTGCGCGTCCGGAGCCTGTGCTCCGCAGCGGGAGAGGCCACAACAGTGAGAGGCCCGCGTACCGCAAAAAAAAAAAAAAAAAAAAGTTGAAAAAAAAAATGCAGATTCTGATTCAGCAGGCTGGGGCGGGGCCTAATAATTTACATTTCTAATGAGCCTCCCCTCCCCCTTAGCGCTGCTGCCGCGGAGCCACACTAGGCGTGGCCAGGCTCTAGAAGGGTGGTTTGCCTTCCAGCTGCACATCTACAGTCATCTGGAGAGGTTTTTAAAAGAAAAAAAGGATGCCAGGGACTCAGCCCAGCCCAACTAAATCAGAATTTTTAGGAGTAGGGCCTGAGCACCCACAGTTTTAAAGCTTCCGAAATGATTCCGATGCACAGTGAGGACAGGAAAGGAAAACTGCTCCAGAACGTGTCCATTCAGGCTGGAGCAGGGGGTTCAGAACTCCCTTCCCAGGGAGGAAACTAGAAATAGAATGCAAGTCACACGAAGTCCCAGCCCATGGCCCTGTGAACAGCATTCCTGGTAACTCCAGAAGGGCAACGGAGGGGTAGCCATATCAGGAAGGGGCAGGGGCAGGAAGGGCAGCCCCCTCTCAACTCTGTCCCCACTAGCTCCTTGGAAAGTGGCTTTGTCCAGTGTTTGAGGCACAAGGCTAATTATAGCCTGGGCTGGGGGCTGAATTCAGGTTATTGAGGGAACAGGCCTATTGGCTGCTCTAGCCCAGGCCCAGGCCACAGAGAGCTGGAGAAGAAAATGTTGGCAAGGAGGGAGTAGGGGTGGGATCGGGTGTGTGGGCCTCCCAGGAGGTGGGGTGGGCTGGGAGAGAGTTGGAAGGGGAAATCCGAACTAGATCATCTTCAAAAATGGGGGTGCAGGGACTTCCCGGGAGGTCCAGGAGTTAAGACCCTGCACTCCAAGTGCAGGGGGCCCGGGTTCAATCCCTGGTCAGGGAACTAGATCCCACGTGCCTGCCGTAACTAAGAGCCCACGTACCGCAAAGAAGATTGTGCACACAGCAACGAAGATCCCACGTGCTGCAACTAAGGCCTGGTGCATGGGACTTCCCTGGCGGCGCAGTGGTTAAGAATCCGCCTGCCAATGCAGGGGACACAGGTTCGATCCCTGGTCTGGGAAGATCCCACATACCATGGAGCAACTAAGCCCGCGAGCCACAATGACTGAGCCTGCGTGCCACAACTACTGAGTCCGCGTGCTGCAACTATTGAAGCCCGCACACCTAGGGCCCGAGCTCTGCAACAAAAGAAGCCACCACAGTGAGAAGCCCGCGCACCGCAAGGAAGAGTAGCTCCCTCTTGCCACGACTAGATAAAGCCCACGCACAGCAACAAGGACCCAATGCAGCCAAAAAAAGAAAGGCCCAGCACAGCCAAATAAATAAATAAATATATTTTTTTAATGGGGGTGCAATGTGGGGGAAAAAAAGGAGATTCCTCACCTTGAGTTGCGGACTGAATTGTGTCCCACCTGGAAATTTGTATGTTGAAGCCCTAACCCCTAATGTCACCGTATTTGGAGATAATATATATATAACCCGTAAGGAGGTAATTAAGGTTAAATGAGGTCATAAGGGTGGGGCCCTGATCTGATAGGATTAGTGCCCTTATAAAAAGAGACACCAGAGAATTTGTCACTTTTCTGGCCTCCTGCACGCATGCACCAAAGAAAAGCCACCTGCAAGCCAGGAAGAGAGGTCTCACCAGAAACCAAAATGGCTGGACTTCTAGCCTCCAGAACTGTGAGAAAATAAATTTCTGTTGTTTAAGCCCCCCAGTCTATGGTATTTTGTTATGGTGGCTAGAGCTAGGACATCTTGGAAGCATAACCTACCTGTCCAACCCCTTATCATGCTTTCATCCATTTCTCCCAGAGTCAATTTCCCTTCCAGAAATTTATTCAAAGGGGAATCCTTAGCCTCCCTGAAGGATGCTTACTCTAGTCTCCTACCCAGAACACATGAGGAAGTTCATCTTGCAATCTAGCCACAATCTCTACAGCTGTAACTACACACGTGGGAGGGAAGAATGGTGCTCAAACCTCCAACCTGCAAAAACCCCACACTTCTTTGTTGGAGTGCCTACCAGAGGCTTAAGAGAGACACAGAGGTGGTGGTGGGGGATACACAGCAGAGAATGGGTTGAACCCATTCCTGGCTTCGTGCACACCCACTGCTCTCATACAAAACCACTGTAGCAGACAGGCACCTCCAAAGCACACACAGCATTCCTGGAGCTCAGATTGCTGTGGTACCAAATACCACCTGGAGGAGTGTGGGCTCTGTGGCTCATCCCCATCAGCCTGGAGTGTTTAAGTGGTGAGTTTGCACAGCAGTGAGGCCAGAGGCACATTAAGGATTAACTTCCTGGCTGCAGCCAGCCTGGCTCAGCCTTCCTTTTAGAGGATTCTGTGGGCAGACTCTGCCCAGAGACTCAGCTCTGAAAAACCACAGCCCCCTTCCAGGCCTGGGCCCCTACCAACACACCAAAGCCCCCACTGGCACCCACGCAGGAGCTGTTCCTGTGCCTCTTGCTGAGACCTTCCAGATGTCTTTGAGCAGCTGGCCAGAGACTTGAGGGGTCTCAGGTTGGGGGAAGGTGTGCAGAGCTGTCTTGGTTTTGCTGTCTCAGCTCCTAGCAGTTATACTTAGCAAAGTCCAAAGGTCTAATTGGTCTGACTACCTTATGGAGGGTACACCCCACCGTCTGCAGTTCCCAGTCTGGATTTGGAGGTTTGGGGAGATAGCTCAAGACTTTCATACCTCTCCCTACCCTAGAGAAGAAAGTCTCAGCTTCTCAGAGGGTCCCAGACTGATTGGGGAGACACAGCCCCTTTGCTCAGGGACGAGGAAGTATGGTCACCTCTGGAGATGCGTGAAATGAAGGTGGGAACATCAGGATGGGGGAGACAGGGAGGGGACTGCTGGGCTGGGTTGGGATAGTTGTGGCCAGGGCTGGTGGTGGTGGCAGCTGCCAGGGGAGAAGGTGTGGTGACAGGGCGTAAGTTGGTTTCACTGTGGACCTCTTTCAACAGTCACCAGGAGAGCCCCAACTCAGGAGAGCTGTACCATCCACCCCACAGAGGGCACTGTGTCATTCTGCATTGTGTCCTGTGTGCTGGGCCAGGGCCATGCCTCCCCTTGCTCCCCCAGCTGACAGAGGATCTTCCAAGGTGCCTTAGGGCCCAGACTCGCCCAGACTGGTCCAGCCTGTCTCCAAGCAGCAGCCCCTCTGACTGGGCCCCGGGTGTTGCCTCTGTCAGCTCACTCTGCTCCTCTAGCATCAGCTGCCTCACAGCCCCCAAGTAAGCATCGGGGTGGGGTGGGTAGTCAGTGTGTGGAGGGGAGGGGAGCCATTAGGGAGCTGAGTTACTGCAGGACTAGAGGATTCTAATCGATGAGCTCATGTTATATTTATCAGCCACAGTACTTAGGCGCTGCCCTGAGCAGGACTAATGGCCTCCACATTGGAGACGCCATTACAGGAAGTGCAGGGTGAGGGGCCGGGGTGCTGAGGGGAGATGGGGGCCTGGCAAGGTCTACTTCTCCTGGCAACCGCCCTCCATCACACCTACCGCCCGTACCACAGGGGCAGCTGATCTGCAGGCTGTTGTCATGGGGTGTGCTTCCCCACCGACTTGGAGGAATCACCCATAATCCTCAGCTAGAGGTCACCCCAGGAATCCCTCTGCCTCCCTTTCAGCTCAGTCTTTACCTCTACCCTTTCCACTTTCCTTGGCTGAAGCCACACCCTCTCTGAATGACAGCCATGTGGGCCAACCAAGTGGCTCAGACTTTCCTGGGGTGGAGCCAGCAGTGGTTGCCATGGTGATATTTCAGGGTGGTGGGTGGAGGGGGGGTCTGTGTACTTCCTGTAACAGCCTTAATTGGTCATTTATTTAGGGCAATTAGTCCCTGGTGACCCTCCCTTCCTTGACCACAGCGGTGAGTATTCTCAGCTAGCACAACATTCCACCAAGATGGGGTGGGGCCTGCACCGGAATGATTCGGGTGAGGAGGGGCAGGGAGGCAGGATGCTCCCAAAGTCTGAGAATCCTTCCTTGTCTTGTCACTGACGTCACTGACCCCTTGGCCCTCTCTGGCCGTCCATTCAGCCCTGCGGGTGGACCCACCCCTCCACGCTCCCAACGTTGGTGGCCTTTGGACAGCCACACTCTCCACCAATGGCACCGCCGTCTTCCCTGCCAGCATCGTCCTGGCTCGCTCCTGCAGAGCTTTGCCCCTTCCTCCCCGGGCAACTGCTCCCATAGCTGAAGCTCTCGGGGGTGCCTCCCTGCCCTGCCACGTTGCACCATGTCTCATCCAGTGACCACAAAGGCCCCCTTGGCTTGAGTCCCAGATCTGCACCCCCTGCACCCCGCTTCTTAGTCCAGACTACTAGAACTTTGGCTCTGGAAGGATCTCATGGCACAGATGGGGAAGACTGACCCAGAGAAGAAAACCAGCCCGAGCTCCTGGGTGAGTTAGAGACAGAGCCAGGACTAGAACCGAACCCAGCGCCCTTGATTCCCAGCCTAGTGCCCAGTGACACCATGAGGACGCCTCCTCCAAACCCCACTTAGACCATCCCCTCCTCTGGCATGCCCTCTTATCCGCCACACCCCATCCTGACGGCAGAGCCTCAGGAAAGCCCCCCATCTCAGCTCCTCCCATCTCAGTACTTCAGACTCTGGCTCTGTTGCCTTTCCAGGCTGTGGACACTCTCCCCTGTCTTCTGCACCCCCAGTTTTTCCTGTGCTCTGGGCCCCAGACTCCCTCTGCTCCACGCAATGCCTCCCGTGACTGTACCTGTAAGACTCCCAGTTCACCCCCTTCACAAAGGCCTCTTGGTCAAAGGTTGAGGCAAGCTACTGGGGCGTCTGGGATCAGACCCCTAGGTTTTCCTTTCGGGTTTGGAACCATCTTTGTAGACCAAGCCACATGAGAGTCTGGAGATCATTGTGAGAAAGGGTCACCCTCTAAGCTGGGGACTCTTCCTCAGCCCCATTCCCTGGGTGTACCCATCTCGAACCTTCCACACCTCTACCAGTGCCTGCTGCGCCAGCCTCCCTCCTCGTTAGTGCTCCTTCCTGTGCCCCTGGGGAAGCCCTTCTCCGCAGGGGGGGGGGTACCAAGGGGTTTGGAGACAGGGGACAGGGGAAGGATGCCTGGATTTAGCTTTGGTGTCTCCTTGGCTCTAGGACAAAGAGAGCCATGTTGGGGGTGACCTCACCCTTTGGGCATCCTCCTGTTGGACAAAGGGCCCAATTGTTCCCTGGCCTGGAAGCAGGAGGCAGGAAGACGACACTCTAATCCTCGGACCCTTTTTAAAGACCCTGCACTGTTAGCTGATGCTGCTTCAGTACTGCAGTGAGGCAGGCCCCACAGAGGGAGGCTGACCCAACTTGGATGTCTGGAATCCAAGATAAAGCCTGGAATATCTGTTAAGAAGTCCTTCCTAGGGTCTAACCTCAATCTTGGGACAGTGGAGTCACTGCTCTGAACTTAGAAGCAGACACTCTCGGCTTTCTTTAGTTCCAGCAGTGACCTCTGTTTGGAGGCGGGTGGGAAATCTGTTCCCGGGGAGAGAAGTGGTTTTCAATAGTTCTTTTCCAACAGTATTGGGAGCCTTCCAGTGAAATCTTCCGAAGTCTGATTAGTAAAGAAGATGAAAGTGGAAGCAAAGCCCTCCCTTTGGGTGAAGTGGTGAGATGGGTGGGGTGGGAGGCAGAGATCCCCTCAAGCCCCTTTTCCCATCCACCTTCCCCCCATGGCAGTATCTTGGTGCTGGAGGCATCCACAAAGCACGGTTTGAAAACCACTTTTTAGACTTCTTTGCTCCATGATGTTCCCTGTGCATCCAGGAGCCAGGTCTCTGTAGGTGCTTAAAACCTAGTTGCTAAGCAAATAAGTCGATGTCTCCATCCCCTCACTTATGGACTATGAGATTTTGTTCTCGGTTCTCTTAAGGGCCTGGGTTGGGGCCTCTCCCACTTCCCGCTGCTCTAGGCATAATTGGGATGCTGGCATGTCCAGCCCCAGTTCGGGGGCTCCCTCTTGATTATGCCAGAGTTATCCAATGTCCAGGTGGGAAGGGCCCCAGCAAGGGACATCAATGGTATCTGCTGAAGTAGCCAGCAGAGTGGGGGAGAGCACGCAGGGGGGCTGGACACCGGTTATTGCACAGAATCTGCCAACAGCCCAGACACAGATCGAGTCCCCAAGGCAGAGCCTGAAGTGGCCCAGAACAGTGAGGACCATCCTAACCTTATCCTCCTACATAAGCCGGGGACCCTGCATTCTAGCCCCGGTTCTACCACTTACTGCCAGGGACCCCTGGAGGGGTCACCTTCCTTCTCTGGGCCTCAGTTTCCTCCCCTGTAAAACTGATGGAACAGGACTAATGAGACGCTCCAGGCTGTGGGGTTCTGAGCTGTGCTCCCAGGGTTGGGCAGGGGTGGGGCCAGAGCTAGGTTTTTTTTTTTTTTTTTTGCCAGGGGAGGCTACAGAGAAAGGGAGAGACATCATCCCTGCCCAGGAAAAGTTCATCCGGAAGCTGTGGGAGAGGCATGGTGAGACGGAGCCTGGCAACGTCCCCTCTCATGCCCTTGGCTACACAGTTGGGTCCTTGATTTGGGTTTTCTCCTGGGGGTAGGCCAAGTTTCTTTGCCCCTTGTGCCATCGTCCTTTGCCACTTTGCCCATAGATGTTCCGTATTCCTAACTCTCCCTGAAGATAAACCTCCCCTCCTACACACCCATTCTTTTCTCACCCATGTCTCTCTGCACTTTCATAATCCCCCTCCTCCAGGAAGCCCTCCCTGATCTCCACGTCACTGTGCCCTGGCCTGGGTTCATAGCCCCTGAGCTGACTTCTGTCAAGGCCCTCCTCGTGTGTTGTCATCGTTCTTTCACTTAGAAGTTCCTTGAGGATAGGGACGCTATCTTTTTTTTGACCTTGCTACATGGCATGTGGGATCTTAGTTCCCCGACCAGGGATTGAACCTGAGCCCCCTGCAGTGGAATCTTAACCACTGGACTGCCAGGGAAGTCCCCGGGACACTATCTTTTCATTCCAGAATGCACATTGCCTGGTTCACAGCAGGGCCTTGTGGAAGGCAAGATGGGAGTGACCCAGAGGGAAACACTCGTTTGGGGACTTGTGAGGCTGGCCTTGTGTGCACTTGGCCAGGAAAGCACCGCAGACCATCAAACTCACCCCCACGAATCCAGACAGCCAGGTGCAGACACACACACCCGGGAGCCAGCACCTCTGTCACACTGTGGCCCCCATGTGCGGTGGGATGGGTTGCGGGGGAGGAGGTGGAGGGGACTGCCCTCTAGATGTTGCTGGAAATCCAACACATCCCCTCCACCCTTCCTTCTCCCACTTCCCATTTCATTTCCCCTAGATATTTACTGAATTTTATTTACATTCTTTGCCTGAGGTGCCCGGCGCCTGTCAGGTCCCATTTGCTGGCCCTTGTTCCCTCCTGCCAGCTCCCCTCCTCTTCCCTCAAATCCGGAGCCAGGAGTTGTGTGTGGTTAGCAGAAACCTCCTCCAGGCTCATGGGGTGTTGGGGGCGGTGAAGCCAGTGGGCTGGCAGCTCTGGGCAGCGCTGGGACGGACAAGGGACGGCTCGCCTACACACTGCCGCCTGTCCCCAGTCTGGGATTGCTTTCTCCTTGTTTCACAGAGGCTTCTGGAAGGGACTGATGGATGCCAGATGCCAGGAGCACAATCACCCAGAGAAGAACCTGAAGGGAGGGAGGAGGGAGAGCCAGGACAGACGTGATGGTGATGAGGACAGTTCTTCTCTTCCTGGCATGCTGGGTGACTACTCTGGAGCTGGCCGCCCAGTCTGGGCTTCCTCACCCCTAGCTGACTGAGGAGCCTGGAAAAATGAGTTTCCACTCCATTCTCAGGCTCCCAGCCCCACTTCTACCCTCTTAGTGAGTTAGTCAGTCAGTATGCATTGAGCACCTACTATGTGCCAGGTGCTGTCCCAGGTGCTGATGATATAGCAGCAAACCAACAGACAAGTTTTTCTTACCCCATGGAGCTCGCTTTCTGTGAGAGAGAATAGGTAAATTGTGGAGCAGTTAGAAGGTTGTAAGTGCTATGGAGAGGGGGAGAGAGCCGGGTAAAAAGGGAGTGAGGAGTGCCAAGGGCGAGGTTGTGGAAGGGATGGGATTTTAAATAACACTAGCAGGGCAGGTTACACTGAGAAGATGACACTTGAGCAAAGCCTTGCGGGAGAGGGAGTGAGCCGTGGGGCTGAGGCAATGGTTCTGGGGAGAGGGAGCAGCCTAAGGAGGCTGGCCATGTGTTTGAGGAGCAGGGAGGAGGCCAGTGTGGCTGAGCAGTGGGAGTCGGGGCAGGAGGGGAGTAGGAGGTGAGAGCAGGGAGGCAGGTCTTTGGCTTTTCTCCGAGTGAGATGGGAGCCTCTGGACGGCTTTGAGCAGAGAGTGACCTGACCAGACGTATTAATGTAACACAGTCATTCTTGCCACCCGTGCATGCTCCCCCCCACTCTGGTCACACCGCCTTTCCTTGCCTGCTGCCTCCTGCTTTTCAGCTACTCTCCCAGGCTGCCTATGGCTTCTGTAAAGCCCCTCTACTCCAGGAAGCCCTCCAGGCTTGCTCAGAGGAGCCTGCCTGGCTCTGTCTGGACAGTAGATGGCCTTTTCTCTGTCTCTTCCCTTTTCAGGGAAGCAATGCGAAAGAGGAAGATTGTGATGTTCCCCCTTGGGCAGCCCAAGGACCAGAGAGGGTGAGTCACTTTCCCAAAGTGTCTCCCCAAAGCAGCCAACATCCTGCCTCCCACGAGCCTTTCTCCCATCACCCTGAGTTTTTCATGGATGCTTTGTCTTCCCTTTCCTTCCTCTTCCTCCTTCTTCCTCCCAGTAGGTCTCTACCCTTTAAGGAAGATACTAAAGCTTCCCACCTCTCTGCTTTGGGATGGGCCTGGGGAGAACCGTTTCAAACATAAAGGTCTGGCAAGCGCTGGGCTCCCACGGCCAAGAACTAGAGCTCTGAGGTGGGGCGGCAGTGTGAACCGGCGGGATTCATTACTCTAATTGGTACCCTCCTCTGTACCCAGTCTCCGGGGCACTGGTGGTCATGTAGTAGACTCTGTTTTCAAAGAGCAACTAATTGCTGGCCAAGCAGAGAGATGGAGGTGTCCTCTTCCAGTAGGGCATGGCACTATGGCTTCCCCAGTGAGTCCCTGGGAGTTAACCTGAGGGCCCTGAGTTCCTGGTCCTGACTTGGTTAAGGCCTCCCTGGGTGACTTTCCACCGGCTGCATCGTTCCTCTGGGCCTCACTCATTAAACAGCAACTATGCGTTGAGAGTCTACTCTGTGTCAGGCACTGTGCTAGCCGTGGGGATACAGAGAGAGCAAAGCCAACCTGGCTCCTGCCCTCGTGGAGGATGCAATCTAGTGGAGAGCAGACATTCATTAAGTAGCCACGCAAAGGCAGTCCAAATGACAAACGTGTTCAGGACCAAGAAAAGGTAGTTTCCCTGGCATTTGATCATCCAGGGAAACTGAGGGGCTTCCCCAAGGAGGTGATGCCCAAGCTGAAAGCTGAAGGAATGGGAGAACATTCCAAGCAGAGAAGACAGTATAGGCAAAGGCCCTGTGGTGGGAGGAAGCATGTAAAAGGGGCTGCGAGAAGGTAGTTGTGGCTGGATTTCAAAGAGCAAAGGGGACAGGTAGAGGGAGAGGTGGGCAGAAACTGACCCCAAAAGGTCTTCTGGGTCATGTTTAAAACGTTGACTGAAGAGCAGTGGCCGCCACTTAGCGTTCTGGGATGGTGTTGGAGGGGTGACACAATCATCTTAGGTTGGCTTCAGATTGGGGGTAATGAGAATGGAAGTGGGGGAACTTGTTAGAAGATGTTGGGAGTTGTCCAGGCAAGAGCTGATGGCGGCTTGAACTGAGAGTTGGCAGGGAATTCGTAAGGCGGGGAGGCTGGTGACGGGAAGACTCCTGGATTCCTGCCTTCAGGGTTTTCAACCTGTGAAGAGGAAAGGAGCAGCTCAACTTTCTCCTGGCAATAAGTGGATTAATGGAGACCAAAATTCTCCCTCTCAGGAAGGCACTGGAGTGAACTCTCAGAAGAGGATGGCTTGCTTCCACCCACCAGAGAGTTGTACCTTGGGTCTATCCTTCAGGCTAGCCATACCCCTAGAGAACCTGAAAGGTAAGAAGATGCGCACCTTAAACCACAGTGAGCATGATTTAGATTAGACTGCTCGCTGCCAGTGGGGCTAGAGGAAAGTTGGTAAGCACCAGGGGCAGGGGATGAAAAGAGGAGACAGGATCCAGGCAGAGGACCATGTGCTTGGAGCACGGGAGAGAGGCTGTAAACACCTGCAGAACAGTCAGGATCTGGCGGAGATGAGGCGGTGGTCTCTGAAGCTGGTGCTGGCCCAGGACGCAGCTTCAAAGGAGATCCTGTACTCTGTACCTGCAGAGGAGATGCTCTCCAGAAACCTCCACAGTCTCACGGGCCACAGGCATTGGCCCACTGCCTGGAGCCCACGTTTGACGGAGGCAGAGCACACCCAGGAAATAGAGAGATGGAGGCTGTAGGTACAGGAGCTGGGCAGACACACAGGGAACACTCTGGTGGGGTGCAGACGATCTGGGAAGTCTTCCTGGAGGAGGTGGAAGTGGAGGAGGCGGGGCACTCAGAAGCGGCTTTGGGACAGCTGGATTTGTCAGCCTTCTCTGGTGCAGCCGGGATGTACTCATTTAAGTTGAAAGCGAGTTGGGTGTTAGGTGATATCGTCTCCCGTTCCATGCAGTGTTTCCGTCCAGGATCCCATCTTGCTGTCAGTTTCCAGACCCCTGGTAAAATGATGGTGGTCTCATTACCTTGCCGTCCCTCCCCCCTTACTCTTTTCTCCTCTCCCACTCTGATTGCTAGCGCCACTGGCTTTGGGAGATCTGCACGCTTGACTCGCTGCTCCCACTTTGCTTCTCCCAGCAGCCCTAGGGGGGCCCCGGAGTGAGGACCCACTTGGCTGATGGTGCAGGGTCTGCTCTGCCTTTGGCTCACATGCTGGCGTTTGGGAAGGAACTGAAGATCCTCATCTTCCCTGAGCATTGCTCCACTCAAAGGAGGCCCCCAGGAGGAACCAGCCTTGGCCTGTAAGGTATGGAAGTTCAAGCACAAGAAGGATTTCCTGGGCTGCAGTTCGAGGAATCAGTTCATATGCACCCTGCTGTGTGGAAGGTCCACGGCTGAGGGCTTGGCGGGAGGAGAGTCAGATCCTCGAGAGGAACAGGGAGCACGATGACACACAGGTAAACAAAGGCAGCCAGACTGCACATCTGAACCGCCCCGTGACACAGTGCTCAGCCCAGAGTGGGCCTTTGGTGAATCGCTGTGGAGAGAAGAGGTTTTGGTTCCCAGGTCAGGTTTCCACTTGGTCTTCTTGAATCTCTAGCTTGTTGTCTGCAAAATGGGTCGCAATCCCTGTACTTCCTTTCTCATCAAGCTGTCATCGGGAACAAACGAAAGGATGACAGTGAGGGTCCTCTGTAATCACAGTCAACAGGGCTGAGCCCAGCACAGCGCCTGGCCCGTGGTGATGGCTCAGTGTTGAATAAATGCGTGAATGCTTTGGTCCCCAGCAGACTGAGCTCCACAAAGGCAGAGACCTGATTTGCTCTTCCTGGTGCTGTTTCTCCAGTGCCTGCCCCACTGGAGGTACCTGATAAATACTTGGATTGAATGAATGATGGATGAATGAATAATGAAACTTAATCCTACCCTTGGGAATGTCTAGAACTTTGGAGGTGATGAGACTTAAACCACAGGGCAATGAACCAAACCGACTTTGGAGACATCAAGATTTCCATTTGAATCCTGACTCCCTGCAAGGAGCTATCTCCCATTTTACAGACGAGGAAAAAGGCTCAGAGAGATCGGGCGACTTATTCACGGCCTCACTGCTCCTCGTAAGTGATGGAATCAGGATGGGAAGCTGGGATTCTGCCTCCAAAACCTGTGCTTTTCCTTCCATAGAAGGTTCCTGCTGTAGCGGATCCACTGGGACATGGCCTCCATGACTATCTACTTGACAAGCTGGAATATTCTTTTGGGCGGAGATCGCATAATCGCATACCATCTCAGTGACTCCCTCGTCAGGGGCTTCTGGGTCCAATGAGAGGACATGATTCATTTGGGATGTGCCAGGTCACGCACTTGCCCAGGACACGCATGCTCAGATGAGGAAACAACCTAGAGAAGAGAATTGTTGTTGGACTCTGCTGACCCATGGTCTCCGTCACACCCGCCCACAGCCACACCTTCCCTTTGTCATCCTGGGCCATCGCTATTCCTCAACTGCTCCTACAGACCCAGCCCCCGCAGGCAGGAACTTGTCGTGTCACAGCTGCCCTTTCCCTCCCCGAATGGACTTACCATTCAGTTCACTGCTTCTCAAAATATGGGACTGTTTCTTGGGCCAGTTAGAGGTATTTCTTGCAAAAAAATATTGTGCGTGATAGAATAAGTTTGGGGAAGCTGTGTCAAACACGCTAACTTTGCAGGACTTTTCAGAGCCTTTATTATGTGCATGTGGAATGTGACTCTCAAAGGGGTGGGAAGCTCCAGTAAAGAGCATTTTCCAAACTTATTAGGCCCCCAAGACCGTTTCTTCAGGAACATCGCTTGGGACTGATATGCCCCAGGGCACACTTTGGGAATTATTGCTGCAACTGTGGAGAGTCCCTGTAGGCATTTAAGCAGAGTCAGAGAATCTAAGCTGTGTTTAGGGAAGACTGTTGGGTGCACTGGAGTAGCCAAGCAGAGAAAGCACTTAGGAGGCTGAATCAACAGTGTGCAAAAGAGGGGCAGAGCCCTCCTGCCAGCCAGGCACCATATGCCAAAGCAAAGACCCTGTCTTCAGTGAGCTTGCAGTCGAGTGTGGGAGGCTGAGGTCCCATCAGGAACTCTCCTCTAGGGAAGAAGATGCTAAGTGCGCAAACTGAACCACAACTCCACTCCAAGAAGGGTCCTGACAACTTATTCAAATGGTGGCCGGTGGCTTTGGCTGGCGTCCTCTCCTTCCTCTTTTCAAGAATCAATAAATTATTTGAGATTAAGTCAGGGGGTCCTTTGCTGTTTTTCCACCTCATTGATGGGTGAAAAATGGTCTCAGCATTCATCCCCAAAACCAACATGGGCTCAGCTTACCGCCTCACTGGGGCCTCGAAACTCAAATCAGGAGACTTGGTTCCATGGTTTAAGCTGCAATGCCCGGTTTATTTTTAGTCTATCATGTTGTCAAAGGTCCAATCCCTTGGCACTGAGGACAGCCTAGATTCAGCCGGGCTGGGGAGCAGAACACAGTAACACTGGCATCCTCCCCTCTCCCTACCTCTGCCCTGCCCTGGACCCACTCTGCAGCTCCAGTTATGGGGAAATGGGCTAATGCAGCACCCACCTCCCCAGGCAGCAACCAGGTCCCCAGAAAGACTGGATAAGAACAAAGACTCCCTTTACCATCCCTCCAAAGAGCTGATGTGGGAGATGACAGTTCTACCTAAGTCTCTGCGTCCAGCTTGGATATCCATCCAGCTGTCATGGCTGCTAGGGTACCTTGGACCTCATAAGGACAATGGGCATTTGGGTCTTGTCCTCTGACTTGCTGAGATCGTGACGCCCCCTCCTCCTTGGAGGTCTTCTCTGGGTTCACAGCTGGGGGCAATGAAAGCACCTTCTCATTCCCGCCCCAAAGGCTGAATTTGAATGGGATTCCCTCCCCCAGTCTCTCTTCTTTCTTTAGAACCAACTCAGAAGGCAGGTTTATTTTCCAACATAAAATTTGATTGAGTCACTCCCTCCTTCAGCAACCTTCAGTGGCTCCCTATGGGCTTCAGGATAAAATCATCCTTAGAAATGGCACCAAGAGCCCTTGGTCGTTCAGCTCCTGCCTACTCTCCAAGCATCTCTCCTGCTTCTCAGCCACTTTGGTCTCTACCCTCCTGAATCTCATTGCAATCGCCCCTGAAGTTTCCATGCCCCACCCCACCATGCTATTTTTCTGCTCAGAACAGCTTCCTCCAGCGGTTTACCCAACAAATTCCTACTCGGTCTTCAATTCTGGGCTCAAATTCTGACTCCTCTGTAAAGACTTCCTTTTCCTGAGCGCTTACCATGTATGTGCCAGGCTCTGTGCCAAGCACTCTCTGTCCACCACTATTTACTTTTCACAATCCCAGGAGGTAAGTGTTATAATTTGTCCTGCTTTGCAGATATGCAAGCTGAGGCTTAGAGAGGACAGGCAACTTGCCCAGGTCACGAAGCTCAGGATTGGAGCTTACTCACTCACTTCTTTCTTGCAGCTCCTGTCCGCATGCAGGTTGCAGCTTGTGCTCGCCCACCCCGTCTCCTAAAAGCCACTCTTTTCAAATTTTACTTGCAGTGTAGTTGATTTACAGTGATTTATGTGTTACTTTCAGGTGGGCAGCATAATGATTGTTGTTGGGTCTTTTTTGCAGATTATATTCCATTACAGGTTATTTACAAGATATTGGGTATAATTCCCCATGCTATACAGTAAATCCTTGTTGCTTATCTGTTTTATGTACAGCAGTGTGTATCTGTTAACCCCATACTCCTGATTTGTCCCTCCCCCTGCCCCTCCCCTTTGGTAGCCATAAATTTCCACTCTTTCACCAATGGTTCTCATGTGCTTGCCTGTCTGTAGTCCTATTAAACTGTAAGCTTCTCGAAGGCTGGGACTGTTATTTTATTATGTGCCTGTCACAAAATAGGTGTGCAATTAACGCGGGGGGAGGAAGGATGAAAGAACTCAAGGGGAGGGCTCATCAAAGTTGAGCCAACAAAGCCCTGTGTAATTAGTAATTAATTAGCAATTAGTTACCTAGTGCTGCTGTAACTAATCACCGTTTAGTCGTTTAAAAAATATAAATTCAGGTCAGAGTTTAGAAGTCTAAAATGGTCAGCAGGACTGCATGCTTTGGAAGGGGAGAATCTGTTTCCTTGCCACTTCCAGCATCTAGAGGCTGCCTGCATTCCTTGAGTCATGGCCCCTTCCTCACATCATTCTGACCTCTGCTTCTGTCGTCGTATGTCTGTGACTCTCCTGCCTCCCTCTTTCCCTTATATGGACCCTTGTGATTATATTGAGCTCATACAGGTAAGCCGTGATAATCCCAATCACAAAATCCTTAACTTAACCACACCTGCAAAGTCCCTTTTGCCATGGACGGTAACATAGTCACAGGTTCCAGGGATTAGAACGTGGACATCTTTGGGAGAGGACATTATTCTGCCCACCATACCCTGGAAACTGAGAATGGATCAGTTTGGGAAGAGGGAAGGTTTTTGGAGTCTCAAATGAGACTGCCGTGACCCCATTTGTAATCAGGGGATGGGACTGCAGGATCCCTAAGGTCCTCTTTGGGGACATTTTATGAGCCCAAGGTTCTGCCCCTGAAGCAGGAGGGAGTGAGGTCAGACCACAGGAGGACCATCTCCTTCTCCTGCCCCAGGTGACACCTGCTCCCTCTAATGTTAACTCTGACTCTCCCCAGAGCCCCTTCACCCCCCATCAGGCTGAAGTATTGCTGCTCCTAGGACCCCTCCCACCCTCGAGTCCTTGCCTTCTTCTCCTGGGGCAGGACAGGGGGCTCTGTCTGGGAATTCTGTGTCCCCGTGGAGCCCTGCGGCATGGCTCAAACGGGGACATAGGGCCTCATCAAGTGCCTCGAGTGGGCAAAGCCAAGGGGTGAAAAATGCACTGCTTCTCAAGTCAAAGATTTTTCAGGGAGGGCTTCCCTGGTGGCACAGTGCTTAAGAATCCGCCTGCCAATGCAGGGAACACGGGTTCAAGCCCTGGTCTGGGAAGATCCCACATGCCGCAGAGCAACTAAGCCCGTGTGCCACAACTACTGAGCCCGTGTGCCACAACTACTGAAGCCTGCGCGCCCAGAGTCTGTGCACCACAACAAGAGAAGCCACCGCAATGAGAAGCCTGTGTACCACAATGAAGAGTAGCCCCGGCTCGACGCAACTAAAGAAAGTTCGCACTCAGCAATGAAGACCCAACGCAGCCAAAAATAAATAAATAAATAAATTTAAAAAAAAAAGATTTTTCAGGGAAAAGTTGGGTAATTTAACTGAGAATAAAATATTTTCGTTTAGAACAACATGGATATGCTATGGAGTAGAATACAAAATTGGCTAGAATTTTGGAAACAAAACTGCAGAATCCATTGTGCGGCAGCCGCTGAAGGAAAAGCTGGAGGAAGCAAAGCGGAGGCCCTACAGGGGGCCCTGGAGGGGCCACACGAGGAGCTGAGAGAGAAAACAGGTGTGTGTTGGGGGGCAGTGGGAGTGAGGGAATGGGAGATTAAGGGTAAATCTGTGTTGAATGAGGCCCCGGGGAGGTGGGGGTGAAGAAGATGCATCTCCTGCTCTTTCCAGCCGCTGCCCCCGCCTCAGCCGTGGCCTCCACTGTCTCTTCTTTCGGAGCCTTAACTGGGACCTCAGATGTTTCCAGATGAGGCCAGATACTGAGAAATGGGGAGGGGCCTGACCCCTTCCGGGGATGACGGAAGGACAGGAAGTGAGGGAGGAGGGAGTGTGATCTCTAGCCAGGGCCTTTGTAGACAGGGTCTTGGCTAATCTTCACGGCAACTGGGAAGGCAGGCGCCGGGCCCATTTTTACAGATGCGTCAACTGAGACTCAGCAGCGCCGCCTCAGCTTCTGAGATCGCCTTCCTGCCCCACCGCCTACCACCCCTTCCACACTCAGATGGACAAACCACCCATACCTCCCCGGTGGGCCCTTCTTCCCTCTCCCAGTCTCACCATTGACGCTTCCTCTGTTCCTTGGCCTCTCCTTGCCTCCTCCTCCAGGAAGCCCACCCGAGGCCCTCACTCAGCTCTGTCCTGCTGTCGGCGGAGGTGGGTGTCCCACCCGCCCCCCATCAGGCTGAGAGCTCGCTCCTCCCATCAGATCACCTAATTACTCCAAGCTTGAGGGCGGCTCACTTGCAGTCCTTATGGAAGGGGGCCAAGTCGGTCCCCCATGGCAGGCGCTGGGCATGGGGAGAAGTACAAAGGCATCCACCGGGGGCCCCAGATGAGGTGACAGTCTTGGCTATGTCCCCAGGCCCGTAAAGAAGGATGTTAACGGCGGGTGAGGGTCGATCAAAGTGGTGGGTCGGGGGTTTCTTGCCGGGGGAATGGCTCCTTCCAGGTTCTGGGTCAACATTGGCACCTCCTTTCTGCCCCACCAAATGGGTATCTCATCCCAAGGCTGCCGATCGAAGGAGAGCGGGTTGTCTCAGCTCCTTACTCCTCCTCCCTGCCCGCCACCACCAGGGCCCACTTCTCCCTGCTCCCCAAGGACACCCAGCACTGGCCTCTCCTCCTGTAGAGTGAGAGAGGATCGGGGTGCTATCAGCGGGGAGATGAGGAGGGGAAAGGTAGGAGGTCAGATTGGCCTATAACGACCTGTACTTCTGCCCGTCTGACAGTGAAAATCAAAATCAGTTGGCTGTGCCAGCTGACTGATTCAAAACCAGGATCTTGGGGCTTCCCTGGTGGCGCAGTGGTTGAGGGTCCGCCTGCCGATGCAGGGGACACGGGTTTGTGCCCCGGTCCGGGAAGATCCCACATGCCGCGGAGAGGCTGGGCCCGTGAGCCATGGCCGCTGAGCCTGCGCGTCGGAGCCTGTGCTCCGCAACGGGAGAGGCCACAGCAGTGACAGGCCCGCGTATCGCAGAAAAAAACAAAACAAAACAAAAAAAACGGGATATTGGAGAGGCTAGAAGGCCTGCCTGGAAGGAGGAAGTGGGGAAGCGGGGAGGAGGGGAGAGGGGGCGCGGTGTGAGCAGAGGCTGCTTTGGAGAGGAGCCCGGAAAAGCCAGCCAGGCATGGAAAGAACCCAGGGCCTGGCGGTAGACACCCAGGTCAAGGAGTCCCAGGTGGTAAAGCGCTGGGGGCTGAGGCCGGCTGGACCCTTGGTGGTAACCTGTAGTTAGTGTGTCAGGCCCACGGCCCTCAGAGATGGTCAAGAACACCCCATTATTAGTATATTTAAAATTTATTTTATTGAAGTATAGTTGATTTACAATGTTGTGTTAATTTCTGCTGTACAGCAAAGTGATTCAGTTATACATATATATATTCTTTTTCATATTCTTTTCCATTACGGTTTATCACAGGATATTGAATCTGGTTACCTGGACTATACAGTAGGACCTTGTTGTTTATCCATTCTATATATAATAGTCTGCATCTGCTAATCCCAAACTCCCAATCCATCCCTCCCCGACCTTGGCAACCACAAGTCTGTTCTCTATGTCTGTGAGTCTGCTTCTGTTTCGTAGATAAGTTCATTTGAAGAACACCTCATTATTTTACAGGTGAGGAAACGGAGGCCCAAAGGCAAATGGGAACTTGCTCAAAACCCCACAACCACAAGCCAGTGGCAGAGTTCGGACTAGATCCCAGGTCTGGATTTGGGGTCGGTGGCTGGAGAGGCCTTGTCTCCAGCATCATGTGTCCAGTTAAATGTGTGGCCATGAGGTTCTCTTTAATTTGCATATGAATGTGTGGCCATGAGGTTCTCTTTAATTTGCATATGATGACTATATTTTTATTGCATCCCAATTCTCCCCATCCCCCCCCCAACCAATTCTAATAGCAGGCTTTTCCCCTTGCATTCCTCCTTCCCTGAACTCCAGCCCTCCCCAACCTTGCTCTGTCTATAGTAACCCCTGGGTCAGCCCTGGGAGAGGCTGCGGAAAGGATGCCACACCTCATCCATTCATTCCCTGGGAGTGTCCATCCCCCAGGCTTTTCCCTGGCTCCTGCCTCCGGCCAGACCATTGATTTTCTCAGTTAACTGAATCAGAAGGGCTAGAGCCATCCTCTCAGTGTGTGTCTGCCCTGACCTTCTCTCCAACGGATCCCTCTTTTTCTTAGGCACTACCTCCCTGGATAATCCACCCCCAAGATACAGCTCTTGCTTCTCATTCACACATCGTGCCAATGATGCAGGGTCCTCCACAGGCAATGAACTCATAAAGCAATAAATTCATACAACATCAGAGCTGGCAGCGTTTTTAAAAAAAACCATCTCATTGCCCTCTACTCGTACCCTCACTTAACATAAGATCACCGAGGCAAGAAATAACAAGTGTTGACGAGGATGTGGAGAAAAGGGAACCCTCAAACACTGTTGGTGGGAGTGTAAATTGGTGCAGCCACTATGGCAAAAAAGTATGGAGTTTCTTCAAAAAACTAAGAATAGAAATACCATAGGCTCCAGCTATCCCACCTCTGGGTATTTATCCAAAGAATAAAAAAAACCCTAATCCAAAGAGATAGCTGCATTCTTATGTTCATCACAGCATTATTTACAATAGCCAAGATTGGAAACAACGTAAGTGTCCATCAAAAGATGCATGAATGACCTTATGATTACAAGGGGGAGAAGGAGGCGGGGAGGGATAGTTAGGGAATTTGGGATTGACATGTACGCACGGCTATATTTAAAATGGATAACCATGGACTTCCCTGGTGGTCCAGGGATTGAGACTCCGTGCTTCTACTGCAGGGGGCATGGGTTCGACCCCTGGTCAGGGAACTAAAGGCATGGCCAAGAAAATATATATATAAAATGGATAACCAACAAAGACCTACTGTATAGCATAGGGAATTCCGCTCAATACCATGTAACAACCTAAATGGGAAAAGAATTTGAAAAAGAATAGATACACATATATGTATAACTGAATCACTTTGCTGTGCACCTGAAACTGGTATGGCATTGTTAATCAACTATATGTCAATGTAAGAGAAAAAGTTAAAAAAAAGAAAAAAAAAGCTGCATGGACAAGAAGATGTGGTATATATTAAAATGGAAGACTACTCAGTCATAAAGAAAGAACAAAATTTTTCCATTTGCAACAATATGGATGGACCTGGAGGTTATTATGCTTAGTGAAATAAGTCAGACAGAGAAAGACAAATACTGTATGATATCACTTATATACGGAATCTAAAGAATAAAACAAATGAATATAATAAAACAGAAACAGACTCACAGATATAGAGGACAAACTAGTGGTTACCAGTGGGAGAGAGATGGAGGAGGGGCAAGATAGGGGTAGGGGCTTAAGAGGCACAAACTACTAGGTATAAAATAAATGAGATACAAGGATGTAATGTTCAGCACAGAGACTATAACCAATATTTTATAATTACTGTAAATGGAGTATGAGCTATAAAAATATTGAATCACTATGTTGTACACCTGAAAGTAATATAGCATTGCAAATCAACTATACTTCAATGAAAAAAATGTGGTACACACACACACACACACACACACACACACACACACACACACACACAATGGACACTACCCAGCCATAAAAAGATGAATCTTGTCATTTGCAACGATACGGGTGGACCTTGAGGGTATGACTCTAAATAAAATAAGTCAAAAGGAGAAAGACAAATATGGTATGATTTCACTCATGTGAAATATAAGAAACTAATAAACAAGCAAACAAACAAAAACAAAATAAATGAAAAAACAAGCACGTAGATACAGAGAACAGTAGTGGTTACTGGAGTGGAAGGAGCAGGGGGAAGATGAAATGGGTAAAGGGGAGCAACTGTACGGTGAGAAATGGAAAATAAATTTTTGGTGGTGAGCACATTGTAGGGTATACAGAAGTAGAAATATAATGCTGTACTCATAAAGCTCATATAATGTTATTATAATGTTATAAGTCAATGTTATCTCAATTACAATTAAATTAAATTAAAAGAAACATAAAGAACACTGAGGCCCACAGAAGAGAAATGACATGTTCAAGTTTTGTTGTTTGGTTCAAAGTCCAGATTCCCTGACTGCAATTTGTTTTCTTTTTTATTTTATTTTGTATATATATATATTTTAACATCTTTATTGGAGTATAATTGCCTTACAATTGTGTGTTAGTTTCTGCTGCACGACAAAGTGAATCAGCTATACGTATACATATGCAATTTGTTTTCTGGTCCAGATCAGGTACTTGAGTTCCAGGGGTCATGCAGACCAGGGCCAACTCCCAGGATTGCCCTCCAGCAAGACTCCTTGAACTGGATGGTTCAAGGAGTCTTTCCTATAACCTGACATCTTTCCTATAACCTGACAGCTCAGGTCTTGGGAGCAAGGCCAGAAGAACAGGAAGTTAGAGACAAGAGAAAGAGGTGAGAGGAGGGCCATCCATTCATCTCTCAAGCCTTTACTAAATATCTCTAATGCCCTAGACCCCATCAGGGGAGCAGAGTCGAGCAAGCCACGGCCCCTCCTCTCAGGCGGGGATGGGCAGATACCTGCTAACTGCTTTGCTGGTGTGGAAGTGCTGGGCTAGCAGTTTGAGCAAAGTGCTGTGGGAGCACAGAGGAGGGAGCAATTCATCCTGCTGGGCAGGGCAGGGGAAGCCGCGGGGAGAAGATGACATTTGACTGATCTTGGAAGGAGGAGGACCAGTTTGCCAGGTGGAGATGGGGAAAGGGGCATTCTGGGCAGAGGTACAGTGAGAGCAGAAGCTAAGGGGAGTGAAAACCTTGGCAAATCCTAGGCGAGGTGAACAGTCACATGTGGCCAGCAGCTCACTAGACGTGAGAGGGAAGTGGTCCCAGGTGGGTTTAGAAAGGTATGCTGGGCCCACTTCTTAATGCTTTATCTCGAAAGTGATGGGGAGCCAACATCTTTAAAGTAGGAAGTGAAGGATTAGATTGTATTTGGAGACATGCATTCTGGCAGCAACATGGAGGAAGGAATTGAGTGCAGGGAGGCTGCAGGCCCACTGGGAAGGTCCTGGCATTGGGCAGGTGAGAGGGGCCCAGGGGCTGAGCCACCCCACTACCTCACAGCTGGGGCACAGGGGCCCACTAGGGACAGGCCCATTTCATAGACAGAATGGACCAGGTTCCATACTCTTGTGCCTGGCCAGACATGGAGGAAGAAAGGGAGGAGGGAGGAATAGCCCGTGGTGCTGGCATGGGCAGCACGTACCTTTTGCAGGAGGGCGGCGTGGGCTGGATAGTAAGGGATAAAGAGCTCAGATTTCGGCATGTTGAGTTCGAGGCCCCTACCAGACAGCTGGTTGATGATATCAGCTAGGCAGTGGGATAAAGGAGGCTAAGTTCAGGACAGAATCAGAGTCTCAGATGTGGGTCAGAGGGCATCTGCTCAAGCACCGAAGTCAACCAGACTGGGGTTCAAATCCAGTTCCCACAGTCTTGCTCTGGGACCTTGGACAAGTCCCTTAACCTCTTCTCACCTTAGTGATCTCATCTGTAAAGCAGAGAGAGTAACAGCAGGATCAATGAGATCAAGCCACTGGCTAATACTTGTCACGAGGCAGCCAAAGCTCTGGTAGTTTCTCCCCCCACCTTCTTTGACTCACCCACTGCAACCACTAATTCTCTCTGATCCGACCCAAGAGTGTCCAGACAGACACTCCTTTTCTCCTCTGCCGCTGCCCAACGTGGACTTGATGCCAACCATCGACTCAGTGACTCAGTCACTAGAGTCCAGCTATGAGGCTTCAGCCTGCTGTGACTGACGTCATCACAGAGACCCCCATGGCCTCAGGAGAGGTGGCGAGGCACTGGCTGGGCCGACAGGGTGTGGTTGCCTGCTGTGAGAGGAGGGGCAGGTTTGGATCTTGGGGGCTGACTTGGGTCTGAAGCCGGGTCCAGGGCACATCTTTCCTATAACCTGACAGCTCAGGTCTAGCCCTCTGTGCCTGGAAGATGGAGAAAAGGGGGAAAGGGCCAGGCTAAGGGGTCATGCACCAGGTCTTTTCTCATGCATGCTGAACCAGCCTGGCTGGTGGTAGGAGGTGGGGGGTGCCCCATCTGGGAGCATCCAGTGCCCTGTGCCTTGCAAATGACATGCTTCTGGGGTATGAGGGTCTTCTCAGCAGTTCTGAGAGGGGGGGACTCTGGGGAGGAGGAGGCTGTCCGGAGGGAGGAAGGACACCCCCCCCCCATTTGGAGGGGGAGGGGCAAGCCGGCCTGACTAATGGGCTCATGATTCATCGCTGGGCTCTTGTCTGCGCTAATTGGCTCTGCTGGCCGCCTGATTCATGGCAGGGAGCCGGGCTCTGGGGGACCCCCGTGTCCCTCCCCTGCCTCCCGCCCAGGATGGCTGCGTGAGGCTTTTAGATCCAGGATCCGTTCCAAGGGACCGCTGCCCAGCATCCATCACTGCTCGCAGGCTGGGGCTCCAAGGTGGGGGCGGGGACGCCGGCACGGAGCTGCCGACTGATGCTTCTGACACCGCCCCAGCCACAGAGGGGCAGCTGAGGGCAGCAGGGGCACGGGGCTGGGACTTAGGCAGCAGCACATGGGGATATCCAGGCAGATGAGTGGTGAGGAGTGGTTTTCCAGAGGAGGGGAGATAGGATGCGGTTGGAAAACGGGAAGAATGTTAGGGCCAGGAGGAAAGGCTGGGCAAGGGCTTCGAAGCAAGTGAGGTTTGGACTGTGAGCTGAGGTTTGGTGACTCAAAGCAGAGTTGTGTGGCATAGTACTCCGAAGCTTCCTCTTAAGTTGCCCAGAGCAAGACCAAAGAGACCCGAGACGTTGCCTGAGAAACTGCTGTGAACTTTTGTAAGTCACTTAACCAGTCTGAGCCTCCACAGCTCAGGACCTTCAGAAGAAAACTATGACCCCCCAGGCACAGGCACTCTTGGGGACCTTCCTCTGGCAGTGTCTTGGTCCAGGCTCCCAACACCTCTGAGTAGTGCCTGTCATTCATTACCCTCCACAATGACAACAAGTGTCTATCAGGGCCTGTCCTCCCAGGTACAGGGATTGGTAGGGACTCCATCCCCAGACAGGAACACTCCCTCGGTTCTCCCTATCCTCCTACAGAACATCTCACTACACAGAGACTTTCAAGCTCTCCAAGGCCTCTAATGTCTACCCCACATCTGGGTAGCAGTGTATAAGCCCACACCCAGCAGGCTGGAGGGAAGGGCAGCTGTCCACCCCTACTGTCAGAAGTGGGCTACAGTCTGGACGGGGCAGGGTTGGGGGCTGGAAGGGCCCTGGTTTGAGCTCCAGAAATACCTCCTGTGGGAATCCATGAATGAACAACTGTCCTGCATCCTCTGCAGAGGCAGGCCTGGGCTGGCAGCAGAAGATGAATGGAGAATGCAGTCCACAGCGAGGCACCACTAGCCTCTCAGCTGCCCTGGCGAAACTCCCGAGCGTCATCTCCACTCCTCCCATTGACCCTAAGGCACATCCAGCAGTCAGGGCCTGCTGGCTCGAATTCTAAACCAAACCCAGCCTCCGGCTCTTGCCTCTGTCTCCACTGCCACCAGCGGCTGTCAGCCCGACACTGCAACAGCCCGGGTCTGACCTTCCCTCCCAGCCTCCACGTTGGTACCTATAATCCATTCTCCACCCAGCAGCCAATCTTTTAAACACATAAATCAGACCTTGTCACTCCCATTTAGCAGAAAATTCAACCCCCTTGCCTTACCTTACAAGGTCCTGCATGGTCTAGCCCCTGGCCACCTCCCTGACCCCACCTCTGGCCAGTGTCACCCCACTCACTCTGGCCTTCTTGCTCCAGCTCAAAATCTACCAAGCTCATTCCCATTTCAGGGCCTTTGCACTGACTGTTCCTTCTGCCCAGAATGCTTTCCCTCCAGTTCTGCACATGGCTGGCTCCTTCCTGGCCTTTGGGTATCAGCTCAAATGTCACCTCCTCCGAGAGACCCCCCAAGACCACTCCGTCTGTTGCAGCCCCCAAGCACTCGCTATCACGTCAATTTGTTTTATTGTTTTCAAACCCTTAATACTTCCTTTTTTGTTTAAAAATCTGCCCTCCATCACGGAGTCCTGTCTCCTAGGCCTTCCCGGCACTGGCTGCTGGTTTCCGGGGTGTCTGGGTCTCTCCCAGGATCTGAGGGTTGAATAAAGGACTCAAAAGGCAGGGCCTTGCCACCAGCTTTTCCTAGTGGAATATTTTTCTTCGTCTTCCTTTTTGTGGAAACGTTCATCTTCTCCATGCTTCCCCGCCCCCCCCCAGCTGGACAGCTGCCCCCCACGGCCATTCTGTCCTCTTCACAGACTCCTTCTTTCTCCCCCCATCTCACCCCCCATCTCTCCCCTCATCTCACCCCACTGCCTCCGCCAAGCAGGAAGCCTAGGGCCAGAACTGTGAAGGGAGGGCGGTCACCAGAGGGTGGTCCCTTCTTCTTAGGTTCTCTGTGGCTTTGTAATGGGACAGGAGGCTTGTGGGTTCGTGAAGCTGGAAGTGAGGGGCATCCCAGAAGCGCCCAGGAGTCTAGCCCCCTCCACGCCACAACACCCCTTCCCTGCCCCCAGGGAGGAGGCTGCCTTGAGGGAGAGGATCCCCCTCCCAAATGGGGTATGGTCACGCCCTGCAGGGCCACTGCCCACCCCCACCCCCACCCCCACCCCCACCCCCCCGCCCGCTAGGTTAGGAAGTCCTTCTAACCTTGTATCCAACCATTCTGCTGCAATCCAAGCTCTCAAGTGACCTGAGTGACCCTAATCCTTCCTCAGGATTTATTTCCTGCCCCCTGACCCCACTACAGTAGGAACCGGGGGTCAGGGGTCAGGAGAGAGGAGGTCAAGTTCATGTCCTCAGTGTTTAGAGGCCAGCGCCAGCAGGGAAAGGCTCTTATCTACAATTAGCAGTGGGGCCAGGCTGGAGAAACAAATCTCCATTTTCTGGATGGAAAAACTGAGGCCTGGAGGCTTGTTTCCACCTGCCTAAAGTGGAAGACCGGGTTCCTCCTGCTGCTCCTGCCTGCCCCATCCCCCAGGGGTTCCAACTTCAAGCTTCCGCAAGAGACCTGCGCCCCACCCCATCCCCCACCAGCCAAGAGGGTCCCCTGAGATTTCTGATGCTTCCTGTACTTCTTCCTCTCTTCGTCTTTCCCTTCAAGAGGATTGGGCTTTCTGAAGGAATGAGGTGACCCTGGATCCTGACGGTGGCCGCTTCTGGCTCTGCCCAGTGTCTAGGAGGCTGCAGCTCCCCAGTTGTGCCTTCTCTGAGCCCCAGTTTGTCCATTTGCTATGAGCCTGAGGGTCTCTCCCAACTCTGCAGCTTTTTACTCTGTGAAATCCATCTAGCTGAGATCTGGGGGGCGGGGGTCAATGCACAGACAAGAGGATGGGGTGTGCCCACAAAGGGGAGCTGGGTGGGGACTGTAGTGCCATTCTGAGACTCATCACCTTGGCCACTCTCTGGTCTTCCTCATTGTATTTCTTTGCTGACCCTGTTCTTCCCCAAGCCCGGCCCTGCTAACTAACTGGGAGAAGGAAAACTGGGGAGAGGGCTATGGAAGAAAGCAGCAGAGGGGATGGGAAGACCCCCCAGTCACCTCCCCATCTGGCTCTAGTGTCAGCCCCCCACTCCAGGAGCTACCACTTATTGGGCGCCCCAGTCTAATGCGGGAGGCCCAGCCCCGGCCCTCAGGTCCTTTGGAAAGCAGAGGTCTCCCTGGCCTAAGACATCTCTTCCCCGAAGTCTACTGACATCGACACGAAGACTGATGTTGCTGTAATACCAGGAGAGACGTGGCAGCTGCCCCAGCTCCTGGGGGCTTAGAGAGGGTGAGACAGGGGTCTAAGACCACCCTGAGAGTGAGCCACTAAGGCTGTGGGTGGTGGTGGGATAAGTCCACTCTTGGAGGCACTGGGAAAGGGGCAGGGACCCCAACAGGTTGAATTTCTGAAAAGTGCACCAGGATCCAGCGTATTTTCCCAGCCAGCTCGAGTGTGGTTTTAAATGGAAAACACAGCTCATCAGGGCAGAGCCCCCTCCCTCCCCCACTGCCTGGAAGCTTTCTTTCTGCTGAGGCAAACTTGTGATTATACTTATTTCGCAGGCCTGGGGGCCCTGATTGTCACCCCTCCCCTCTGCGCATCTGGGGGTGTGCAGATCTAGGCTTCTCCACCAGCGGTTTCTTCTCCAAGGTGCCTGGGGGTGGTGGAAGGTTGCTGGGTTCACAGAGTACAAGAAACAGGGTTCAAGCCTCTGCTTTGGGTGACTGGGAGGTAACTCTGGTGAGTCTCAGTTTTCTCCATCCGCAAAATGGAAGTGATCAGATTTCCTGCGGTAGCCTGCTTCCAGCGCGGTCCCCACGAAACTCACCTCCTGGTTTTCATGTTCTGAGTGCCCCCCCCCCCCCCCCACTAAATAGGGCCAAGGGGCGTGAACAGTAGAATATCGCAGAAATGATAGAGTGTGACTTCTGAGGTCAGGTCATAAAAGACAAGTGGCTTCCTCCTTATTCTTTCCTAGATCATTTGCTTGGGGAGAAGCCAGCTGCCACGTTGTGAGAACACTCAGGCAGCCCTGTGGAGAGGCCCATGTGCCGAGGAGCTGAGGCCCCCAGTCAACAGCCAGCATCAGGCGAGTGAGCCACCTTGGAAGTGGACCCTCCAGCTCCAGTCAAACCTTCAGATGACGGCAGTGACATCTGACTATGACCTCTCAAGAGACCGCTAGCCAGAACTACCCAGCTAAGCTGCTCCCAAATTCCTAACCCACAAAGACTATATGAGATAATAAATGGATGAAATTGTTTTAGGCCTCTAAGTTTTAGGGTACATTTGTCGTCCGGTAATAGATAATTAATATAGCCCACAGTCCCTCATCCTTCTGGCTTGGACCCCACCAGCAGCTGCTCTCCTCATCCATGAGCCTTGGGTCCCTCTATCCCATTTTTGCCACACCCTCAATGCTAGAACCAGCCTTCTTTTGCTTTGCTCACCTGTGTTTCCCAAACTTGTCCGACTTAACAACCACCTGGGACCCTTATTAAAAACACTTAGTGGGCTTTCCTGGTGGCGCAGTGGTTAAGAATCTGCCTGCCAATGCAGGGGACATGGGTTTAATCCCTGGTCTGGGAGGATCACACGTGCCGCCGAGCAACTAAGCCCGTGCACCACAACTACTGAGTCCGTGAGCCACAACTACTGAAGCCCACGTGCCTAGAGCCTGTGCTCCACAGCAAGAGAAGCCACCGTAATGAGAAGCCCGCGCACCGCAACGAAGAGTCGCCCCCGCTCGCCGCAATCAGAGAAAAGCCCACGCTCAGCAACGAAGACCCAACGCAGCCAAAACTAAAATAAATAAAAAATTTTAAAAAAACTTTATTAAAAAAAACACTTAGTGCCCCAGAGGATTTAAACCACCCCAGTGAGTCTTATGACCCAACAACTCTGGAAAACTCTAACCCGTGTAGAAGCTTCTTACACAGCTCCTAACACATAGTAATTATTCAAGAACTGTTAATTTTTTTTTTAAGTTCTGATTCTACCATTATCTTCATGGGACTTCCTATAAGGAACACACATACCATACACGGTACATACATGTACCAGAGACTATGCTAAGTGTTAGCCTACTTCATTCTCACTCCTCTGAGGTGGTGGGTACTAGAAAGTTGTGAAGTCAGGATTTGAACCCAGCTCTTTCCCTCTCCAAAGTCCACTCCCAGCCACTTCACCATGTGGAGCCGCCATTGCCTCCTGTGTCTGGGGTCCCTCAGGACTACCTTCAGCCCCTTCCCTCACTGTCATTCCAACTCATCCCACTTTGGCTCAATTTGATCCAATACACAAGTTCTGGTACCTCCCTTGTGCCAGTTGAAATTCTCCTTTTCTCCCAAACTCCACCTCCCTCCATCCCAATGAAACTCTATGTCTCCCTCTGCCAGGAAGCCTGCCCGAACTGTCCCCTTTGCTCTCCTCTCTGCTTCTCTGTTCCCGGGTCTAGGCCGAGGCCCCGGGTTCATCCTTTTGGACACCCACCCCACCCCGTCTCTCCCAGTCGAAAGGTCCCATGAGGGCCAGAGACTCTACACAGGGCTCACTCAGCTCAGACGTAGCCATGGCAGCAGCCGTGGGACTTCGGGTCAGTCACATGATTTCTCTGAGCGTCAGGCTCCTCATTCCTGCACTGGGCATCTATTCAATAAAACCTGCCTCCCGTGGGTTGTGGGGAAGGTTAGATGAGATTGTGACTTTGAGAAGAACCTAGCAAACTGTCAAGTGCTGTGTAAATGTGAAGCATCATTAGATAGCTTTTTCCAACACTGTCTCCGCCCACTGCACCCCACAGACTCTCACACGCTTTGCCGCCGCCCAGGGGTTATGTTAGTTCCCCCTCAACGGCCTAGGAGTCTCTTCTCTTTCATTTCTGACTTGCTTGCTCCTATTCACCCTTCTCAGCCCAGTTCAAGTGTCGCTGCCTCCATGAAGCCCTCTGCTTCTTCTCCTGGTGGAAGTAGTGCCCCCATCTGCTTTGTGGTGTCTTAACTGTCCTTGTCACCCTACTTGTCATCTGCTTCCCCCGTGGACCATTTCATTCACCTCTGTATGTATGCATGTAGTAGGTACTCAATAAATGCACCTTAGCCTTGCATTCCCTGCTACACACTCCAGTCCCACTTAATAGCAGTTTGCTGGTTCCCTCGCTATCCACAAGCACTTCCTCTTCCAAATAATTCTTCAGGATTCACTCCCGCAGCCCTAAAAAAGTCTCCATCAATTACCTGCCCTCTGAAAAAAAGAACCGAAATGAGGTGTGACTGTGGTCTGGCACTCAGCCTCTCTCCTAGGGCCTGAGACAGAAAGAAAGGCTTGGGGAGGGGTGCGAGTGGGTAGCAGTTCCAGCACCCCACCCCCACCCATGGGGAACTGGCTTTGACTCCACTGTTGTGAGGTTGGGGGGGGTGCGGTCAGTGTTTGGCATTTCATTTACGCCTTGGAAGTTCGCTTGGGCTGTCAGGGGATCTGGGGAGGGGATCCAGCCTGGTGGCAGAGGGCAGCTCCATGAGTGGTCCCTGACATTTCACTGGCTTCCTCCCTGCGCTGAGGGCAAGATCAAACATCAAACACGGTCTGGCCAGTGCATGGGCTAATGGAGCTGGGCAAGCATCTTCCAGATGTGTGCAGCTGTTTTCTCCCACTTTGCATCCAGAGTCTTGGGTTAGAGAAGCACGTCAGCTGCTCTGCAGGTCCCAGATCCCCAGGTTTGGGGCTAAGGGGGCCAGCCTCCCTTTCTCCCACCCATAACCACAGCTCTCCATGGAAGGAGACTCTTTCATCTTCCTTCCTTCCTCTCCTTCTCTCTAAGGATTCTTTTAATGCACTACCAACTGGAAGTCCTTCTTGCTGTATAGCCTGCATCCTTCCTGCCATAAGAGAATATCTCCTGGGACTGGAGGAAGGTAAAGGAGGAGAAACTCTCTCAGGCAGACAGGAAGGAAAGAGAAAGGCTCAGGATGATTCGACAGGGGGAAATGGGCGGAGATAATGAAATATGTGAAGCTCAAGTTAATTTGCAAATGGGAGCACTCCACTTCCAGGCACTCAGCCGTCAGAGAGCATATCAGCCTCTCAGCCGCCCGAGCCCCTCTTTCCAAATGCTATAAACTTCTAATAAGGATGTGATACAATTGAATTTATTACAAACTTAATTGTTTACAGAAATTTACCCAGCTGCAGACAAGGACCGGGAGGACTGACCCAGTGGGAAGATGGGAGAGCTGGAGAAGTAGATGGGGAAAAGGACAAAGAAAGGAGGACGAAGGGGAGATAGGAAGAGAAAAAGGAGACGAGGGACACAAGAGGACCAAGGACGCAAGGGGTCTGGAGAAGGAGTGAGTCAGTCGGAGTCAGTCCAGGGATTCCTGCCTCCCCACGGGCCCGAGGAGGCACCATCCCCATGCTGGTGAGGGAGTGCGGCATGAAGGATGGGCCCAAGAGGGAGAGGCTGCAGTGACACCTCACAGGGCTCCAGGGAGTGGCCAGGTGGGACACTATGGGCGGGGCTGAGGGAAGGGCAGAATTTCCAGGATTCGTACCGAGACAGGGATGCCTGTGTGGAATGCTTCTGCAGGAAGGCTTATTGGATGGATCAGAGCAGGGGCTGGTTGTTCTGGCACAGCCCTAACTGGATCTAGAACCCTCCAGGCCCTTCGGCTCTACATCCTCTTGTCCTTATCCTTGGCCGTCCACCGCTTCCCCCCAACACACAGAAACACACAGAGAGGCACACACTTGTTCATTCATTCAACAAACAGGAGCAAGTGCAGGTGCCAGGCACGGGGGATTCACCGACGTGGTACCTATTATCAAAGTGCTCACAGTCTAACAGGCAGAGGCGGGGACGGATGTAGACATGGTCTACAATAGGACGACAGGAGGAGCCACAGAGCCTGGTGCGCAGCAGGTGGCCAATGAATATTTGTTGAATGAATAATGTGAACCTACCGCTGGGGAGCAGAGGGGAGAAGGGGGCCCATGGTGGAAGCCGGCCAGGTAGCACAGAGGGACAGCATTTGGACAAAGCTCAGGCGACTCTGAGCTTCTGGAAGGCAGGGGCTGTGCCCTGGTCATCCTCAGAGGCCACCACTCAGCTCAGTCTGGCGCAGGGCAGGAGCACAGTGAATGTTTAATAAAAGAAATGATGCGTTAGTCAGGAGCTTTGGGGCGGTCAGTGACAGAAAGTCATCTCAAACTGGCTTAAGTAGAAAAAGAGAGTGAGAGCGAGAGAGAGAGAGAGAGAGAGAGAGAGAGAGAATATGGGTCAACATAACTGACATTCCCTGGAGTAGGTAGGGTGTTAGGGTCAATAGCCAACAAAGCTAGGTGCAGGTTCTCATTGTCACCATTGAGCTCTGCTTCCTTCTTTCAGGCTCTGCTTCCTTCTTTCAGGCTCTCCCCAAGGGTTGGTAAGAAAGCTTATTGTATTCTAGCTTGACATCCCAGCACAAAGAAAGCACTTCTTGGGCTTCCCTGGTGGCGCAGTGGTCGAGAGTCCACCTGCCGATGCAGGGGACACGGGTTCGTGCCCCGGTCCGGGGGGATCCCACATGCCGCGGAGCGGCTGGGCCCGTGAGCCATGGCCGCTGAGCCTGCGCGTCCGGAACCTGTGCTCCACAACGGGAGAGGCCACAGCAGTGAGAGGTCCACGTACCGCAAAAAAAAAAGTACTTCTTCCCTTGCAGTCCCAAAGAAACCCCGGGGGCTGACTCTTATTGGATGGGTTTAGTGATATACCCATCCTTGAATCATTAGGGATATTACATACACTAAGTCACCAGGCTTTGGTCACATGACCATTCCCAGAGTGGGAAGAGGGCTGAAGGTAAAGTGAAAGTAAGCTTCTCCCCACAAAAGAGTTGGCGAGAAGAGGTTTCCCATAAGGTAAAAAGGGCAAATTGTGCTCAGCAATAGATGTCCATGACAAGTGAATACCTGAATGATTGGATAGATGAATTGGGCCTTGAAGGGTGAATAGGAGTTCACCCGGTAGAGAGAAGAGAGAGAGTCACCTTATATATTTGTGTACACACACAGAGTCTGATTTTACATTCTGTTTTATTTTCATCCCTGGCTGCCCATCCATGTCTGTCCCCATCTGTGTGTCTGGATCACCCTGGAAGCCCCAGAGGGCAGGGACAATGTCTGCCACACTCCATCTGGACACTGCCCAGGCCTGTCCATTCAGACACTTAATCAATGCTGTTTAGGCTCTGCAGCTGCCCTCTCCTGCAGGTAGGGTACTCTCTCCTTCCTCCAGCAAATCTGGGCTCAGCCAGGCCACAGTCCAGTCCTGGAGGAGGGGGTGCGAACAGTGAGGAGCCAGAGACCTGAGAAGGCGACAACGGGGAACCCCCCACCACAATCTCTCTTGTTCATCTGGGGATTCCTCCCTGCCCGCAACGGCATCGGAATATCCTTAAAAAGTCACTTGTGAATTGTAAACATAATAATCCGACATTAAAGGAGGGTTTTTTTAATATATAAATTTATTTATTTATGGCTGTGTTGGGTCTTTGTTGCTGCACGCGGGCTTTCCCTAGTTGCGGCGAGCGGGGGCTGCTCTTCGTTGCGGTGCGCAGGCTTCTCACTGCAGTGGCTTCTCTTGCTGCGGAGCACGGGCTCTAGGCACGTGGGCTACAGTAGTTGTGGCTTGCGGGCTCCAGCGCGCAGCCTCTGTAGTTGTGGTGCACAGGCTTAGTTGCTCCGTGGCATGTGGGATCCTCCCAGACCAAGGCTCGAACCCGTGTCCCCTGCATTGGCAAGCAGATTCTTAACCACTGCACCACCAGGGAAGTCCCAGGGAGGTTTTTCAAAAAGGAAAAAACACATACAATTGCTCCCTTCTGGTCCTTGAGCACATAGCATGTTGACTTTAGATAGAGTTGCGATTCCACTTTTTTCGACTTATTTCTCTCCTGACACTGCCCCTTGCTTCCTAATTGGAATTTTTAACGGCTGCATTAAGCTCGTGGAGGGGCGCGCCTTTGACTTCCCCAATCCTCTCCCAGTTGCTGTTTAGGCTGCTATTGGTTTATCTGCTCCTTCCTCCATTCATTCCTTATCCATGCGTTCATTCACCCACAGTTATTGAGTACTTGCTTCACAGGCCTGTGCTAGGCGAGGAGGACACCAGACGGATAACAGACACACTCACTTTCCTCCCCAAGAGGCTCAGCATCCAGACAGAGTGTGAAGACAATCACCGACCGTGTTCAGTGTGCTGGTGGTTGCGGGGAAGCAGGGTGCCTGAGGTCCACGTGGGTCACGTGGGCTGGAACAAAATGGAGGGTTTCCTGGAAGAGGCAATTCCTATGCCAAGTTGTGAATGAGTAGAAGGGAATGAGGCAGTTCTAAAAGGAGACAGGGTGGGGTGATGATGCTGGAGAAATAAACAGGGGCAATGAGCATCATTGGCTTGGGGTTTTTTCCTTGGCTGAGTTCGCTCCCCTCTCCTGCTGCCATGTCTTCATTCATTTTGTTTGCTTGACTATTCATGCAGCTCATTCATTGCTGCCTGCCTCCCTCAGTGTCGAGCCCGACAGAGACCTTCTGTGGAGATCCAGTGGAGCAGTCAGAAACCCTTTCTCTCACACTCCGGGGTGTATGCTGCAAGTGGGGGTGGGGAAAGTCAGGGACCCAAGGGGAAGGAAGAGGGGAGAAGGGAGTTATTTTTTATTTAGGAGGAAAGGCAGCATTCTGCCCCCAGAGCTCCAGAGTTGGACTGAGAGGCTCACATCATAGGCACCCCCATAAAGTTCAAGTGAATCTATACCCCATTGCTGGTCCACTGGAGGAGGGGCCTCCAAGGAGGACCGGGGTGGGAGAGGGACCTCAAAAGGCCGAGGAAGGAGAGCAAAGCTGCCGGGGAAATTACATGTTTCCGAAGCCGCCTGGGTTGCAATAATGAGAACCAGAGAAAGGGCTAATGGAGATCAGATTGCCCGGGTTCTGGCTCCCAGCAGCCCCCTCCCCAGCCTGCCGTAGGAGAGGCCCAGGGACAGGATGTAGCTGGGAAGGGCCACTCTCCCCACCTGGTCCATTCCTTAATCTCAGCTAGAGTTGACGGGATGGAAGCCACAGCAGGAGGAACACCAGGTGGACCATTTCCAACGGGAGGCGGCCGGGGTCAGGGGAGAGGGCAGAGGCCAGCTGGAGTCAGCCCCCTCGGCCCTAGGTTTCACAGGCCACTCAGTCAGTCGGTCAACAACCAGCCCCAAGTCCCAGGCCGTCTGGCCATGAAGGGCCACTGTGGGCACTCAGGGGGCAGAAGGGAACTTGGGCTGCACCTCCTCCGCCCCCCGGGGATTCCCAGCCCACCCGAAGAGACACAGTCCAGGAAGCCCCCACTCTGGGAAGGGAGACAGAGCCCTGCCCTCGGGAGCCCCAGTCTGGTGGGCGGGGAGGCCGGTGCCAAAGCCCACCTGCTGCGGGAGAGGATGGTCTGTCCACCTGGAGGCGCTCACAGCCGGGGGTGAGATGAGGAAGAAAGCCCAGCCCTGCTACTAGGACTAGTGCTTCTACTACTAGAAGTTGCTAGTAATAACAACAGTCACCTTGAACTGAACGCTCATTTCGGGCCAGAGCCCTGGCTAAGAGTTTGGTAAGCATTTAACTCCATTTAATCTTCACGACCACCTCAGGAGGAGGAAAGGCGGACATGACCACTATTTTGCAGATGTGTAGAGGAGGCCTTCACTTGCGCAAGGTCACAGCACTCAGGGAGCCCACGCAGCACTGGCCTCCCAGGCCTCCGTTCCAGCAGGCCCTGTGATCTGCACCCCAAGGGACCAGGGTCCCCTGAGCCCAAGCCATCTCCCTCCCCTCTCCTCCTCTGTCTCTATGTCTGCCTCTCAGTCTCGGCCTTTCTCTCCTTCCTTTCATCTCTTCTCGAACTTGATCCTTCTTTCTCCCTCTCTCTCTGCCTCGGCTTCTGTCTCCTTTTCTCCTTTTCCGTCTCTCCCTCCTCGCTTCTCGTCTTACTCCATCTCTGCCCATATTGCCCTCCGCCAGGCCACCGTCCAGCAGGTCACTTGGTTCAGGAAGGCAATGAGCAGACCCCACGGGAGGCTGGCTTGCTCTTGGCCTGGGTCCCTTCTTCCAAGGCCGGGAGCCAGAGCCAGTGCCTGCCTGCAGGGGGCTACAGGGCACTTGGGTGGGGCACGTAGGCCACATGACTCCTCCAGGGATGCCCACGGCCTGGGAAAGGAG